>NC_046240.1:9227439-9530739 GCF_009819885.2 Catharus ustulatus
TGTGTTTAGTTATTACCCCTTGGAAGGCACTTTACAGAGCAAGACAAATATTTCTGATTAAGCATGAAGAGAAAGCATGTAAGGTGTTTGTATTTCCCATTTATCAGTGCACTTCAGGGTGCTGATTTCTGAAAATGAAATTCTGGACTTCACAGTCAACTTTCCCTGAGATGGTTTGTGCTGTGTAAGACTCCTAATTCTGTTGCCATGTCCTTTATAAGCTGAAACAAAGGGAATTTGCTGCTTTTTAAATTGGGGGCAAAGAGTAAATTCACTCTGGTTTTATATTCAGGCCGGCTCAGCTTTAGGGGATTTGAGTGATGTAATTGTATTGTATTGGGCCCCACAACTAGTCCAACTGAAAAAAATAATCTTCAAAGTGAATATTTTAGTGCTTCATGCAAGGCACATTGCTTGGTGTCTTGGGAAAAAAAGTGAAGCTTTTCTTATATTTGTGAAGAGAGGGCCATTGTTGTACAGGTTTTCTAAGCTTCTGTACAAATCTGACCTGCTCAAAAAATAGAGAGTGCTGGCTCCCACATCCTTAAAAATGAAGTTTTTTTCCTGCTTATAATGAGATGTTGCATTTATTCATGGGATTAAGTCCTTAAAAGAAAGGAAGGTGCATAAAACCACATTCCTAGAAGTTTACATCATAATATTTCAAAATAAAAATGTCTTCCTAAGGAGGAAGATGCATAAATTTGGAGACCACAAGGACTGATACCTTGTCCTTTTATGTTTAGATTTGTTGTGTTTCCATCTGGCTGGACCAAAGCTGTTGTCCCAGTGTCTCGTGGCACTTGGCAGTGTGGATCTATTTGAATAAGCTTCAATTTTTGGTTTTGCTTCCAGTGTGGAGTGGAATTATTTGATGTGTTTTGCACAGAGAGAGATTTGTTATCCAGGGCCCATTGGGGAATTATGGATCTTTGGGAGGAGAAGTGGACATTCCCCCTCTCCATGGTCTCTCCAAGGTAACAAATGTGGGCAGAGCACGTTCAGAACATGTTCTTCTTTCAGAGGTAGATTTTGTTGTGGGAGAGTTGTGTTTAATGTAATTCAGTGTCAAATAGCTGTAAAATTAAAAATATCTGTATTCAGCAGCTCCCTGGAATGTGGGATTTGAGGGATAACTGAGCCCAACAGCAGGAGCAGATGGATGACTGACCCATCAGACTGTTCCTGTCATTTTGGGCTCTGGAGGTGTCACTGGTGTGCCCATTCTGAGCAGTTTTCTACTTGGAATTTGACTCTTTTGGATACTCTGCAGGAGGAACTTAAATCCTGAATGGTATTCTGCCATTTGAGTTTAGATGGGGAAAGAAATGTTGATTTTGGTAGTGATGGGTTTTTGCTGTGTAATATTTATTGTCTCATAAATGAGTGGGGATTTTGTGGCTTAGATTAACACAGATGTGCTTCCCCCTCAAAGGAGTGTAGGAAATGGAAACAATGAGAGAAATAAAGCATATCTGGAGGGGTGATGGATGCTCTCTAGCAAATCTGAAGATAATTTACACAGGTCTTCTCAGAACACAAAACCAAAACCTCAAAACAGTCATCACCAAAACTGTGATGCAGGATTTTGTTCTGTTTTCCTCCAGTTTTTACTGGGGCAGAAAGGCATTTTCTTTTTTATGTAAGGAAAGGAGCAGTCTCCCTATTCTCAATTATCCCATCAGCTGTGAGTTGCCAGAATAAAATATTTTTAATTTTTAAAAATATGCATAATGAAAAAACCCTCTAGAAGTAAACAGCAGTGCCCTGACTCAGGGCTTGTGGCATTTCTTTGATCTCTGTGCTAATGGAATTACCCTGCTCTTCTGCACTGCAAACAGCCCCTTTGTGAAGATGCAGGATTATGTTCTTTGTCCTATTGTCAGAGTCTGCTCTGCAAAGCACAGCAGAGGATGTGAGTGCTGTAACTTTGGGCTTGGCAGCTTCCTGACCTTCCTGCAAGGCTCTCTCAGTGCTGAGCAGCTCCTCCAGTGCTGGCAAGGTGACAGAAGAGATGAATTAGCCGGGCTTTTCCGTCTCTTACGTGTCAGCTTCTTTGTTTTATATGGAAATAATTCCTGTCAGAATGGGGAATTTATGGTGAGGTACTTCCTCTGCCTGGAAAATGAAAATGTCAGCCCCAGGTCTGTTTGAATGTGTGTTCTGTTACAAGCCATGGGTGGAGCCAGCTTTGTCCCTGATGCCACCATCGTGTTCTCCAGAGTCTGAGCACAAAGTCAGGCAGCTCTGCTGGGAGCAGGAACGTGTCACAAAAAGTTAATAACAAAACCAGTAACAAGTTAATAAAAGTTAGTAATATTTGAGGACTCACATCAAAGTTTCTGAAATATTTATAAGTGACCCGAACTTTTGTCTGTGTTGTGTCAATATGGTGAATGTCTCTTATCTTTTCATGTGTATCTTTTCATATGTGTGAATGTACATAAAATATTACAGCAACGTTCCTATTGATGTACCATCCAGTCTAAAAAAAACCAACCTGATTTCTATAGATGTATCAGGTTTAATATGTCAAATAGTGTAGGGTGTTGATGTGAAATATCTTTGCAGAGAGATTTAACATCTGTCATTACTGTAGAGGCTGAATAGACATCACAGCATTATGACTTTCTAATAGAGTAAGAAGGAGCCACGTGTCACGCATTGCCCTGCTTTGCATTTTGATTTATGACAAGCAGGGAATAATCCTGCACCTTGTCTGAGCAAAGATGGCACTGGGATAATTTTCTTGTTTGGATTTTTTTTTTTATTTTAATCTGGAAAGGCAATCATACTAAGAAGAGTTTGTTTAAGTATTGGGGGATGTTAAATCTAGTTTAATGAAATCTAATTTGTTATGATTTATTTCTTGTTGCTATTATTATATTTTATTAATTAGATGAGATTCAAAAAGGGGGTTCTACAGTGGGTAGAGAGCCATTGAAGTGAAGAGAGACTTTGAAGGTGGAGGTTTTGTTGTGAGCTGTGGACGCCGTGTTTGGGCGTGTGAAATTCAATCGGAGAAAGCGAAAATAACTCCGGCCTTCCATCGCCTTCTTCAAAGCCCTGCAAAGGGAAGTTGGGCAGAAGCTGGGACAGGAAATTGAAATCTGAATACTATTTTAAACTGATGGGGTTAAAGGCCTCTCTTTTACACCAGCACACTTGTTCTTTTATTTGATACTTGAACTCTGAAAATTTTCTGTGACTTTCTAGGGAGAAGGAGGAGCAGCTGAGGCGGGTGACGGAGGTACAGAGGCTGCAGGCCCAGCAGGCAGGCACTGCCCTGGAGGAGTTTAAGCGGCAGGTGGAGCTGAACTCAGAGAAAGACTCTGCTGAAATGAAACAGCGGGTGAGGAGGTCACAATGCCAGCCTTTCTGAAACTCTGGCGCAGTGGGATAGCGGATTCTGATCTTATAATGCCAGAAACATGCTCCACTTGAGAGTGCTACATCAAAATCTTTCACAATGTAGTGTCTTTGCAGCGAGTCAGAAAGGGATGGTGGCGGGTGTTTCATCTTTCTGACAAAGCCAGAATTGTCATTGTTATAAAGATATCTGCAGTTATGATACTGATTAGGGATTTTTCAGGAGTGAGAGTATAAAGTGTTAGTTTATGCACCCTATGGAACAACGCTTGTCATTTCCCACTTCAATGTGTCTCTTCCTACTCCTTTCCCAGCGACTCTGTCTTCCATTAATGAGCTCCTGTAATCAGTTTGAGCCCAAACAGGGGCAGAGCCATGGTGCCTGCTGGCAGTCATGTGCAGAGGATGGAAAAATCCACTTTTCTGTCCCTGAAAATTTCTTATGGAGCGAACAGCAGTTAAACCACGTTCCTGGGAGTTTATAAAAACAGCCCAAGGAGTGAAATGAGGAACAAGCAATAGGTGATCAAAAAGGAGGGGAGAGAAGGGAAATTTCCTTAACTCCCCATGTGGTTGAGATCTCCAGACAGAACTCCAGTTTGTAATTCTGGATTACAAATTCCAGCCTCACCTGCCTTGACCAAACCTCAGGACAGGAGGGTGACTGCAGTGGGTGGCTGAGAGTGCTGCTTTAGGACTGAGGAAATTCCCTTTTTGTTGTTCTCAAAGTGTTTTAAAAATCTTCACTGCTGATATTTTTAAGACTCGTGCAGACAGCAAATAATAGAATTTGGAATTTTTTTTAAAAAGCAACAACAAACTTATAAAAGCAAGATGTGTCCAGCAAACCAGAGCCACAAGGGCAATGCAACAAATCCTACAATTTTAATCTGACATTTTCTGTATTGTGTGACCCTGCTGCAATTTCTTCATGATGACTTGAAATAATATCCTAGTTCTGCTCCAAAAGGGATGTTGTCTAATTCTAGAAAGGCTAATAATGCTTTCATTCATTTAAAAAACCTTCAGCAAAGAAAACCAATCCAAAACATTAGAAGGTGCAAAAGAATTTGGAAAAAAAAGTCAACAGTATTTATAAAATGACAGTAAATTTCTTTCAGAATATTGCTGCATTCTGGGAAATTTTGAAAATCAATTTTGCTGTAATCCAGAGGTTTACTCTTTCCCTGCTTGGGTGCTAAAATCTAGAAATATAAATGATATTGTACAGGTGAGTGGTTCTGTTCTACAGGAAGGGAACACTGCTGAAGCTCTCTCTTCATGCTTTGGCCTTTCAAAGTCCTCTGCAGCCACAGACTCTTAGATAAATCCCCCAGTACATTGGAACATACTGGAAAATTCTGTTTTGTGGTGAGGTGGGATGTATTACTTTACAAAACAACTGCAGTAGCCATAGCAACTCTGTCCTTTCATCTGCATTAGGAATGCTGGGCTTTAAACTCATTTTTGGTGTGAGATAAAGTTGATTATGGAGATGAGCAGGATGGGGTCATTTTCAGTTTTTGCAATCAATATTTGATTCTTTAGTTTGGCTCTATGATAAGGTCATTTATTTTGCCATCTGCTTCCTATTTTGTGAAGCTTGTGATTATTAAGAGTCACCTGATGTCCCCTGGTGGGTGGGTGGCACATGTTTAACTGCAAGATCTGCATTTTTTCCAGTAGTAACTAAAAAAAAAGAGAAATGATACACAGACTATGTCATGGTTCTGTAGATCTGGGGCTTCCTGGGCTTGGCAAATAATGATCAAGATCCTTTGTTGCAGTTGTTGGAAACAGATGAACGTGACCTAACGAATAAACTGCAGAAGCCAGTGGATTTAAAGCATCTTTGCATATGTTTTTACTATTTCACTTTTTAGAACATTTTCATTCTCTTAAAAAAAACCTCCTTTAGTAACAAGATCTGTTATTTTTCTGGGTTTTATTGACCTGAGTAAAATATGGCCAAAAAATTGCAATTTGAGTAAGTTTGGATCTGGAGGAAAATTATTCAAAAAACATTGATTGCAGTCCCTTTGCTTAATGGCAGATAGTAACAGTGAGGTTCAGGAGCTGCTTCCTCACTGTTCCCTTTTTCCACTTTCTATTTGGCCAACTGCTTCTACTCCAGTCCCTTCCTTTCCTGCTGGAGTACTCTGCAATAAAATGCTTTTCCCATTCTGCCTTTTCTCCTCCTTCCTGGCTGGGGAATGATGTCCAGGCCAATTGGCACAGACATCTGTTGAACACTGAGCACTCCCTTAGGCCAAGCAGGATTTTGGCTTGTGGTTCAGAAATTCATGGGTTTCTTCTTTTTGTGGAGCAGATGGGCTTGTGGTCCTTCAAACCCCTCCACCTCTTTTCTCTTTTTAGGGACACAGTTTATTCAGTGCTCATGCTGGGATCTAGATCTAACAGTCACTGATGAGTGTGCACTGCAGCAGAGTCACATCTATGTATTTACATATATTCCCTTGGAAACATGCCTGATGTACAGCTAACAGTTATGCTTTTGATACAAAAGCCTTTGTTAATTGAGTTGTGAAATTGCTTCCTTGATGCTGCGTGCTGGAATCTGTGGGACTCATTATTCATAGGCGATGACTATCTTCAGAGGACTCAACTTGCAGCCAAATAATTCTCTTTTAAGTTATTTAAAGTTATTTTCTGATTTAATGTAAACTTGCTTTAAATGTGTAGTTTATGCTCTGACTCGCACATGATTTCCCTTGAATTTCCACAGGCAGTGTATTTTTTAGTGGAATATATTTGAGTCTCAAATATGTCTAGAGAAAATATTCACTTAATTTCGATTCAGCACTGTTGAGTGAAAAACTGAGCCAATCCTTTGTAATTAGGGAGTGGCATAACAGTGATCACTATGTCCTTGAGTAACTAATAATCCTGTAGAGACTGAATATTCATTTCCACCACATACAAATGGTGTTGTTATCATTCCCAACTAGTGACATTCTCCTCTTTGATGGTTTACAAACAAC
Source organism: Catharus ustulatus (assembly GCF_009819885.2). Taxonomy (NCBI): domain Eukaryota; kingdom Metazoa; phylum Chordata; class Aves; order Passeriformes; family Turdidae; genus Catharus; species Catharus ustulatus. Next base: position 9,233,811 of record NC_046240.1, read on the forward strand.
TGTAGAAATGTCAGAACATTTCAAGCTATGCCTTTTCTTGAAAAAAAAAAAATAAATTAAATATTCCCTTTCTTTTCCCATGTAGATAGCAGAGGTTGAAGGAGATCTAAGCAGATCAAAATTGCTCCGGGAAAAGCAAGCCCAAGAATTCTCCAGGCAGTTGGATGAGATCAAGAAAAGATATGAACAACAGGTCAGTTGCTTTGCTCCTCCAGAGGGGAGAAAACTCCCCTTCCTGCAGCTGTAGGTCACTGTGTGTTGCTGTCCTTCCTATAAAAACACAGTTTATACACACAGAGTCTTGTCATGGGGATGGAGGGGGGAGAATCTACACAGAAAATACTTTCTGTTTCCTCTTCACCATCCTTTGTACCTCCAACCCTTTCAAATTGTTTCCCAGGCTTACAGGTGACAACACCTCTTTTCATAATCACCAGGTTCAATTATTTAATGCTTTATCTGTGTCTCTTCTTGTCAAGAAAACAGGGGCTTATTCTTTTTATCATTTTTGACATGGGGAGTGTTCAGTACAAATGCTTATTTTGGCCCACTGATCCTGATTTTCTTCTTTGTAATGTAATTTCAGGGTTGGGAAGAACACTCAGGAAACGTTTGGGTGGAGACAAGAAAGTTTTGTTCAGTAGTGCTGTGAAATGTAAAGGGGGAAAAGCAGAAATGGAGAAATTTTTGTATGATACAGACTTGGGAGCTGAGAAGCTGCAGCACCAGACACTGTGTGAGCTGTACTTGGTCACAAAACTAAAGTGGCTTTTGTTGGTAACACCTGCTGAAGGATTGCAAGGGGGTTTTTAGTACTTTGTAGGAATGATGTGGTTAATCCATAAAAATTCTCTCTTACCACTGTTCTTGTGTGGATCTAAGCTTGCATTTCCAGCAGGGAAATGTGGTTTAATTTCTGTTTATCTTCTGTGCTGCGCTTGGCTTTGGTGCCAGACCTGCTCTGGTCCATCTGGAAGGGGCTTCTTCAGGGAATTAAGGCACAAGATCACTTTGGTAGGTGTTGAGAGACCCCAGCTCTGTGCAGGGGAGGAACAATGGTGAGTTTTGTGTGTGGCTCTTGGAATAGAAGGGAGTTTGTTGGGTCAGATCAAAGCATTTTCCCTGTCCTCGCTCAGAACTGTCAACGTCACCACTTGTGCTGCCACCTGACAGAGGTGACATATTGGCCTCTGGAAGGGCGAGGGACATCTCACAGGTGTCCAGATTAACTGGGGGATGTTATTTCTGATGATTCCTGCATTTAGTGATTCAGAAATTGTCAGAGATAGTGGGGATTTGTGCAGGAAAGGTGAGGAGGTTTGGTGTGTCAGGGACGTGCTGAAAGGAGGGCGATGGCAGTGTCAGGGTCAGCTCTGCCTTAAACTGGAATTTTTTATTGAATCCTATTTTCACATCATTTTAGTGATATGGTTGGCTCACTTTTTTCTTTACAGATCTCATAATTTGTAGTGCATCTTTAAAGTCCAAAGTAATCATTTATTCAAAGATTTTGTTCCCATTTTCCCATCCCAGATTTTAATCTGTGGAGAGAAAAGCTAACCTGCAGTGTGTCAGGAGTTACAGTATTCCTGGTAATTTTTTTTTTTACTATTCATGGTAACATCCACCAAGCCAGATAAAAGTTTTTACCAATACTCAGCTGACTTTGCACAGTAAAGGCAAATGATAATATCTCATAATGTCATGATTGATTTGGTTTTATGTGTCTTCTTATACTCAGACCTTCCATAGACTGTGTCAAAAAATCCCACAAAACAAGAGTTAAAATGAGAGTTAAAATTTTTTTGGTGAATCTATTCTGTAACGATGTTGGTACTGTGGTAAACATCAGTGAAAGCATTTTTCACTGAGATGTTTACTGCTTCCCATTTATTTTATTTAGGATAGCTGCTTTTACTGTAAGAAAGAGCAGCTAAGCTTTATGAGACATCACTGGAACCCAAGAGTTTCAGCCCTAAACAGCTAAACAATGACAGCCTCGGAAGAATTTTCAGTGGAATCCTGCTTATGCCCTTTTAAAAAAATTATTTCTCTTTGTACTTCATCTGAAATGTTCTTTGGAAGTTGGTGAGCATGAAGAATATGTGCCCCTTCCTTGCAGGGGGTTATCTCTGGGAACAAGGTTCCTTTGGAAGGCACAAAGCCCCTCCAGCCCCACCACGGAGCAGGATGAGCTCAGTTCTTCCACTCTTCAAATTTCCTTTCAGTTCTTCCAACTTCTGTTTCTCTGCACTGCTCTCTATTTATGCTTCAGAACTTCTAAGCCTGTTTTAAAGCAGACTTTTCCTTGCCTTGTTTTACTGCATATTTCTTTGGTTGTTGCTTGGCAAGGAACAGACTTATTTAAAGACTGATTTAAAGTGTTTAAATAGAGCAGTGAATTTGAAGTGGAGATTCATTTTGACAGGGCTCCAGCAGACTTCCAGTTGGAAATAGAAACCCAACCAAAAACCTGGCTATTTTAGCTACCTGAGAAATGTATGATGGCTTTGAGATGTTCTGCCTCAAGTGTCTGAATCTAATTGTCAAATGAAATTTGGACATAAAAAGGGAAGGGAAATTGCCCTACAGATTTATTTTTTGTTGGCTGTCATGGTGTGAGTGGCACTGATGGCAACCTGGACAATTCAGTTGCCCATAATTTTAATCAGATTGGTAATAAAGAACCAAATGAACTGATGTGTGATCCAGTTCTCCAATCTGAGAGACATTTTGGTAGTGCAGGCACTTGGAGCAGTTTCACTTCTCTGCTTTATCTGAATGGTTGATGTCACAGGACTCTGCTTGAAGACTGATTTCAAAACAATGATTGGTGTGAACATGGACTGTTCATTGTGGGGCTGAAAGACTGCTCTACTTGCAGATTAGACATACAGATATTATGATATTTATCTGATATTCATTGCAACAAATAACCTGATACATTGATATTTATTTATCTTTGTCTTTTGCTTCAGAAATAATTTGGACAAAAACACAACAGTTGATATTTTGTCAGCTTTTCAAATGCACTCAATTCCCCTAATAAAGCAAAAAGGAACTTTTGGATCTTGCAGTATTTGGTTTCAGCTGTCACATGTCCCTCCTGGTTCCAGCTTCATCTGATTCGGTGCCACTTGCTTTTGAAGTATCCACTGAGAACACTCTCAGAGAGAAACTGGTGGCTTTTTTTTTTTTTTACTTCTTTAAATATACTTTAGCTCAACTTTGTTCTACTTGCAGCTGTTAGATTTGAAAGTATATTTTGAAGAAAAAAAAAAATAACTCCAGCAGCACCAGAGTTCCTATCTGCTGGGAGCAGCTGCTTTTGGCACTTCAAAGCCAGTGGACAGCACAGTGAAGGCCTCAGCCTTTCCTGCCTTTGAAATGGTTGCAGTATCTGTACTTGGGCTTTATGGCACTGTCAGCACAGGAAGAAAGGTTGTTTGGTTTTTTGCATCCACTCCTTTTTTCTTTTTCTTTTTTTTTCCATTTTTTTCCCCCTACTTTCTAATTACATCCTCAATTTAGCTCAAAATACCTGAGAAGTGTTTCTGATGAGTTCATCTTCTACAAGCCCAAGTGTTTGAAAGAGCATGTGCCCAAGCTTTTCAGTAATGGATTTTAGTCAAATTTGGCAGCAAAGTTAAGCGATTTACTGGGTTTTTTCTGATATTCTTGTCAGTTGAGCATTTCTGAGAGCACATCTCTCGTGGGGAGTGGTGGTTCCAGGGCAGGGATGGGACAGGGCTTCATGCAGGGACATTCCCCAGCACACTCAATACATGCACACCTTTGTTTCAGGCAGATTTTCATAAATTGTTGAGAATTGAACACTTTCAGTGAACTTATTGTGCTCCTAGTGCTCAAATGACATTAGCTTGTCCTTTAAAAAAGCCCCAAACCGTTAATAATCTCTGTGATCACTGCTACACCCATTTTTTGCTGTAAACAGTTGCTGAAGTGACTGAGTGATGTGAAATAAATTAGATGCAAGATTAGTAAGAGAGCCAAAGCCTAGGAAATTGTATTTTCCAGCAGGGAGAGAACACACAATCAAACAGTTGCTGAGTTATTGTGATAGCAGGATGGGGTTACCTATGAGTTATGGCCATACTCTCTGAGATTAGATGCCAACCTAAATATATAAATAATCCTTTTTGGTTTGATTCATCTTTAACTGTATTTATTCCCTTTAAAAATAATTGTTCATGCTTCCATAGGAAAGTGGAAAATTGTTACATGATAGCTGAAGAATCTCCCTGTATCTCAGGAAATCCTTTCTTGTGACATTTATTGTTGGGTTCTGACTTCTGTAAAAGTTATGAAGAAATTAGAGTTGTCATCTTGTCCTGTGTATCCAAACAGGGAAGAAAGAGACACCTTCAGAAATATTTTTATGAGTATTTAATGAAATCACTTTGAAATCATGCTAAAGACAAGTCAGTAGACAATGCCTTTAAGTTGGGAGCAAGACAAAGGTGTGGTTGAGTTTAAATCTGCCTTTTATAATAAGGAAAGTGAGGTAAAGAAGTGCAAAATAGCTGGTTAAAAGTGAAAAAAGCATGTTTGTAATGTTACCTGCCAGCAGCAAGGACAATATCTGAGGTGTTGCTGGGACACTGTTCTTGTTTTAGCAGTGTGCTGGAGCAGAGGAAAGTTATTGAGAGGAGATGAAGAATATTCTGTATATCTTTTTGTCTTTTACAACTTTCTAGTGAGGTTAATTTAAAGAAAAGAGCGAGGTTCTCTCAGGCAAAACATTAATTTAGCAATTAACACTAATAGAGATAACAAGCTCAACCTCCAGCTCACTTTGTCCCCATGCCCTTGCTCTGTTAAGAGTTCCTAGCCTTGTTCTGCATTTTGTTTTCTAGCTTCTCTTTTACCAGTCTGTTACCCAGCCAAGTGAAGGAAGCACTTGGGAAGCCCTGTTTGAAATCTGCTGTTCCTTGGACAGACCAATGTCCCAAGGATTTCTCAGCTGTGCATTAACCTGGCCATTTGTTTTCAGAGATCCACAATCCATTTTTAGTATGCTGGTTTAGTTATGAGGAGAGAGTCTTTGTGAAAAGCTTTGTTCCTCTCCTCTTTGTCTGTACTCTAAGATAATTGAAATACAGTCTGTTCTTGCAAGGAGGCCAAATGAGCACGTTAGTAGAAGCTCTAAATTTTTCATGTCATCGGCAACAAGCTGCATAAATTTAATTTAATAAATTAATCTAGGATGCATAAACGTTTCCTTTGAACCATCCTAAGACACAGATGAATACCATTTGTGCAGAATATCTGAGGAATAGTTTCTTCAATCAACATCAACTTTTTGCTTTATAGCTAAAACTCACAAATGGGAAAAGGAGACGAATTTAACCTCCAAGTGAAGAGTGGGTGGAAACCTTCTCATGGTGCCATTGCTGTTTACAGAATTGTTAACCAGACAGATGGGTATTTGCACGGTCTCCTTCAGGCATCTGACTCGTGTGTGATTCAGAGTTAAAAGCCTGAGCTCCCTGTGTAGTCAAAGAATCCACTTGGAGGGGAGGAGGGAGAGGGAGGCGATTCTGGAAACGCAGACGGGTGCCTGCGGTAAACAGCGATCAGGCTGGGAAGGCAGCTCTGTGTTCAAAGGAGTCCTTGAATAAACTGAATCCCTAAACAAAGACTATGTACAGCAAATCCTGCACCACAGCCTGCTGCACACAGGCATTTGCAGCCACTCAAGGGCTGTTAGATGGAAGGAAATATTTCTCTTTGCAGCCTGCGATGGTTTTGATGGTGTGGGTGGGCTGGGGAGGCACCAAGTTGGGTTTAATCACAGGGATGCAACTCCATTTCCAGAATATTGCTACAAGAAGGCTGGAGAGGGATTTTTCACAAGGGCATGTAGTGATGAGATGAGGAGGAATGGCCTTGAGCTGAAGGAAGGCGGGTTTGGATTTAGATATTAAGAATATTTAGATATTGAGAAGAATTTTTTTACCATAAGGGTGGCTGTCCATCCCTGGACGTGTCCAAGGCCAGCGTGGACAGGGCTTGGAGCACCCTGGGATAGTGGAAGGTGTCCCTGCCCATCACAGGGGCTTGGAATTGGATGAGTTTTAAAGGTCCCTTCCAACCCAAACAATTCTGTGCTTCTGTGATTTAAAAACAAATTTACTCATGCCAGAAGTTTGGGAAGATGGAGTGATTGAGGTGAGGTTTGTGCTGCCCATACTTTAAAATGTTAAAATTCTGAAAAGCCTTTATAAGTAAAAATGTACAGATCAGGAGTATAATTTTGTATAGTTAGAGTGAGACCATTCAGGTGCATTATTTGAGGGGAGGATAAATCAAACTGCAGTTTGGCTAAAGACCAGCTTGTTTCTCTGAGAGAATTTCTTGCAATTCTTAGTTTGCAGTTGAAAAAGAATTATTAGTGGTTAGTGAAAATGTGTAAGTGTTACAGAAGACAGTCATGCCAATTAAATTATTGCAGCCTGCAGTGAAATAGAAATTCATGTACATTACTCCACGTGTACTTGGCTGCTTCAGTGCTAAGTGTGGTTCTGCACAGATGAATTTTTCACTGTCCCATTTGCCTCTGATTCATTACAGCCCTTATATCTTGGGAGACCTTCATGTTTCAACTCACAGACAAATCTCCCAAAAAAGGTGATTAAAATCTATTTCATTTACCTGCTGCAATGGGGTTCTGGTATAAGGGGTTCTAGTTTTCTCTCTTAACTTGCAGTGAAGATGCTCCTTTTCTGCCCAAAGTTATGCTAAACCAGACCCTAATGTGATTAATACTCACTCCTCCAGCCTGTTAGATCAGATTACTTTTAGCAGCAGTATTTGCAGAGATGGCAATCCCCATATCCTCACGGAACACTCACGTTTATTTATAGGCTTAGGAGACAGAAAACGCCAGATTTTGCTGGAGTTGTTATTTGGGGACAGATCATGTGCTGTGTCCTGCCTGGGCAGAGGCTGGGGCTGGTTTTCAGCAGGGTAATCATGCAAAGACCTGATTTACAAACACTTAAACGAATTTAGGATAGAATTAGTGAAAACAGACGTGCTGTAGGTGTAGTACAGAGTGAGTTTAGCTCAGTTCTTTGCTGTGACACTTGCAATGCTTTGGTGGCTTCTCCAGCCCTCAGTTCAGTCATGCCAAAACAGTATCAAAAAATAAAATCATATAAATCATATAAAATCATCCTGCCTTGCAAAACCGTGTTTTATATAGGTGTTACTTTAAATATTTCTGGAATTGCGGACATAAATTTACATGAATTTTCATACTTTGGTGTCAAATATTTATTGTAGCAGTTACATTTTTCAAAGAGTTAGTGAGCTAACTAATTTCCTTTCCCTCCTTTGGGGACTCTAAAAAGAATTTCAAAGGCGTGCTTGTTCTTGAGAACAAGTTGAAATTGTTCTAAAATTGAAAAGCCTAAACTTAGCGTGTGATGTAAAAGCAAAAACTGGGTAGTAGAAGGCCTTGTCTAAATTAGGGACTTCCAAAAAATATTTGCTGGTGTTGATTATATTAAAATCTTTGGTTTCTGAAAACATCTCCTGCATGCAGCAGGCTGTTTATTGTCAGTCTTTGTTCTTCAGGCGTGCTAAGAGCAGCAGGATTTCACCTTGGCTCTGTATTGCACTGTCTCTTGTTTTAGCAAATTGTCCTAAAGCAGCTCCCTGTGTGAGTGCAGCTCCATCTGCCTGGGTTCATCAGCTGCATTGTCACTGGGCACGAGCCACACTGCCAGATTGGCTTGGCACCTTTTTGTTTGTGTGTGTGAGTGAGCAAGAGACTCACAGTTCTTGCATTCATCTCTTTTAGCTCTTTGCTAAGAATTTTGTTTTCTTCTTAACATCCTTTTCTCTGCAAGAGTAAGGAAATTTAAATTTGGGTTAAAAAGCTAAATTTTGAAGAAATAGTGTAATTAAAAGCTAAATTTAAAGTAAACAGTGTGATTCTGATGACAGTTCAGTAAATCACCTGTTGGCTGTTGCCTTGAACGTTGTTCTATCACACTGTGTGGCAGTAATTAAAAATTGAAGAATTCAGCTAAGAAGAGACCATAATTTTCAAATATTTGTGGTACTTGATAGCAGCAGTGGTAAGAAAGGCTCTCTCAGGTCAGACACACATTCCTGCTTGGTTTTGTGTCCAGGCTGGAGACAGGAACAGATTTGTAGGGAAGGGAATAAGAGATTTTAATCTTTGGGAGGACACAATGAAGAAACATCCAAGGCACAATGTGATGATGGTAATAGGGCACACACGATTATTTAATGAATGTTTTTTCAGCATCACCTCAATGCCCTTGTGAATGTGGTGTTGATTGTCTGGCTGCAGTGTTCAGCACCTCCCAGTGCCTTTGCTCTGCACAGAGCTGCAGTGGAGCAGACACCTCAGTGAGATCTGATGGAGTGCTCAGCATCCAGGGGGAGATGCAGCAAGATCTCACCACGACAGAATTTTTAAGGAAGTGGTTTTGTTATATCATTCATAAAGGCTCTCTCTACCTCAAAGATGAGACAGAATCTGTCTGGTTTGTGAAGAATTAATGCAGTTTTCATACAGTTTCCTGTGATGAAGAAGTCTTGTTGTTACTGGAAAGCAGGATGGATTTTCTCTTTCCTTTTTTGGTATATGTTAATTTTTTTTTCTTTCAAACAAAACAACCCAATAACAATACAAGAATGAGAGAGGGAGGAGTAGAAAAGAAGCCATAGTGCTTGGCAGCAGTTTTGAGGAGAGCAGGAGCTTCAGGGAGTGCTCACCAGGGCAGGGAATGGTGCTCAGTCACTTTGTGGTGTTTGTTTTGTTGGTTGGCAATGTGGAATACCTGCTAATATTCATTAGGGAAGATGCTTTTGGAGGTCTTTGAGGGATGAGAATGCTGTCATCCTCATCCTTTCTCTCCTCTCCTGTTTCTCCACCTCTGCTCCCTGCCGGAAACACCTTAAAATACCAAATCAAAACCATCATGGGGAGTACATAGCTTTAAATGAGGAAGGTTTTTAAATTTTTCTTCAACAAATTTGCATTTTTTAAAACACCTCCCCTTCCTCTTCCCACGTACCAGTTGGGGGAACACCGCTGAAAGACCTTCTGCTCGTTCCACCTATTAATTTAAAAACTTTGTGTCTATAAAAGCTGTTAAGTGAAGAGATTACAAAACAAAACTATTTACTTTGGTGTGGTAATGGTGTAAAGAGTTGGAGAAGCAGGATGTGTCCCCTGCTCCCTCTGGGTCACATTCCCTGCCTGCTGCTCTGTCTTCTGGTAAAAAAGTGACATCTCCAATAATTGAAGCTCCCCACAGCAAACTGCCTTAACTCAGACCTACATGGAACAACCAGCTGAAAACCCAGCAATTAAGACAGCAAAATGTTTGAAGGAAAAGGCCTCTCCTGTTGACACCATTTCTTTATAATCAGGTGTGATTTATGAAGGAACACTAAACATTTTTTCTCCTAAATCAGGTAAAGGCTCCACAGTTATTTTAGAGAGCAGCAGCTCTTAGGCACAGGATGGACACCGCCAGCATCCAAGAGAAACCAGTTTTGTACAGAAACCTTGGGCAAAAACCTGGCATAAAGAACTTTGTGTGAGGATCCCAGGCCCAGCATGGAAAATGTGAGGGCTTAACCCCTGCAGGGACTTCAGGCATGTCTTATTGAGCCCTTCAGGGTTATTAAATAATGGAGATACGTTAAACCGTGCAAGGTTGCATCTGTTCTCCTCGCTCCGTTTGTGGAAGGATGCTCCCAACCGCAGCACGGATGGCACATTTCCCTTCTCAAGTTGCAGCACGCTGATCTGCAGTTGGAGAAAATGCCCTTTTTAAAAAAATTTATTTTAACTTGACTTCAAATTTCCCCTGTGGAAGCTGGGCAACCAGCTGATATCATTCTAGAATTGAATGCTACAGCTTTAAGATAAGGTGCCGGGCGCTCTCGGCGCTCACACAGCGGCTCCTCCCGTCCGCTCCTTTTTTCCTTTCTCATGCTGAAAATACCCCACCATGTTCACGATAAGAGATTTCTCCTTTTTTTTTTTTTTTTTTTTGTTATTTTTCTTCCTTCCCCCCCTTCCTCCTTCTCCGAAATCCACCAAAACTGAAGAAAAATCCAAGTGACTGTTCTTAGCAGCTGTGTGGCCCGGAGTTCAGTGGGGAAGCGGCTTCCTGCCGTCCCTATTCATCACCTGCTTCAAAGGCGGCCTGGCCGCTCCAGTGTGCAGGCCAGGTAGGGTGCCTTTGTGCGCAGGCGGGAGGATTAATATCAAAGCTGCAGCAACCAGGCCCTTGGTCTCGGGCTGCCATTCAGGCAAGCGGGGAGAGGCTAAGAGTGGCCAAGGTCACAGCATCCAGTGTGGTGCGGACTGGGAACGGCTCCTGAGAATAGAGGGCTTCTTATGAAATCATGGTGCAAGCTTGCGGCACAGCAGGTGCCCTTCTGGAACACATACATCTGTTTATGTTGGGATAGCGTAGCTGACAACGGGATAATAGAGCTTTGTTTTTTTTATAATTTTCTTGCTCTTTTTTTTTTTTTTTATTTAAGAAAAAAAAAAAAAAGACAACTCTACGCGCCAGCGTTGAGGAATATCGCAGGAAGAGTGTTCGCTTTGGAAATCATAAAGAAATCTTGCAAAGCTTTAATTGCTGGGGTGGGGGGTTGTGTGTGTGTATACTTAAGCGAAGGGGCGAGCAGGCTGCCTATTAACCATTTAGGATCCTCAGCCCTGCTGAGGAGCAGCAGCGGGATACGGGGGCACCCGCCACACAATGCGACAATGCCTCCCCCTTTTTTTCCTTTTCTTTTCTTTTCTTTCTTTTTTTTTTTTTTAAATATTATTTTTTCGTACGCTTCCGACATTTGTACCAACAAATTGGGTAAGGATGCGCTGGATTTGCTCGGTTGTCTCCATTGTTGGGATTGTCTGGAGGAATTCTGTCACGCTAACGGTGGCTTTTTAAGAGGTGAGGTAATAGTGACGTAAAAATAAAATTGCCAACTTGATGAAATTAAGGGGGAAATTAAGCTGTAGACGAGTTGTCATGACGACAAGGATGTTCTATTGATGAACTGTACTCCTCCCTGTCCAATCAGATAGTGGAGCTGAAGCTGGAGCATGAACAGGAGAAGACGCACCTATTCCAGCAGCACAACGCAGTGCAGGACTGCCTGGTCCGAGACCATCAACGGGAGATCGAGAAACTGGAGAAGCAGCTTCGTGGTGCCATGGCAGAGCATGAGAGCCAAAGTCAGGAGAGCAAGAAACGAGACGGCCAGGTAACGATCAATAACGCGTGAAAGGCGTCCGCTTATTAGAAATTGCTGATAATGAGTGTTTCCTGTTTGCCAGCATTGTTGGTGGTGCTCGCTGGGGGAGCATTTGCGAAACTGGCACATAAACGTGATTTCGTTTTTCTCTTTTTTCCCTTTTTTTCTTTTTCCGCTTTCCCCCCTCCCTTCCCACTGCTGAATAGGGCTTTAAGTGCAAAAACCACAGGTAGCCAGATTAAAAATCCCATGGTGCGCTATAACTCGGCCTATTTATAATCTTGTCTCATTTTCTTTCATGATGGATTTGTTTAAGAAAAAAAGGTATCTGTTCTTTTTCCCCCCCAGCCCTCACACTCACCCCTCCTCTTCTCCTTCCTGGGCAAATCCATGTGAATTATATCTGCTTCGTTCGTGTGCTCTTTTTTGTTTTAAATCTCTGCAGGTAACTCACAAATGGCTTTATCTCCTTTTGTTCATGTCTTTTTTTGTTTCAGTTTTTGTATTCTAGATTTGCATTGTGCGTTTGGTTCCGTGTGTCGGATGTTTGATAAGATGATGTGGGTTTGGGGTCGCTTACCATCACGTTTATTTTCCTACACACACGCACCCCTCCCATCCTCCATCTCTGTGGTCACTGTTGGAAGCCATTTGGCAGAATAACCCCCAGCTGGGGTAGCATTTGACTCTTCAAACTTCTGGATGAAATGCACACTGTCAGCATGGAAAATGATCTTTATGAGTTTTCACTTCAAAAACCATCTAACTGCCTTTTTTTCAATGTATTTTGTAAGGATGGCGTGGTATATTTTCCTAAGAGCCTTTATTAAAAAGGCCTGCAATGGCAATATTCTGAAAACGAAGGTGATTTTCTAGTTTCAAGAGTTTATAGAAAATAATCTTTCCTGATCAGCGTTAGAATTGCTTATCACGCATGGATTATTTTATACCCAAACTGGACTTTTTGGTAAAGCATCTTTAGTGACGCGTTTTCCGCGCACCACCACCTTCCCCATGAGATGTTAGGCTCAGACTAAGAGGAATTTTCACTCTACTTCCCTGTAGACTGGTAGGCTGTGGCTTTTACTAACACCTCTAATGGAGCTAAATGAGACTGAAGATTTACTTTTGAAATCAATTGGTTTTTTCCTTTGGACGGCTCAGACTATCGAAATCTGGCTTAAGGAAGTCTCCATTAGGAAGCTAACGGCTTCTTGGGGGAGGTTGAGAGGTGGATATTGCAAAGCCAGGACTTATTTCTCCATTGCCACCATTGTGGTTTTCCAGTGAAAACGGGATATACTTTGTGAGGACACTTAGAAAAGGGATACTCAGGTGGCCTCTGGAAAAAAAAAAAAAGGAAAATTAAATCTCGCCTTTTATTTTCCGCTGCATTGTAAGAGCGAACAAAGCCTTAAATGGTTCAAGGGATTGATTTTTATTTTTTGCATTTTTTCCTTTTGCCCCAAGATAGATTCATCTTCAGCTCTGAATCTGTTAGCGAGTGTCTTTTCAGAGTTGTAGCCTCCTCTCACCTGCATTTCATTTTGCGGACAAAGGCAGAGCTGTAACTCCCACGTTAAAAAAAGGCAGTTTTGGAATTATATGGAATTATTCTATCTACACACCAGTGCTCATCCCAGTTCCTCTGTGCTCTATAACACTGAATACAAAAGGAGAGGGACTCTCTTCAGCAAATGCTGAGAATTGGGAGGTGTCTCTGAGTCCAGCTCTGGTTTGTGCTCTTGGGGGTCATTTCTGGCAAAGGTTGGAGCCCAAAGTTTGGTTGTGCTTTCTGTTTGCAGGGGGATCCACCATGCTACTACAGGTGCTCTATGGAAAGCTGGGAATTTTCACAGCTATTGGGGGAATCTGAACAGTCTGAAAAGCGGAGTTTGGCCTTTTTATAGAGCTTTTCTTTGTAGTTTGAATATCCCTGTACAGTCATTTGAACATTGATGCCATGAGAATGACATGTAAATCAGGGAAGAAAAGGCAGTTGCTTTGACTAGAAGAGCTGGTGTTTGTTTAATCTCTAGTGAGACTCTCCCAGCTTTCAAGGACACAGATTTTTCCATTTGGGAAAATAAATTTCTCTTCGTTCCTTCCTCTGGTCTTTGTATTCAAATCCACCTCTGTCTTTGCAGTAGCTCAACAGACAACACTGGTGTTTCCTGTGGAATTGCAGCGCAGATTTTTAATAATTTTTTTTTTAATCTTTGCCTGTTTTTACTAAAACGGCGTGTTTTGGATGTCTGATTTGATCTGAAACATTTGTCAGGCTCTTAACAAAGGTCATTTAATGAGTATTTAACAACACTGCATTTTAAAAACCTGTTAAATTGGAACCATCTTTGACAGCAGTAATTTTTAGGAGTGCTTTGTGTCCCAGCGAAGGTGAGATGAAATAGGAGTGGAGGCCATTTTGCTTGGCGAAATGAAAAGTGGATTTGCTGGGTTATTCGAAAAATTTAAATAATAATTAGTGTTAATCACATATGAGTAGCTTGGTTTGAAGGACCTATCTGCTCAGGGTTGGGTGAATGATGTGAAAGCACCGTTATTAAAGGTATTCACTGGAAGTCTTTCTTAAATCCTTTTCCATATGAAAGAGTAGCGAATACGTATTTCTTAATATAAGTGGTTAAAATATGGATTTCTCACTGTATTCCTGAAGATGGCTATGACTGAGCAGATCAATTTCTTTTACTAATACTGTGAAGATTAATTTAGTTTTTTTATTGCATACCCAAGGTCTCTACTTTCACGTAGGTCTTCAGATACTGTGAAAGACACTGTACAAAATAGTTAGATTTTATTCAAATATAAATACATTTATTAATGCTTTAATCTCAACTAGAGTATAAAAATTAAGATGAGTGCCTTGCCAGATTTCGATTAAGTATAAAACAATGTTATTTCTTCGTGAAGTCTGATATATTTTCAAGAAAGGAATTTGATTGAAGCGTATCACCTTTTGTGTCGATGATAAATTTCTGGATAACGATTGCATTCCGCTTGGATTTATCCATTTCCAGGAGTCTTGCTCTGATTTTTCCACCTGGGTTTGCAATGCTTGGGGAGGAGTAAATTGACTTGTAGGTCAATAAAAGTCAAAGCAGTACAAAGGCTTTTATGCCATGCTGTGTTCTTGTGGGCTTTTAAATCCTGTACGTTTTCTATGAATTGCCATAATGTTGTTGTTCTTTAAACAGTAGCTAATCACACAGGATTATGTTTGTTTGGTTTTTTTTAAAGGGGAGTGATTCAAAACTTCTATTTAATTTAGATATTTGGATTACGAGCATTCTTAAGTTTGCTCATTCGTTCCGCATCTCCCTATTAAATTTTAGTTTACTCATCAGTTCACAAAGCAGGGAGTTCCTTGCATGATGGAGACCTTCTTTTGTTTTAGTAAAAGTGGTGTTGCTACGAAATGAGCAATTTTCTGACTTCAGGTCACAGAGGATATATCCAGTTTGCTTGGCAAAAATGAAGTATCACAGTTAGGAAATTTTAATAACTGAAGCGGAGGGGCTGAGGTGTTTGTGGTGCCAGTTGTGCCCTCGTATTTCCCCTTTATCCTTTGAGTGTCTTTTTCTCCCCAGCATCTTCCACGTGCCCCTAAGCAGCTCAAAGATTTCCATGTTCCAGCTGCTGTACAGAGTTGGATCATTTCCCTGCTCGTTCTTCCTCCGTTGACCTCTGGGCAAGAAGAAGAAATAAAATATACCCCTGTAACATCAAAAACAGCGCTTGGCACCAAAGGAGAGGAAAGAAAGTTTCCATGAGGAAGCTGAATCCTCTTCCCAGGTTGTGTTCTGAGATAATTGGCCAGGCCACTGTGTTCATCCTGTCCTAATTGGGTCAAGAGCAGCTGGAGTGCTGGGGCACGTTCTGCCCGCGTGTCACTGATGTCACCATGTTCAGTTTTAACAGCCAACGTTGGTGCTCTCAAAAATGAGGCTGCTCTAAGAGATCACTGCTCTTTTGGGGTGTCTTGGGGCTCTCCAGAAACCCTTATTGGTTGGAAAAGAGAAGCCTTGAGTCTTTCTGAAGCTGTGTGAGCACAAACATTGAGAGCGGAGCTTGTCACAAAAACCGCAACAAACAGGCTGGAGGTGGTAAGAGGAGTTAATAAGGAGTTATCCCACGACTGAAGGATCTCTTTCCTCTTTCCTCTCTTGCTTAATCCCCTTGGCCTGTACCATCATGGTTTGCTTTCCCTTCTCAGAAATCAGCAGCTCCTCCCCTGGTGTCCCATGTACAGCACATCCCATCACTTCCTTTCTGGCTTCTCCTCTTCGTAAATTGATTTCTTTGCACTTGGGATCAACAATCTTTCTGCAGCTATTGCTTTGCACCTGGTTTTGTCTGAATTAATTTGAGCCTGTGGAGTTTAAATAAAAAACCAGTAGCAATCACTATTTTCATTCCAGCAGTGATAGTTATTTTCATTCCAGCAGGTTCTTGGTATATACTTGTGGTTCTGTGTAGATAATTAGTGTATCAGCCAAGTGGGGGAAACAGAGGACATTTATCTTGGCTCCATAAATGTATGAAGGATGGCTGTGCTGTTGTGTGTCTGCTGCAGAGCTCTGGCTGCTATTGACAAGAGAAAATACAGAAAAAGACCCAGTGGAGACATTACTTGTTCAGTGATAGCTAAATACCCAACTCATGGCCAGTTATGTCTGTATGCAAATACAGCTGCAACAGTAACTTTGCAGGACTATATTAATAAGAAGGATTTGGGGAGCATTTTTTTCAGAATAGGAGGCTCTCTTCAACTTTGATGTGAAAGAACCTATTGTTTCCTACAGATAAATCACTGATCAACTCTTGTGCTTCATGTAATTGTTTTCCTATCTCCAGACACCTGTTCCCACATGGTTGTTCTCCCAGTATCAGTGGAAGCAATTTGCTGGAGGGGATCTGGAGGGTACAGATAGAGGTAGCCTGGGAAACATTCAGATGCTGACAGTGCTACTGAAGTCACTTGTGTTTATAATTTGGAGTAAATAAATTGTATGACTCATTTTTTTCTTTTGCTTCCTTTCCTTTTCTTAGCAGAAGATGTCTTTGGCATGGGAAGAAATGCACTGCTTGCAATGCAGGCTTTCTCTGCAACCAATCTGAATCCTGGAGTTGCAATCTAAATATTTGTTTGTTGTATTTTACTTGGAGAGTGGCTCTTGGGCTCCTGTAGGCAGACAGCCGTTCCCTTTTAGCCTTTCCCAAACAAAAGCTTTTGGCTGTATTGCAGCATGTTTAATTTACCACCAGTCAGCCCAGGAAAATGAACATGATTGTTGATGTAAAGTATTTAAAGTACCAAATATTTGTTGCAGCACTTGTGTGGTTTTCCTTGGTTGTTATTCACAGTCTGCTGACTCAGGGCTGCTGTGGATCTCATTGATGGGGAATATCTGCTGGAATCAGGGATCTGGTGGTGGGTCCCATGGAGATGTTCACACTGGGCTTTCATTTCACTCAGAGCATTGCTGTGAAATGGTCAAATGCAGCAGTTTCCTGTGGAAATACTCAAATACTGAACCCACAGAGCTGGCTTTCACTCGAGTGAATGCAGGGGAGCTGTGGGAAGAGTTTGGGCTGCAGCACTGGCATAATCTTTGAGATAAGAGTTAAAGATGAGCCTTTGCTCTGAGCTGCAGCAGACAGTGCAGGCCCAGGGTTCTCTCCATCAGGGTTTTCTCCATCTGGGTCTCCTGAGCACACCCCATCCCTGCTCAGCTGAACCCACCTTGCCACGTTTGTGTTCCTGTGTCCCACTCTGGCTGAGCTGCTGCCTTGGGCTGGGACACCTTTCAAACACCTGTTGATCCAGCTGTGAGCATCTGCCACTTCCTCACTTCATGCACCCTTCAGAGCGTCCTTGTGCCTTGTGTCTGATGTCTCCAGTGCTTTTTCTTGACTCTCACTCTTTTCATTGGGACTGAAATTGGATTGTGAGGAATTTGGGGTGGGAGGTGTGACTTCACTCTCTCCTTTCACACTTCAGTCAGCCCAGCACTTGAATATTTAAAGATGTTTTTGGAAGGCATACATTATAGTTCACTAATGGTCATCTGCTGATTAAAAATGTTAAGTTAACTTAGGAGACAACAGACATTTTGTGCTGTCTACAGTGTATGTAAAAGAGAAAGCAGTTGCCATAGAAACTAGCTCATCACATAATAAGAACTGTGAATCTGAGATGGAGTTCTTTTCAACAAAATGGACTTTCTGTTTGTGTAAAATGAAATTGAATATATCTGGTAGTTATTTTAACACTGCAATCAGTGTTTTAATATTCTTTTTTGTTTCATTTTAAATATTGGCATCTGAAGGTGGAGTGTATAGTTTCACTCATCTAGGGGGCAGGGTGTAGATCATATAGCAGTAATTTTATTTATATCAGCATTCCTTAATTAGGAAGAAGTGATTATCTCCTGCATAGATGTTAATAAACATAGATTCATTTCTCTGAATAGAAATGAGATCAGTTTTGCTCATCAGTGAGATTTAAAGTATCTTTATGCCAGGTTTTAACACACCACTAGGTGTGGCTTTGCAGGCAGGGTTTGTGTGTGATGGCTGCAAGGAATGATTAACACTAATAGACAATAAACTGTGCATGGTGTGAAATCATTTCTCACATTAAAGTTACATTAAGAAATCCTGAAGTCAGAAATGATCAAGTACAAACAGGTGCATGTACAAACAGGTAGTAACTGCAGCATTTGAGGTGGTGTAATGTAATTTCTAAGCAGAGAGGCAAAAATTCTGTGTTAGTCTGCAGAAATGGTCAATTCCCAATAAAATCTCTTGATTTTGATTTAATTGAAGGAGCTTCTGCTTTCTGTGTGAAGATCAGTGTATGGCAAAGCCAGACTCTGAATTTGTTTATTGATATTACTTCCAATTGTATCCAAATCTTCAGAGTGTAGTTTTTGTGATATTGGATTGTTCTTCCAAATATTACAACTAAACTTGTTCAGTAAAAGTCTGCTGCACACAGGAGGGAATGCTTGCTCACAACTTTATTAATGGTTTTTAGCTATTTTTTATTTTTTGTGTTACCTTGTAATGTATTTGAGGCAACTGTTGAATAGGAGGAAGTTGACTTCTCCTAGTCCATAGAACAAGTGCAGCAATTTGGAAAACAGCACTGCCATCCACTTCAAACATTCCCCTGAGTGCTGAAGGGACATCCTCTAATGGGAGACCAGCATTCATTCAGGAGTTTTTTCACAGCATCATAGAATAATTTGGGTTGGAAGGACCTCTGGAGGTCACCGTGCCCAACCTCCTGCTCAAAGCAGGTCTGACTTCAAAACCACATCATGTTGCTCAGGGCCAAGTCCAGCTGAGTTTTGAAAAACCTGCACTGGTGGAGATTTCACAGCCTTCTTGAGCCATATGCTCCAGTGCTTTACCAATCCAGTGTGAAATCCCTTTTCCTGGCTATGCAGCTGGATATCTGTTGTTAAATTGTGGATCTGTAGGTTCTTGCCCTTCCTTCAAGAAGAGTCTGTGTCTGCTCCACAGTTCCTTACGCTCAGTTGAAGACAGCAAATTGATTTCTCTTTGGTGTTCAGTTCTCCAGGCTGAATAAACCTGGCTTGGTGAATCTGCAGCCCATTCCTCAGCTTGCAGTGTCTGAGGTGCCTGTGGATGGCACCCTGCTCTCCACCCTGCCTGCTCACCCAGGAAATGCCACCCACAGTCTTTGTGTCCATCATCCAGGGCTTTGGAGCAGCTGTCTCAGCCCCATCTGAACTTGTTGGCTGACTCTTGACTCCTCTTCAAACCCTGAGAGTCCTGTGAGTTCCCTGCTCACACTGGAGAGAGATCTCTGCTCACACTCTGCTCATCCCTCCAGTCTGTGTCCCTTCAGTTTGACTGTACAGACCCTGCAAAATCTGTATCAAAACCTTGCTAAAATCAAGATAAATTACACTGACACTTCTCCTCTTTCACTGCAGAAAAAAACCACTTTATTCAAGCCTGCCTTGCTCTGGTTTATCCAGCTTGCTGTTCCCAGTGACCCTTTTATGCTTCCTGCACCTGGAAATTAATTTCATGGGGATTTATGCCATCATTTTCCAGGGATGGAGGTTAGGTCTGTGATTGCCTACTAAGGTGCTATGTATTGCAAATTAAGTAGTTAAATTTCTTAGAGTGTGCTTTTTCCCTCATCCCTTTTCTAAAGAAAGATTATCCAAAATCAATTTAGTCTCTCTTCCTTAGGTCATCAGATATTAATTCCATTCACTCACTGCCACCATAAATCAAGTTTTGAACAGTAGTCTGGCTGTTAAATGATATATATCTTAATAGGAGAGATCCTATGATCTGCTCAGTTCCTCAATTCAGAGGTATTTTAAATACCAAGTGAAAGAATGAGACACTGGGCGAGAAATGGTGACAATCTGTACTTTGGAATGTTAACACCACTTGTTTTGGCAGCAATACTGCTCGTAAAACAATAAGATCCATATGGATGCTAATTTTCCCAATTTTGAGTAATAAATACAACCTCTTTATGGTTTAAGTAATGATATTACTCAATACCACTGCAGGGTCCAGTAGATGGTTTCATGATGAGGTAATAAATAGCGATTTTGGAGAGCTGATTTATTTGTGTTTTTCTTTTATGTGGTTTCTGATGGGGGAAGAAGAAATCCCAGAGCCAGTGCAGAGCCTTGCCCTCTCCTGTAGCTGACATACTTTGGCTGAAGATATGTCAGCTGAGAAATATGAGCCCATCCATACAGCTCTGCACGTTCCCACATTAAAGTATTGTAAAGGAACCTTCAAGTGGAAAACCAGTAACAAATTGCAGCTGAGATGCTCATGGCAAATTGCACTGCCCTGTGTGCCCCACCACTGCTCTGCCTGTTCCTCCACATGCTGCTTTAGCCAGCAAGAAAAATGGGAGCTCCTCTGCTTCTCCTCTGCTGCACAGACAGGAGATGAGAGGGGGAGAAGCCCCAGGTCCTGTGGTGGGTTCTGTGCAGGGCTGGGATGATGCTGCTGGCACAGACACAGCTTCAGTGTTTCACCAGTAAAATCTCTGCAGCTGTTTCCCCACTGGCCCAACCCCGGCGTCTGTAGCAACTCCTCAAAGTCTTTGGTGCCTCAGAAGTGTGGAATTTGCTGTCCCATCCCATGGAGGGGCAGCCAAATGCTGTTTGCTCTTCAGCCCTGCTCCCACCCCAGTGCCATGGCTGGTGTGTGCTCCCAGCTCCAGGAATCCCAGATCCATCCTTCAGAGCTGCTCCAGCCCCTTTCCCACCAGCTCTGGGCTCTCCACACCCCACACAGGCTGGGCTGGGGTTGTCCCTGCCAGTTCTGAGCCCTGAGTGACAAAGAGGTGCCAGCAAAGGGCTCCTGCCTGGGTTCTGTGGGATGGGCAAGCCAGGGAGATGGGGCAGCACAGTGCAGTGCCAGCAGTCTGCTGGACTGGGTGGTGCAGCCTGTGGGGCAGTGGCTGTGGGCTCTGGGGCCATCTCCTGCAGGGATCCAGCTCAGGGGATCCCATCTCCCATCCCCAGCTCAGGGGATCCCATTTCCCATCCCCAGCTCAGGGGATCCCATTTCCCATCCCCAGCTCAGGGATCCCATTTCCCATCCCCAGCTCAGGGGATCCCATCTCCCATCCCCAGCTCAGGGATCCCATTTCCCATCCCCAGCTCAGGGGATCCCATTTCCCATCCCCAGCTCAGGGGATCCCATTTCCCATCCCCAGTTCAGGGATTCCATTTCCCATCCCCAGTTCAGGGATCCCATCTCCCATCCCCACCTCAGGGGATCCCATTTCCCATCCCCACCTCAGGGATCCCATTTCCCATCCCCAGCTCTGAACTGTGCACTGGCACAGCCCTGCAGATCCTTGGTATCATTCCACACTTCCCATCCTGATTCATTATCTGTTGCCTTTTCTGCTGCCATTTGGTGTTTCTGTTTTCCCTCACACCCAGATAAGAGCAGGGATTTTAGGTTCTGTGTTTGGGGATGTTCCAGACAGAGAAAACACTGTGAGTCCTCAGCTGAGGGCTGTGGGCTTGTGCTGGCCTCAGACCTTTGAGCTCACAGAACTGTGCATTCCTTCTCTGCAACTTATCTTCTTCTTTTTGAAAACATTTTTTTTTCTTTAAGAAACAAATTAGAAATAAAATCCATTCTTTTAAAGTACAGTGATTATTTTCAGTATGGAGTCAGACAGCAGAGCTGTTCCTTGGCCCAGTCACCTTTGAAGAAATGATTGTCACCTTACCTGAAGAAAAACTGTTTCTTCATTTGAACGAGTGGCACAGCCTGTGACAGTGATTTAAGGTCTTTAGTGTTGATTTCATGCAAGAAAATATTTTTCACAGTATGACTTTAAAGTAGACTTTTTTCCCCCAATTACTCTACATGTTGGCAGCAAATTAGCTTTGAGGGAATATTGTGCACATCACAGTTCTCTGTTGATGTACTGGGGAGTCATTTTTGGATCTTTTAGCTCAGTCAGACCAATGACTGACGCTGTTCATGTCTTCCCTTTCTGTGGATTTGAAAGACTTCCTTTTGACAGAGAGGGTGAGATGGAAAAAAAGCAGCCAAAGTACAAGAAATGATTGGCAAAGTGATGATATCATCGAGTGTTCAAAGCCTCTGCAAATTGAAGCTTATTAAGCTGACATTTTGTCTTCTATCCAGCACTAATTGGAATCATGCCTGGGTGCATGATGTGGAAGGTACTTAATACCTGAGTGTTTATCATGACAAAATGACAGGAATCGATGTCAGGGATGCTGTAGATTTCTGTTTATTGTAGAAAACAATATATTTCAAACGGCAATTACATACCTCAGAGTCATTTGTATTCATGTGTCTGAAAGTCCTCCTAAAATAACGCAAATAAAAAACTTTACTTTTGACCCCTAAAGTATTGACCCTGATTGTCAATATTCCGTTCTCAGGTTTTAGAGTTGTTCTTCAGAGTCCATAAAATCATCAATAAAATAGTTTAAAAAAGGGACAAAACCCTCTGACACCGTGTTTTCACGTGAAACAGATCTGAAAATCCCATGAAGAGTGAACTCCGGGTGATACAATTCTTCTAAAGTTGTCTCTGACAGCTTGAGTTCTTTTGTAGTCTGTGCTTTCTGCTGTATTGGCATCTGTAAAATGAATTTAGAAAAGAGAAACAGTGGAGAAAGTGATTTTTGGAAAGGCAGCTGCTGCAAACACAGAGTACACTGGAAGATTTGAAGGAAGCTGCATGTTTTCCTGCTGTATTTGGTATCCTTAGGGATTTCTGGGTTGGAGGGCATCTGTGTCCTGGCTGGGCTAGCAACAGGACCAGTCTGTTACTCTGCATCTTCATCTTGGACCTTATGGAATTCAGATCTTCAATTAAACCTCTAGTTTAATATAAAATTAATATTTGTTCAGCAGTGGATGAAAACAATAAGCTGATAGATGACATTGTTACCTGAATTGCTGTTTTTAAGGGAGAAGGGATTGGTAATTGCAGAGTAATACATTTTGTAAAAACCCAAACAAAGCAGAATCCAGCAAAAAGCCCACAAACAAACAAAAGGGAAAAAATGCCACCCCAAAACCAAATCAATGGTGTGTGGATGCTCACAGGAATTACTGGCCATTAAGTGACTGATGCAGCTGCCTGTGTGTCCCTGTGAACTCCAGCAGTCCTGTAACTAATGAGATGTTGACAAGCAGTAGTTTAGGGGCTGCTGGTAATTATTTGTATTGCTGGAATCCTCTTGGGGGTCTGAGCCTATGTTGTGTTAGTGAGAACATGGAACAACAGGCAGTTCCTGTCCCTGAGAGCTGATCCCATAATTGTGCTTGTGGGATGCTGCAGGTGGGGGCAGCAGGAGGTTGGGGACCTGAGATAAACAGGGTTCATCACTTGGTTCCTCTGTAGGTTGGCATGGCTGGAGCAGGAAAGCAGAAGGCACAGCACACAAGCTGCCTCGTTTGAGTGCCTCTAATAACATTAAAAAATGTCCTTCCATGGTTTGTGTGTGGCTCTGAGAGACAGCTGAAGTGTGCTGGCTCCTTGCCATGTCTGCAGTGGCTGCTGCTATCAAAGCTTCTTGTGTCACTGTAAGGAAAAGGAAAAGTGTTTGACTGAGGTGGAGATGAGCACATGAAGAACATTTTTATGTTCAAAGTTTGGGGACCCCTGTAATGATTGCCATGCTTACAGACATGCTGGTTGTTCAGCCCACTCGAGTTTAATAGGAACTAACTGGAGCTTTCTGAAGCTGTGCATTGCATGGATTTCCTCATGGGAAAGCAAATTTAAAGAATAATTTGTTATTGTACCTTCTATCTGTTGGATGCTGTTGTTGGGGAGTGCAGGGGGAGTGGAGAGAACAGGACCCAAGCTGTCAATATACTGTTGGTAATATTAGACAGAAAATGTTATTTTTTTCCTGCCAATATCAGTTTGGGATACATGAGGGAGTGTGTTTGTGTATATATATGTGTCTGAGTGTGTGTATATGTATTATTGCCCTCTAATGGATAGAGTCTGAATGGCTCAGCTTTGTCTGCTTATATAGGGGTTGTAGCAAAGCAATATTTTCAGGATGGCTGATATTTCCCATTTTAGAAGAACTTTATAATGTTTATTCAGAATTATGATGCATCCTTTGTGAGTAGCATTCCTTTAGTTTGTGTAATCAATTAGGAATTCTGTAGAAAGTCTCACAGCTTGGAGAAGTGCCTTTTCTTTGTTCTCTGAAGGTTTAATTCAGCTCAGCCATAACTGCCTGAAAATCAGCATTTCATTCTGCTATCTTTACCACACTGCCAAAATAATTACTGAATTTTGAACAGATTTCTGTACAGCAGTGACATCAAGGACCTTTTGGATGGATAGATGTTGCTCCTTTGCTCCCTGTCCCAGCACCCCCAGGTATCCAGGAGCTGCCCAGCTCCTCAGGTGGGGATGGAAGAGGGAATGAGCTCTTCCCTGGCTGATGGGTGTTCCCATGGGCTGCTCCTCCCCATCCTGCTGAGCAGCTTCCTGCTGCTCCCACGTGTTGTTTGTTTTCCAGGAAAAGTGGGAAAAGTGTGTAATGTAAAATTAATTCAGACTGAGTTCTCAAATCTAGAGAGATTCATGATAAGGTCAAGTGGTCTAATGATGTGTGGTAGGTTAGGGTTTGTTTTGCTTTTAAGTAAAACTGTATTTGCAGGTAAGTGGGAAATGACTTGAGGAAGGCTGCAGGTTAGGTGGGAATGGGATTACAATTGTCTGTGCTGAGAGTTGTCCAGTTCTCCATGTTCTCTTTAGTGGAATCCTAACTCCACCATTTCTTCCTAGCAGGGCTCTGCTTCCATTCAGTAAATACACATGGGCAAATTCCTTTTCAGAATGATGTTTTTTCTCTCTGCAGCCATATTCTTTTCCTTTTCAAGCTTTGCTGTGCAGTGTGTGGGACATGGAGCAGAACACACCTGGCTCACAGCTTCCTTCACCTCCCACTGCACATCCATGGAGCAGTGAGTGTCCAGAGCCTCCTCCCTCCCCTCCAGGAGGGTCCTGAGGGGGTGTCACACAGAGATTCCTGATGGATATGGATTGCAGCAAGCCAAATATTCCTACTGATGAAATCCTGTCAATATTCAGGGCAGAACAGCAACTCATTTCACAAAGCTCTGCTACAGCACCTCCAATCTCTGCATGCTTTTAGCTGAGCCCATCACATTTCTATTTATGATCCAATTACAAGCTGAATGTAGGCTGGAAGAGCAGAAGGAGCAGCACATTAATCAAATTCCCTTGTAATGACTGTGTTCTCATGTGGGTGATGCTCTGAGGTGTGATACAAGGTAGGGGACACAGTGCTGGCTTTTCCTGTCCCTACCCAGGGCTGGGCTGGACCTGCTCAGCTTGGCAGGCATCCACAAAAGGCTGTTGTAGTGATGGGAGAGCTTTTTCCTGGCAGCAAAAGAACTTGTCCCTGTGTTTCAGGCTACTACATTTTCCATTAGTGGGGAAAAATAGAAAAAAATTTGCATATGTTAAGAGAGAGATGAAGGATGTGGCAGGAGCATATTCTCAGCCCAAGATGGGGATTTTATCTGCATTTCTCAATATTGGTGTTTTTCTTCTGAACATGATGTTTCCTAGCAATATGCTTTTTCCCTTGGAGAAGTTATTTTCCACTTACAATGCATTGGCAGCCATTGTTTGTATTGTTCAGGATCAACCCTGGGATTTTTCTGAATATTATTTGATTTGATGACTTTGTTCATCAGTGGTTGTTTAGGGCACAAGAAGGGCACAATGCTTTACTGGGTCACATGCTCACTTAATGCATGCACATTGTGGTGGCAGTAGTAATAGCTCCATTAAAAAACAAAAGGTAGCAACACATAGGAGCTCTGGATCTGGCCAATCCCCTCAAATTACCATAAATATTTGAGCAATCTGAATAGTTTTGGACTCTGTAGTAAAGCTTTCCTGTTTTTATCTGGCACTGAAGGAATGTGGAATAAAGTATTCATTTAACAAAGTATAAAAATATGTGTGCTATGCAGTTATAATCATGTGTCATTAATCAGAAAATACTGCAGAAACTCTGACAAATTAAAAACACAAGGATGTGTCTGCAAGGGCTTTTTCAGTCATTAAAAAGCTGCTTCACCTCTCAGGCAAACTATTTAATGGCAACTCCTTGCTCAGTGTACTGACATCTTCAAAGGCTCTGACATCTGTCGGCCTTTGAACTACCATTAAAAAATATTATCCCATTTCCATTCTTTTATGCCCATTTTTTTAATTATAGTCCTTCTTTCAAGTTAGGAACATGGTTGGTTTAAATGATGCTGTCCTTTCGTTTTCAGCCACCCAGCTGCGGTTTGAATAAATTGATGTAGAATCAAAGGCGGGACTTTAAAGGGAAAAGGTTTGATGGACTTGGACTCCGAACCAGATGAGGTTTTATGATGAAAAGGGTTTAATCCCAGCACAGGCATCGCTTCTATCACTCCAGCAGTACAAAGCGATTCATATATATAGGTTCACGAGAAATGATCTATTTTTTTTTTTTTTTTAGTTTTTTAGTTTTTTTTCAGTTTTTTTTTTTTTTAAACAGCACAGATCTCTTCAGGACTTGCAAATGTGGCATTAGCTAATATTCAGAGAGCTGATTTCCTTTCATCCACCAGAAGCTTATGATTATAGTACAGTTCTCGAATTGGAAATGAGAGCTGCAACACAGATTTAAAGCTCTGCTGTCTGATTTGTATTCAATATACATGTCACTGCGGGACAAGGCAGTCTAGGCCGAGCTGGTTCAATGAAGGGAAAAACAGTTTGAGCATCAGAAATTCCTGGGGGGGGTGGGTGGGAAAGGTACCAATTAATTCTTACCTGCTCTACCTGAGTATTGTGTGGGATGCTTAGTGGATTACTCTCACTGCAAACAAACCCTTGATAAGGTTTCTTCAGCATCTCTGGCATCAGAGGCTGCCAGGGAATACTCAGGATTAATCAGGAATGGCTCCTAAAGCATCCATTTATATGGAAGGCAATGTTTGTTTTTCTGTGCCTGAGTTTCAAGGAGGTTTTTAGCAGAGACAGCCCTGCTATTCCTTTATAGCCATAGCTTTCATTAATGTGGTAATTAGTCCTGTGTGTGGGGAAAACCAAAATCTCTGTCTCACAAGTGCATCAGAAGCCATTTGTCAAAACTGCCACCTCAAGGTATCCAAGAAACACTCTCTCTACTAGTTCCCTGATCTTTGTGTTAGTAAAAACATGCTACAAAGTCATGATTTCTTATTTATTTTCATAGAGTAAGATTGTGCCCTTCAAAACAGTGATGCTTTCTAGAGAAGGAAAGCAACAGGTTTCAAAATTCTGCAAAACTCTGTCCCCTTAGAAGGCTGAAGCACAGAAAGAAGCCAGCTCCATTTGGTGCTCTGCCTCCAGTCAAGAGTTTCTCCTTCAAACCCTTCCCACAGCTGTTGTTCCCTGCCAGAATATTCAGTTTAGGAATAGTACATTTCTCCTGATTTCTTAGTTCAATTTTGAGGTTGTGTTTTGGGGTTGCTTTTTCTTTTTTAAGAGAGTAGTAAATATAAACATAGACCTTTTTTAATGGGTTATTTTATTTAACCGCTATTTTATAGAGTTGGTATGTATTTAGATTTTTATGTTTAAGCTGTGTATTAATATTTATTCAGAGTACAGTAGATCCAAAACAGTTGCATAAATAAATGTGAAGAAATTCCTGCCCCAGGATGCAGTGGCCTATTTGTCATTCAGAAAACGAAGAGGCATCAACTGAATTCAAGGACAAAGTGAGAAGGATGAAAAGGACAGAGATCAACAGAAAGGTGCCTGAGGAAGATACTGAGCCAAAAACCCTCTCGATTGCAAGAGAAGAAATGTTAGGCAGAGTTTCCATTTCTTTTGAACAGATCATTCTGTGACTGATGTCATCTTTCTGAGCTGCTAGCTGTGGAGCTTGCAGAAGATCTCTGAATTCAGGAGAGCCACTGTGGAGATGATGGGAATTGTGCAACCAGCACTGGAGGGTGAAAATGCAGAGAGGGAGACTGGAACCAGCATCAGCTGGGTGTGTGTGGCCATGGGTACCATCACTGAGTCCCAGCCTAACACCTGAGCTGCTTAAATAACACCTTCTGCAGGACTTTGATCCTCAGGTGAAGATGACACATTTGTGTGTTTGATATCAGGATTGTCTCTAGACATAGACTACTAGAATGACCTTCTTCCAGTGAGAAATTCATTTGAAAAGGAGAGAGCCAAAAGTTGGAGCTGTGTGTGTAATTCTTCATCCTGTTTGTGTAAGCAGCTGATGTGAGGATGAGAATTTGCCACAACTGACTGACAGGAACAGTGCAGCTGTTGTTGCTGCTGTGCAGAAAGGAGGGATCTGTACAGTCAGAAGCTGATTATTTCCTTCAAATCTAAACCTGTGAGTGCTACAACTTTTATTTCTGGAGCTGCTGGATTTCAGGATTCCTGCCCACACATATTGCCAGTCATGAGGCTGAGAACAAGGACTTCACATTTGGTTCAGGATGTCACCTTCCCTGTGGCAGTGTGACATCAGAAACAAGAGATGCTCCTGCTGCTTGGCATCCTTAAGCAGAGCAGAACAGGGCAGGTGGTGCATTGAAATCCTCTGCTGTTGGCCCAGACAATGACAGCATTGGGTTCCTTAGCTGGCTTCCTGGGATTATGCTGGAGTTCTGCAAACTTTCTCTTTTTCTCCTCAATAAGAGGGAGGGCAGAGCTTGGGCAGAGCTGGGAGTGCTCCTCAGCTGCTCTTGAGAGGGTCCTGGCAGATGCCTGGATGGGAATTGCTGTCCAAAGTTGGCTTTTCTACAAGCATGAGCTTCAGAAATGGAAGATGACAGAATTTTATGCATGGACATTACTGAGGCTTTTTATCTGCATCTTTTCTTTGGTTTGTCCTGTCTGGTTTTGTGTTTTTGGCATAAAACCCTGATGGGATGTGTGAGGTAAAACTTGGGAATATTCAAAAGTTGTGTATTTTGAACAACAAACACATCCAAAATAAAAGTGTGTGATGCTTTCCTAGGTAGTTTTTTGAGGCATGGAGCTGTTTTGGGCTCTTTTACTTACCGTGAAATATTTTCTGTAGCCGACAGGCAAAGACATTCTCATAGACAATGGAGTGTGTTCCTGTTCTGGGGACAAATTGGGAATTATAATACATTTAATTTTGCTGCCTCATAGAGATGAATGTCTGCAGTAATCCTTAAATCTGCAGTACATCGTGTCTGCATTTAAATCAGCATGATATATTGTTCAGGAAATGTTAATGCGTTCAAATTTAATGTGTGGAAAATTTAAATTCAAATGTTTTTTAAAAGCTTTGACTTAGGGGATTCAGGACACAAAATGCTCTGAGATTGATGTGGTCCTTCCCAGTCCACTGCAGAGATCTTTAGGTTCCATTTCTGGATTCCATTGCAAGAAATGCCTATCCTTCCTTAAATATCAGTAGCTTTTCCTCACTTTCAGAACAAGTTTTACTCTGATGTTGTTTCAGAACTGAACATATCTGTAACATTCCTCTGAGAGGAATATTTTCCTTTCAAATCCTGAAATGCAGAAATTAAAGTTCTTCATGAAGGAAAACAGGGAAGATGTTTGGTGTCATTGGCATCAGTGTCCATTAAGTACAGTGCAGATTGACAGGTAGATTTTAATGTAAATTTTAATTAACATTTAGATTTTAATTTATTTTTTAGCCACTCTGCATTTTATTTATATTTTGCTCTCACAAGTTATTATAAGGGATCACTGCATTAAACAGGTATTTATGGCTGATTTATTTTCTTATTTCCATCATATTTAAGTTCCATTAATGCAGTTAGGTAGATTGTTATGTGCCCATTTGAGTGTCTCCATTAAAATTCTGGGTAGAAAGACAGAAGGAAATGAGTCCTTTCCTGGCAGGTCCCTTAGCAGTTTTATCCCAATCATTTTGTTTGTACAAGAAGAATACAAAGGTAAACATTCCTTTCATCAGATAAAAGGAGAGGAGAAAGAAGGCGGAATTTTTAATTTTTGTCTCACTAGTCTGCTTCAAAGCAAATTCAGTAAATCAGGGAAGGAAAAATACTCTGGATCAGTCTCCAAGGCAAGAGGGCCAAGTCTGTTACAGGTCTTAGAAGAGTGAAATGGAAAATGTATTTACATTTATCTCAATTTCAGCTGGCTGAGTAATCCTTTGGCTCACCAGTTCTCTGCATTGTTTTGTTACACGTGTAAGCTCGAGGTTCTTCCCTCTGACTAAAACTCATTTTGTTGGGAAGGCAGTGACAATAACCAACCTAGATGAAGTTCTGCTTTCTAGCTGCTGTTAACTAAATTGGAATCAAATGTACTTATGTAAATGAAGAGATGGAAATAAGCTCCGTTAATTTTAAGCTCTTTGTGGAGCTGTTCAAATGGATGTCTGATTTTCTTTCTTCCCCCCTCTCCTTTTTTTTTTTTAAGCCCAGTTTGTAGCTTAAGTGCCATTTACATTAACTGGGATTTAGGCAGCTGACTGGCTTCTGTAAAAGTCCAGATCTACTTCAGTGCACTTCTTTTGGGGGAAAAAAAAAATCATCAAAATTTGTGTTTTCCTTAATGCCATGTCACAGAAATCTCAAAAATCTGCTGTGCCTTTCTAAGATGTAGAAACCAGAGTGAAGCCAATATTTTCAGAGTAACTTTTCCCTACTGGCTTTTTTGTGTTGCTTGTTTCTTTTCAGCCTTCAGAAATACCTGGCAGAGCCAGTGAACAGTTTGGAAGTTAAATTACCTGTTAATTGTTGCCTAAGCATGTTTATTTATAGCAATAGCACAGGCAGACTCATTGTTCCTTAATTTTATTGGAAGTGGAACTGAACAGAAGGTAACTATTGTTCTTAGTGAGTCAACACTTTCACTGTGTTTCAGGAAATGCTAAACAAGGTTAGACAGGACAGAGCAAATACATTGCTAAAAAGTAAAATGTCATCTTGAGGAGTGCTGGACCCTCCTTGGGGTGATGTTCAGTGCAGGAGTTGTGCTGAGGGGGGTGTTGGCCATGGTTTGGCTGCCAGAGGTGAGTGGTGTTTCCCTGTGCAGGTGGGGTGGTGTTAAAACAGTGCCTACACCAGAGTGGAGATACAAGATCAGCAGGGTTAGTAGGAATAAACTTTTACCAGATTCATAAATGTTAGAGGCATTTTTCAGAGCATGCACAGTGCTGGAATAGCCCAAGTAGAGAATCTTACCAAGGAAGTTTGACCTTTAAAAGTAGTTTAATGCTGTTAAAATTAATGAAATGAATATGTAAATTGGGAGCTCAACAGCTCCCTTTACAAATTCCAAGGGGTATTTTCAAGAGAGATGTCAGAGGTACATGTGCAAAGGTGAGAGGAGCTGAGGTTGGGGATGGAGTTGACAAACCTTTGCATAAATGCTGGGGTGTGGGGTTGAGCTCTGTCCCTGCTGAGCTGCACACCTGTCACCCTTGGCTGTCCCTGCACTGCTGTCTCTGAGGGTTTTTTCACTGGACATTCATCTGAGCCTGAAGAGCTTCCCCCTCTCTTGTGCTGTGCAGGTGCAGATCAGTGAGTGCAGCTTTGGTTTGTGTCAGTTTTCCTGCAAGACCCAAACTTGATAATATCCAACCTGATTTATAAACTCAGGACATTTCACTTATGGACATATTCATAACATCACCCCATTACTGCAGTGGAGTCACATATAGGATATATATAAATGTATAGAAATAGGATGAAGATGGCTCCTTTTTAAGAAGCTCTGCAATAGAACCAAAATTCTGGAGAGAATTTTTTCCCCTCAAGAATGGGAACACTTCAGTGTGCACAAAATAAACATACAATAAAATGCATCTGTGAGTATTGAAGCTGACATTTTAGTGTTTCCAGGAAGTCTTAGACCACTGGTCAGGACTGTTTATAATGGTGGGGGGGTAATTTCTGTGTTTTCCCCTGGAGGGGCTTGCACAGCCCCATGCTCTTGGAATGATCAGTGGAACTGAGCCCAACCTGCTGGTCACTGAATTGTTGTTCATTTTCACTTCGTTTCACACCATTTCATTTATCTGCTCCCTTAAATACCACATTTATGGGCCTGTGTGTTCTTACCCAAAAGGCATTTAAACTTGACAGTGTAATAGATTGTGCTCTGAAAGCTGAATAGCTGTTTATTACTTATCCCTGCTAATTTGTGCTCTGCCACATCATTACCCATGTGATAATGTGCCACTGGTTTTCTTTGCAAATGAAATCTCATCTTTTAAAGTATTCATAATATTGACAAATTGTTGATTTTAGGAGTGACTCGAGAAAAAAGGGTGATAAATTCTTCGCATATTTTAATTGAAATTGCCGTGGTATAGAAAAATATTTTTAATATAACTGTTTAAATGGCCATGATTGAGTTCAATACAAAGGAGCCACGAATAGCTGCCAGCTGGCTGGACTGGCCAGTTGGAATTCCTTGGGCATGGAGAAAAGCAGGTATAGTGGGACCAGTGAGTCAGACCCAGTAGGATGATTTGTGGGCAGGAAGATCAGAGAGCCATTAGGGCTGTGCTTGGCTCTTGGCTGGCAGGGTCCAGAGGGTAAAAATCATGAGAATACTTCCTGAAAACCAGAATAAGATCAGTTAAGACAAGGATTGTTGTCCCTTGCAGAAGCTGCAGTAGAAAAATTCTTTAATGTAAACCAATTTTGTTCTAAACACAAATCAACATTACACATTTGAAGTTCACAGCTACACTTCTTTCTAAGCTTAGAGCTGCAAATATTTGTTTATTTTTCAGACTTCTTTTATGTTAAATGCATTGGTTGTTTCTGTGATGGTAAAGGAACTTGTGTGATCTGTTTCCCAGCACTTGATAAAGCTTTGTTTACTCACAAGAAAACTGAAGTCGTTCAGATTCCCACTTTGAGCAGATAATCCTCTCTAAGGTGTTTTCCAGTAAATTCCACCAGTCCCTGCGTGGCTGGGACTCTTCATTCCCCTCCTCTGGGACACTGCTGATGGGTGAACAGGGAGTCACTGCCACCACTGAATCACTGGGTGTTCCTACTTCATTCCTTATTTCCCTTTCACTTCTTCATCCTCAAAGTGAGATTTGTTTTTAGCACAGACTGCCTTTCCCTTGACTGGACTGATCTCTTTTCAAAAATAATCCAGTGCCCTGTAACAAATGTTCTGGGTGCCTCATCCATCGCTGTCAGTGTGCTGAGGCACAGACACAAATGTCCCTTGTCCCCCAGCTGATGTTTCCCAGCACACTCTGCTCATTTCAGTGTTCTTCTCAGGAGGAAATGCTCAGAAGGTCTTGGCATGCAGAGGCAGAAGCTGCTTATCTGTGGTCAAATAGGGCTGAGCCTTACAGGCTGATATTTGAGGTTATTATCCTAGGGAGGATCTTTGGGATCATCCAGCATAGTCCAGTGCTACTGCTCAGAGGTTTTTTAAAATGTTACATGCCAGCAAAATTAAACACAGCAAAGTCATCCCTGACTGAAGCCAAGTTAACCCAGCACAGAAAACTTCTGAAACTCGTTTTGAGGAGTTGTCAGGAGCCCCTTGAGAAGCACAGGGGTGTTGAACAGAGATGCTCTGTTCAGCAAGGCAGAGCAGGGAGGTTCCTGCAGCTTCATCTGCTGGCAGTTCTCAGCCACTTACTGTAAATCTGCTGAAGCAACACCTCTAGGTCTGTGCCTCAGGGAATAAATCAGGAGTGCATTTCATCTTCACTCTGCACTGCTTTGTTTTGGTGCCTTCCCAAGGCTGGCCACGAGCTGGGCTGGTGCTGGGTGGATGTGGTTGGGTGTGTAATGCACTGGGAGCAGGGACACAGAGGATGAGGATGGCCTCATGCTCCAGCCTCTTCCTCAGAAACTGAGCCAAGGAAATGCTTCATGGGGGTGAAGCAGGAGCTCCCTGGAAAATAAAGGGAATTTGTGTTATTGTTGTTTTTAATTAGGCCGTAGTCATTCGGTCCATTTCTCATCCCTGTTGCCCGTAAGTGGAGCAGAGTTTCAGACATCAGCAACAGATTTTAATTTAAACTTTTTGCCAACTTTATATTTTCTTATGCAATTTACTTTTTAAAATTAAGAGCACATGTTTTCCTTCCAAATAACACGCAGTGCATTTATTGGCATTTTAAATAGGCCAAAGTGAGTGACCAACCTTCTTCTTTTTCTTTCAAGTCTATTTTTTCCCTGCAGGCAAATTGCTGTGGGCTTATGACCCACCCTTTTTATGACACTATTTCAGCACAGATATTCTTAGTTAGAATTCTGAAGTTATTTCTTTGAAACAGAAATAGAAATGACCACCTTGGCCAGCAGTTTCTTCATCTAAGGGATGTACAAATATGTCACATAAACCTTTATGAAATCTCTGTCACACAGTTTATGTATTTTTGTTCCATTTGGGAGGCTGTGTAAGCTGGTGTTGTCTTTCTATTTGTTGTCCTGTATTAATGGTCATTTAAAAAATGCTTCCTTGTTTGAGGCATGTTCCTGTGGCATGGCTGTGCTGGGAATTGCTACAAACTTCTGCATCCTTTCTAAAATAGATACAGATCTCTCTTATTTCATGTGCTTGTACACACACCACTGAAATAGAGACTACAGCACTTTGATCCAGAAAAGGCAGCAAGTGGCAGTAACATTTTGGTTCTGTTACATACTGTCAGCCTTTATTTCTTATGTTTAATCCTCATTTAGCACAATAATAATTTGCTCAGGTGTGTTTAGGGTGTGTTTTTCTCACAGCAGCTCTTGTACTCCGGCAGTTGTTTGGACCATGGAAACCATTTGGTTCCCTAACAGAGATTTGGGCAGCCAGAGGAAAATTAGAGAAACCAAGAATGAGAAAGAGGACTCAGTGTTACAAAGAAATCATCCTGTCTCTGGATCAGGAGCCTGAGAAGTCAGATTTTGTAACTGCAGCTTTTATTTTCCCACAGAATTGTTAAGAAAGGACAGTTGCTCACAAGTTTTATATTTCATGGATTTTTTGCAACAGAGAATTAAGTCATCTTGGGGCTTTTTTTTCCCCCCTAATTTGCCTACATTTAATTCTAATAATAGTTTATTAAACCTGGCATGTGGAATTGGTGCTGGAAAGTTTGGCATTGATTTCCTGCAGCAGTGGGGAGATCTCTGTGTCACACAGGGCTGTCTCAGGCGCTGGGCTGGGCGTAAGCTGCTCCTGCCACTGACTTTGTTTATGGGAAAAACTAATCTGGCTGTGAGAACTGGACTTACTTGAAAGTGATGGACAAGAACTGTGTCTGTGATCCCCAATATAAGCTTTTTCCAGTCACTTTGGAGAGATTAGATGTCTCTTAACATCATCTTACTCGCAGTGAAGTTGCTCCAAAGGGACTCCTTTAATCATATTAGTTTCGCTGCCATCACCCCGTCTTCTGAGCCTTTCTTCTTCCCTAATAGAACCAAATCTGCTTTTACCATCTATTAGGTCCAACATTAATGCTCCTTTGCATATTAATTACTGTTGCTTTACCTATAACACTCAGCTCTCTGCTGTCCCCAGTTTTGGCTCTGAAGCTGGGAGCTGTTACTTTGTCCTTACAGAAAACACTGGATTGTGTTTCATTTTCTAATGATTTTACATAAGAACCATTGAATAAAGAAGGAAGTAAAGCTTAAAAGGTGTAACAGGAATTCACCCAGTCTTTATTTTGGCTTGTAGTGTCATTTGGGAATGAATTTTCTTTGTATTATAAAAAGTTAGCCCTGATTTCTTACCCTAAATATTTTAACAAACTTTTTAGGGAACTTCTGAGCAATGTAATTTCTTAGTTTCACTTGGGGGTGTAATTAAAGGAAGTTTTTTTATTTAAAAATAGAAAGTAGAAAAAAAAAATAAGGGGAATGAGCTTTCAAAAAGAGCTCTCACAGATTAAAAGATAATGGTGGCTATTTCAGGCAGGACTCGCACTGGGGCAGCTGTTAAAAACCCCAAATTCTCCTTGTGTCAGTTTGGAACTCAGACCATATCACCCATCAGCAATTGCAGCTCTTATCTTCATGGACTTAGGGCTGCTTTGGTTAAGGAAAAGCCAGGCAGGCTGTCATGTTCTTGTGATCTGCAGATGAAATCATTTTCCGAAAGAATTACAAAAGTACATTGCGGATTATAATTATACACTGAAATGTACTTTACGTTTCGAGTCTGTATACAGATTTAATAAGAAATTAAACATGTGTAGAGGAAAAGCTCAGGAAAGGAAGGAAAGGATCTAGCACAGATTACAGTATATGAAACATATGTTTGAGATAATGCTGATAGGACTGAAATATGTGGCCTGTGGTAGAGTTCTGTATACAAATGACGTGCTCATTCCTTCTCCAGCATACACACACTCTTACCTTTGACATAGCAGGGACTAATGCCAGTGAGTAATTAAGAAAGCATGGAAGCAAAATAAGTTTCTGAGATGGTTGATATTATTTAATACATGTTACAGCTGGGATAGCTGAAGGACAAACTGAAGGTTTGAAGGGAGATGATGTCTTTTATTGCACCATATAGTTCAAATAGCTTGAAAAATAGGCAAACTTTCAAGCCTTGATTTTCTTTTTTTCCTCTCTCACATCACAGTATTTATAGGAATCTGTCTTGGGAGATTAATGTACAAGGCAATAGATCTGATAGTCATTCATGTCCCAACTTTGGTCAGAAACAAATGTTTCCTTTTCAAAGTTTTCTGGTAATGTGGTTCTCAGAGGCTGCTAATAAATGGTGTAGCTGAGTACAGACAGTGTATTAAAAATGTCTGAAGAAGAAAAATAGTAGTTGGAGAGAAACTGGCATTCCAGGACAATGGGAACTTTAAATACACACTGCTTTTCCTCAGATTTTCTGGTGAAACCTTTAATAAGCTTGAGCTGAGTCACCTGCACTTATCTGGTCTAACATCACTTTCTGGTCCCAGTATTGTCCCATCCTCTGTGAAAGAATTCCAGGCAACTGCAGAGTTTCTTGTTAAACAGCGAGAACAAAGGGGGCAATTCTGTGTGAGTTTTGCAATGAAAGTGCTCATTTTCAGAATTACATTTCTGAATGAAGACATAGATGTGCTCTCAGTGTCATCCCTCACCCTCAGCTGTAAGGACAGGGCTTTGTGTCCCAGATGTGATGCTCCTGTAGCCACTGAAGAGCCCACAGAGGGAATGGAGTTAGGAAAGTAACCAGTGAGATGTACATTCAAGTGTAATCTGAAGTAATAGATGTGTATCTACTCCTGTGGTGAATTAGCAGAGTGGATTCTGTGGAATTAGGAGTGACACAGCTTTATTCCTGTCACTTTGATCCCTCCCCCTTTGTGTTCCCCCATTGGGGGCCAGCAGAGATTGATTAATGATTGATGATGCTCTGATAGCTCATTAGAAGGCAGCAGGTCGTTCCTTAAGGATAAAATAAGAAGGCATGGGTAGGGTATGTAGTGATTATATGCCACAAGCTCAATTTCTCCTCCAGAATGTTCATCTTACCAATGCATTGGGCTGGAAGAGAAAGGGAAGAGCAAGAAGAGGAAAAGGGACAGAGCATCCTCTGAGTCTGCTCCTACCCCAGCTGGCAGCGTGTTGGGGGAAGCCAAATGGGTTTTGTGTTGTGGGTTTGGGTTTTGTCACTTTGTTTGCTCTTGCTCTCAGGTGATCTCTTGTCTGGAGAGGCAAATCCGCAAGCTGAGGGAAGAGCTGATCCAGGCGAACGCGCTGAGGAACCATCAGCTGCTGGACCTGAGCCTGCAGAGGGACGAGGAGAAGCTGAAGGCAGCTCGAGACAAGGAGGCAGCACTGAACAGCCTCAAGGTGGAGATGGAAAAAGTGATATCAGAGCTGAAGATGAAGCACACGGCAGAGACAGAGGCAGCCTTGAACAAGGTAAGGGATTTGCAAAGGGCAGCTCTGCAGGGTGAAAGGGGAGTGAGCACCCCAAGGGTCAGCTGGGCACAGTTTCCCTCAGGAAAAGTGTTTGGAGCTCACTTGAGTTGAAAAAGGAGATACAGACCATGGGATGCCAGAGTCACAGCACGAGTGTGGGGTGTTCTGGGTTTCTGGGATGAAAACCTTTGCTCTGGACACGCTGGGGCTGGGCAGCACCTCCAGGGATGGAAGGTGCCACGAGGTGCTCAGGAGCCAGCAGCACTTTAACAGCACAGGTGATTTCACAGGTAAAGCCAGCCAGGAGCAGGCTGATCTTCCTCTGCTGGAATAGAGACAGTGGAAGGGGTGCTTCTGCCTAGCCGAGCTTTTTCTCCCTTAAAAAGAGGGTGAGCTCTTAAGGAGGGAAAAACTCAGGCTCAGGGTGCAAGGAAATTGTGTCTGGTTGCTCACAGTGGCTACTCTAATTTAGCCTGTGGTGTTCTCCAAGTGAGAAAGGACTCTGGCTAAGATGTGGAAATGGAAATTAATGTTCCAGATTGATCAAGGTGGGGTCACTGCCACATTCCTGCTTGCTGAGCATCCCTTGGACCTCTGTCTTGAATTCAAGAATTTCCCTCCATTAGGGTGCTAAAACATGCAAGTTTTATTTCAAAAGCCAAACTAAAAAAAAAACCTACTTAATATTTATGTTAGACCCTGTGTATGTGTAAGCAGACAGTTGTTGAAGTCCCTTTTATATGTTGCATTAAGGCACTAAATCACACATTTTCTTGCAAGGGGATGTGCAATGGCACAAATGAACAATCTGCATGGAGTGTTTGAGCAGCCTTTGTGCAAGTGACATTTCATTTACCTGCGTCAGGTTCTTGGTCTGTAATTTTAAAGAGCATTCTGAGGATTATGTTGGAAATCAGCCAGCCTGAAGCCATTAAAATGGCTGTGATCAACAATTCAGAATCTTTTCTGAATGCAAGGAAAGCTCCACTTGGCATAATTATTTAAAGCCAAGGTCACAGAAAGTATTTAAACCTTTGAAATTCATCATTAAAGGATTAATTTTAACTCAGGAAGACATTGTCATTTTTGCTTAAAAATGGAATTTGAATCTCAATTCTTTTCTTTCTTTGATCTTTTTTTACATGTGTAGTATAGCAAAAGAAAAGTTAACTTCTTTACATCCTCAAATTAAAGTTACAAATAATCCTTCATAGGGCAATATCTCTAATAGTCTTGAATTGTCATTTCTGTCAGAAATCCTGGTTTTCTTTAATTTGTTGGATTTTTTTTTCTATTTTTCAGAAAATTTGCTAATTTTAAGCTATATTAACTGCTATTGTATTTTTTTTCTTTAACCTACTTCTCTATTCTTACCCTAATCTAAGAGCACATGTTGAGTAAAAGATAGGAGGGGAAAAGAAAAAAGTATCTCTGTTGAAAAGTCTTTCACAGACATGTGAAAATACCTGGCATTACCTTCAAATCTCCATTCCCCATTCTGTTTCATTTCTGTCTTGTAATTGTAGAACTGTGGAAACTGGCCACAAAATCCAAAACTCAGCTTAGAGGGCAAACTCCATTTAAAGCTCCAAAGTAGCAGTTTCAGCTAATTTAGTTCAAATCTTGATCCTAGTCCACAGAGCCTTGATGATTTTATCCAAGAGGGGGGGAAAAAGCATCTTGATTGCAACATGAGCCTTGAAATTGGTTTATGAAAATATTTTTTTACCAGCTCTTGTTACCTGGAAATTTAGGACAATGTGGGAGAAAAATTTGTTCTCTAAATTTGCTTTTTTTGGTACCAATTCTGTGAGGATTGCTCAAAAATCCGATGGGAAGCTGAATTTCACAGTTTAGGCATGGAACATCTGACTGGCCAGATTTTCTGAAGGTCACTCCATTCTCAAGTGAGGGATCTCATTCCTCTGTGATCAGCTTGGGAATAATGCTGATTTCTGTGTGGATTGCTTTGTGCCATTGGGGACTGTTGTTAACGTGAACATGAGGGAATACAAAAGGAATGATTCATACTTGAGTGACAAGAAAAACCGAGCTGCAAATGGGAGAAGAAGATCCAGGATTCCTCTGGCATTGCCCTCCCCATTGTCCTGGGGATGAGAAGAGTGAGGGGCAGACACAGGGGAAAGAAGAGCCTTCATTACAGGCACACTGAACATTTAAATATTTGTTGGTGTTTGTAGA
Source organism: Catharus ustulatus (assembly GCF_009819885.2). Taxonomy (NCBI): domain Eukaryota; kingdom Metazoa; phylum Chordata; class Aves; order Passeriformes; family Turdidae; genus Catharus; species Catharus ustulatus. Next base: position 9,273,777 of record NC_046240.1, read on the forward strand.
CAGCTTTCTGCTATTTAGGGACACATGATTTATTGAGGTCTTTCATTTTCTGTTGCTTAAAAATCTCAGCTTTAAGGCTGGGACATTGTTTATTGTAATGTCAGTTCCTGAGCACTCCCCTAACACTTCAGGATTGGTGTCTGTTGGAGATTCCTGAGACATTGTTAGGATTGTGCACTTTTTTCCCTGCTTTGCTCCTGTAAGATACTGATGAGTTTTCAGCATTTCTGTACATACCTACTTGAGCTGACAGAAGTTTTAGGATCATTTTTCTGCAAAGTGTTTCGCCCTATTAGGAAGGAACCCTTCCCTGTGAGGATGAGGAGCCATGGGGTGCCCAGAGCAGATCCCTGGCCAGGCTGGACAGGGCTTGGAACACCCTGGGATGGTGGAAGGTGTCCCTGGCCATGGCAGGGGTGGCACTGGATGTACAGTAATTTCATGATTATAAGCCACACCATTTTGAATAAAATTTTGGTCCGAACCCAAAGTGTGGCTTATAATCAAGTGTGGCTTATATATGGACAGAGAACGAAAAGTTGCTGTTTTAGTTTGGAGGACAGGTGTCTGCTGAGAAAGGCAGGAGCCTCTCTTTGAAATGGAGAATGTAAATCCCCTCCCTCCAAATTATTAGAATTTTGAAATCAAGGGGCTTTCAGGCAAAAATATGGGAATTAGGAATAACAGTTCTTTACTAGGGAAATTAAAATAGAAATACAGCACTACAAAGAACAAACCCCAAACCCTGACACAGTCAGAGTACAACCTGACACCCGTCAGGCAGGGTGTTGGCAGCAGTCCCATCCCATGGTGGCTGCATCCTCCTGCAGTGACAGATGTGGCTCAGTTGGAGCAGTGCTCCTGGACAAGGTGCAGTTTCCCTCCGGAGCTCCAGTGGTGATGTGGAGAAATCCGGTTTTCCTCTGGAGTCCAGTGGAGAAAGGGGCTCCCTTAGTGTCCCAAACCCTCTGTTTTAATCTTGGTAAGAAATGTTGGGCTCTTCCCCCTGGCTGGAGCAACTCCCAATGGGATGCAGTAATTTTATCAGTGCCACAGTGGGACTCAATGGCCATGAGCAGAAAATGACTGGCTGGAGGAAGGATGGGGTGTGAAAAGATAAAGAACAATGCCCTGCCTGGTTTCAATGGATGCCCATTAGCAGAATATCTGCCGTTGAGATCAGGATCACTGCCCCCACCCTCAACAGATGGTGATAGAACAGATACCTTTTATCACACTCTGTATTGTAACCTGCAGCTTATAATTGTGAAATTGCTGTACTTTAAGGTCCCCTCCAACCCAACCCATCCCATGGCTGTTGGATTTGGGGATCACACAGCCCTGCAGCTGCTTTGGGCAGGGCCAGGTGAGCTCCAGGTTGCAGCAGCAGCACCTGGGGCACTGCTGAGCCAGGTGCAGAGTGCACAGAGCTCGGGGCAGCTCCAGCTCTGCCAGGAATGGCTGGAGGCAGGAGACAAAGTCTGAGTGTGTGCAGATGTGGGGCTTGGCCGCCGCCGCTGTTTGTAACGTTCTGTGGGATTTTCTTGGCAGGGGAAATGAGCATTCAGCAGAGCAGAGCAGAGCAGTGGACAGGCTAACAATGCTCAAAGGAAGCAACCTTGGAACACTGAAAATATCTCATAAAACAGCTCCCTTTGAGCAGCACACATGAGTAAACTGGAGTGGGAGAAGATGATGATGGGTTTTTTTTTCTCTCTAAATAATTTTCAACATTTAGCTTTTTATTGACTTCTTTTCTATATTTAAATAGATATTTTGACTCATTCTGTTAAAGGTTTAGGCAGGTTCCAGGAACATCTAATTCTCTTTCAGTGCTCCTTTTCTTGTGGAGAAGTAATTTACATTTTTGTGTATTGACTGTACTGAACACACATGATATTTGATTACAGGACAAAGCTGCAGTCAAAAAAAAAAAACAAACCCCAAAAATGAGTTAAACACTTTATTTTTGGGACTGTATTTGTTGTGATGGAAGGAAATTGTGAAGTGGTTCTCTCTGGAGAGATGGGACACCAAGGTGGCAAAAAGCCTGGCCAGAGCCATGCAGATCTTGCTTGTAGACTTTAATGATGTTGATGTTAGTTGTACTCTGGATTTCTGTGTTTTTAAATCTAATCTGATATTTACAGTTTTTACCTGGTACAATCACTCCACCTGTATCTGGTGTGAAGTACACATAAAACTCAGATACTCAGGGACCTTAAGATAAGGTCACTCTGTAAGTGACCTCTACCTTAATTAGCAATAATTATCCTGTATGACAGTTTTGTTGCAATATAATGTTTTCATTGCAATATAATGTAATGGGGCCCTTTTCAAAACTCTTCCCATAGTTGGATACTTATTTTCTGAGCAACTTCTCGCATATAATTTGCAAATAAGGTACTGATAATGTGCCCTAGGGAACTTTTCAGTCCCTCATTCAGCATCAGGCTCTGTGATGCTGGATTAATTCCTGTCCCAGCACAGCCCTAGAACAGCCCAGTTGGATGTAACTCCCTGGGCATATTTTCATGCTGCATATGCAGGAATATCTGTGATTCACAGTATCTGTTCTGGCACTGTTGCAGATGATGTCACACTGTTCAGCACTGGCAAAGACATAGAAGATGAAGGGAAGGAATATGACATCTTCTGAGATGAAAGATACTCCAAGAGATACTTGATTAAAAGTATTGAGTTTCCCCTAAGCAGTTGCTTCTGCTCCTAAAGTAAAAGCATCTTGTGCCTTCCATGAGTTCCCATTTCTGAGTCCTGTGTCTCCAGCTCTGCTTCTTCTCTGCCAGCTCCACACTTCATTAGCACCACAGATGGTTCCATCTTTGTCCCTAAGACCTTCTGAGGCTGGGTGCGATGGAACCTTTGATCTGACACCTTTCACTTCATTAACCTGGAGACTGAAGCCACACTTGCAGATAACTTTGTTTGTGGGAGCCCTCAGAGGAGCTGTTTTCACACTCCCTGCAGTGATCCCCTGGTTATTTACATGGGGGCAAACAGGTCAGCCATGAAATGGGGACGTGTATCCCTCCCAGGTGTAATGATCTCATTAAATTGTGTCTAATTGTAATGCAGACCTGTTTGTGTCCTTGCTGAATGCAGGCAGGATCCCTACCAGTTGTAGAAGTGCCATTTTTTAAAACTTGTTTTGAGTCTATTACATCAATTATTTAGCTTAGGGCCCAGCTATGAATAATTTAAAGAGCCTCCAATTCTTACCAAGAAGAGTTGGATGTTTCCCAAGTCTCTTAATTTTTTTTTTTCATTATAATCCAAGAGCTCTGATATTATCTCTCTGTTCCAAAGCAGTAATATTTTTATTGTTTTTGTTTTGTAGAGCCTGTGTACATTAAATTACACTTGGTTCTTGCACGTTTCTGACACAGATAGTGATTCACCAACTAATATTAATAAAAATGAGTGTAGTACATTTGGCTTTGTTGGAGAAAATCTCATAACACTGTGGTGCCAAAAGATCAAGTAAAAGCAAAACATGATGCCAAAAGATCAAGAAGAAATGTATTTCACAGAGAGGAAATATTTTTAATGTATATTAACCCAAGAAATTATTTAATCTGTCTTGATAGTACCTTTCAACAAATCCTTTCAAAACCAGTTTCCTCTGTAGTGTGTCCTTTTTGCACTGCTCCTTCTGATTCCTCCAAAGAAGAAGCAGGATGATGGTGGACCAGGAACATGGTCACAGGAATTGCATCACCCCTCAGGGGAGCCATTTGGAAGAGTCTTCAATCAACAGAGCCAAACATGAAGAAAAAGATGGTAGAATCATCTCAGGGATATTTCACTCAAATAAGACTAAACAGAATTTATGACTCTCTCCCTGCTGGAGATGTTTCAAAGCAAGAGCTGCAGTTATTCACAGAGTTACTCTGCTCCTATCTCCTTTAAAAAAAATAAAAATAAAAACTCAGAAAAAACAATCCAGAAAACAACAGGTCAGATGTCTGCTCATCAGCTGTATTTATAAATCTGGTTCCAGAGTTAGGAGCCAGCAGAAATTGGTCTAAGTGTCACTGTGGGGAAAAAAATGTGCACCCATGAGCAACAGGCTCACTTTTTAATATCTTCATTAATGTCTGAAGGGAGATCAAGCTCCATTATTTGCATTCACAAATAGCACCACAGGGTTAAAAATGAAAGTGGTTGAAGCAATGCTGTTAAGAAATGAGAACCAGACAAGAGCTAAATGATAAATTAGGACAAAATATGGAATTAAAAAGATGGCTTTCAGCAGGGCAAGGACTGATATGATTAAAATCAGAGCTTGATCATGTGGCCCATCTTTCAGCACACTTTACTCATGTCCTGTCATATCAGTTATAGCTGGGTAGTTGAAGTTTGCCTGGGTTTTTTAGGGTTTAGTGGGTTTTTAACCAACTGGTATTAATCTACAATAACTGTTGAAGAAGCATTCACAGCTGGGGTTTTTTGGTTGTCTCTGTCTCTTTGTTTTTCAGTGTTTGCCCAAACCCCCTCCCTGCTCTGGAGCACCTGGGCACACGCTGCCTCTTCTCAGTCCCTGAACTTCCAGGTTTTATCCTTGAGTGTATTCATGAGATCAAACCTCCCAAAGTCCTGGGGATGGTGGATAAAGTGAATGCTGAGGTTTTGCCAGTGGCAGAACAACTGCTGTAATTATTTTTTCAATCATTTCCCGAGCCTTTCTTCACTCTCCAAACAACCTGTAACACACCAACTTTATCTTGTAATACACAATTGCTTATTATTTCAGCTTTATTTAATATTTTTAAATGCCCAGTTGAATCATGACCTCATTCTCTCCCTTTTTTCCCAATACCTTGTGTCTTGGGAAAGGTGATTGCCTGTAGATCCCAGTTTTGTCTGATTTACCAATTTTACTTATCCTCACATTCCTGGGTTCTTGATAATATTTGGAAAACATTGGCTGTTTTCCAGTGTGGTGCTGACTGTAATGTGAGATTACTGGTGGGTTTTTTAATTTTAACAACTCAGCCAATTCCTTCTTAGATTTGTTATAATTCTTGGGTGAGGTCTGGGCTGCTGGTGAGGTGTGACAGGAAGGATTCCCTGCTCCTGCATCCCAGTCCCTGCTGGTTTCACTGGGGCAAAGTGAAACCAAGGTTCTGGTTGTGCAAACAGCAGTAACTGGTGTTTGTTCCTCGGAATTAGAAATAGAAAATCCTTCTGTATCCACCAGCTCCACATTCTTACTTTGCTTGGAGGTTTCTGGGGTGATGCATCCTTTTCACAAAAGTCCCCCAAACCCCAGAGTCAGCACAAGCTCTGATAAAGGTTCCCCATGGAACGTGTGCATCACATCCCAGCTTAGGTCAGCACAATAAAAAAACCAGAAAAACAAGATTTCCAAATAGCTTTGTTTAGAAAAAATGCTCAGTGATCAAGACCAAGCTAATGTAAAACATAATAATTGTGTATTTAAATACTGGCACGATTTGAAGACATTGTTTACACTCATTTGCTCTTTCTTCATATCATTATAGTAGAGAAAAGCTGCAGGTGGCTTTTTTCTTCTTCTTTTTGGAGGAGAAGGAGTGTTTGGGAAATAGGGAAGGGGTAAAACAATGTTATTAGTCCTTCAGAGTCATTAATGTGAAGAAAGAAAAGTGCTCCAAAATGACTTGTTTACAGCTGCAGAACATGTCACGGAGTAAAACCCACCTTCATTAAATGGGTGAGAAAGAATTCTAATTGTTTTTGAAGTTCTTATGATCAGTCTGCCTGTGCTTCATTGTAACGTGATACTAAAGTGCCTCAATTATGATTTGTATATTTTGGTGCCAGAAGGGTTTTTTTCTTATGCTAAATTATTAAGTTCTGTCAGCTGCTGGGCTGTCATATAGAGATACAGTAAATCACATTATATTTTGTCATGGATTACACAGAGCAATAAATTTGGGAACAGAGATCAAAGTACTTTCACAATCACATCTGAGTGTAGGAGGGCTGTTTAACTTGTAGAAAATCTGATTTAGGTGAAACTGTTGCAGTTCTTGTGTGAATTTGAAATGAATTTGAATGTTTGCTTGAAAATGAATAAGGTGCAAATCCCCAAAAGAGTTCTCCTGTATTTAGTTCAGAGTTAATTCTGACCTACAGCTGCAGGATGGAGAACAGATAAATAATTAAACATTGGGAATGTTAAAAGACTTCCAATGCCTTATTTATGTTTTTAATTGCTTTGATGATGGAGCAATATATTCCATTTTCTTTTTAATTGGGCCTTGGCTGGATTGGAAACTTTGGGAAGTTTCTGCTCAGCTCAATAACGTGCTCTGGCTCCGGGAAGTTGTCTCTCTTTTTGGGGAAGCTTTGTTGTACTTAAAACTACAAAAAGTAATCCAATAATCTTGCTGAGGAGCACTGATGGCTTCAGATCATAAATTTGTTGGGGGATTTGGTATTTTCAGTGTCTGTCTTTTTACTGTAGCAGCTTAACTTTTGTTGGGCTCCTGTCTGATGATGCAACTTCAAAATACTGAGTTAATAACTCATGATGTTGAGTTAATTTAGAGATACCAACTTAATTCAGGGGTACAGAATTTGTCCTTTATGATGCTGAGTTAATTTAGAGATACCAACTTAATTCAGGGGTACAGAATTTGTCCTTTGTGATACTGAGGTAATTTAGAGATACCAGCTTAATTCAGGGGTACAGAATTTGTCCTTTGTTCCCACTTTTTCTTCTATTTAATAGCAAAGATTCTGTCTTAAAATGGTACATCCAGAGAATGTTTTTCTACTCATTGTCTTCTTAAGAAATGCTTGTTCTTGCCACAAAATTCAACTTAAAACAGCATAATCTAAAAACTTCATTCTTATCCCTTTATAGTTGTTTCAGGAGCCTTAGGGTCTCTCCTTGGCAAAAATCAAGGTGTGTGAATTTAGCTGATAATAATGATTGAGTGCCTGGGTCTCAGAAATGTCCAATTTCTGAAAGAATCATGTTTTGTAAATCAGATTAAATAGTCTTTAACTGAGTCAGGTCGTGGATCAGTGTCGCACCTTGGGACTGTTGCCCTCTGTGTGTGGAGGAAGCTTTAGCCTTGCCTTGCATCCTCAGAGATGTTTCCCAACCTGTCCCTCGTGCTTTTGCTGGGTGCCAGCTGTGTGGGTACCAGAAACATCTGGGCCTGAGTGATTCTGGAAACTTCTTTATGTCAGACTCACGAGAGGAGTGATGCCTGCATTTCTCAGGGATAAAGGCAGCTTGTCAAACTCAAATAATTCCTGTTGGATGCACAGCATTTTCTTTGTTAAAGTCTGAAAAAGAACATGCACTTTTGATATAATGTCTTAAACTTAAAAGTTTAAATAACCATCTTTGTTTAGTTGGACAGAAGAAAAGCAGGAAATACTAAAATGATAATCCAGGAATTTATTTGTGATTTAGGGACCCTAAAGTGGAGAGTGTTGCAGTCTCCCCATCTTCACCAAGTTTACTCCATCTAGTTTGAGTGTGGAGCTGTGGGATGTAAAACCTGGCCCAGAAGTTGGTGTGAGTTGGGAGAAAATGAGAAATCTCAACCCCAACTGTCCATGTGATGGATGGAGATGAGGAGCAGTGACATCTGCCATGATCATTTCAATCTCCTCATTTGCAGAGATCTGTCACCACAAAACATCACACTGATTTCACCAGTAGTCATCTCACAGATGATTGATGAGAATAAATCAAATTAAAATCAGCCATCTTTGCCTGTGCTGTCCATGATCCCAGCCCAGAGTTTATCACATCCAGAAATCTTTTGGCAAAATGTCCCAGATTAAACCACAATTCTCTGCCTGATGCTCTCACCAGTATTGTCTCTCTAAAGGGTAGTTCAAGCATTAAACAATTGCATGTGGCAAACCCAGGCTGTTAATCAGGTTTTAAATCCTTGTCTTGTATGCAAGGCTTGTATTTTAGGCCAGTTTGTTTTAAATAATGTGTCTGGCTGACAGCAGTATTGACTGGCAATCAGCATTGGTGATGCTGGGGAATATTTGGGAAATCCAAAGTAAATCCATGTAGATGAAGGTAATAAATGTGAGGATGGTGTAGCCACCCTGCAGCTGGAGTCCCACAGAAGACTTTCTGGGAGAGTTAAAAATCCTGTATTTAATTCCTGTGCATAATTTCAGAATTATTGGAAATACTGTGTTGGTTTAAATGAGAAGTCTGGAATTTGGAGCTTTCCTGAGGCACAGTTTGCAGAAGCAGTTTCTCAGTGGGCCCCCATTAAGCACAGAAGTGCAATGTGCTGCAGAAAGGCAATTCTCTGTGCAGGTACAGTCAAAGTCATTTCTATTCATTCTTGGGTTTTTCCCAATGAAAAGCACTTCACACATGAATGAGAGAGGGTTTTTTTTTTTTCTCCTAAAGATGTATGTTTAATGAAAAAAAAAATAAAAAGGAAAAGATTTGTAGACCTCCAAAAGTGAAATGTGAAATAGAATATTAATAGGATTTTGGGATTTCTATCATTCATTTTCAAAACCCTTGAAGTCATTTGGTACTTGACTAATTATTCTGTTAACATCATTTTGGGTATTCAACTATTTTTAATGGTCTTTTGGGTGGCTCAGATTACATACTTGAGCTGGTGTGCTATTTTCACTGCTGAACAGAGATCCAGCTTTCATTTTTGTCTGATTGCTGGGGAGAGCAGGAGAAAGAACAGGAGGTTGGTGTAGGAAGTCACCCACTGTCAGGGTTAGAGGCACATAAGGAAAATGCATGTTTCAGGCTTTGAGTCAAAATGGAATTTTTATGTACAATCAGATGAACTTTAAAGGTGATCTGCTGATCTCTGAAGTTTAAACAGATATTGTACAGAGAGTTTTAACATCCTTAATAACAAAGATTGCCACCATTAACCATTTTGAAGGTCGTTTTCTTCTGACATCTATCAAATTACACAATCTTGGATTTTGGTACAAGGCATAATGCTGTCAAACTTAAAATAGAAATATTCCAGAATGTGGAGTGGTGTGTTGTTTTTTGAGGTAAATGGGCCCCATTTACATTAGTTCTTTGATGTTAAATTCCTTGCTGCACATCAGAGAACAGTTGCTTCTTCCCTGGAGCAAGTTTTCTTTCTTCTTCTTCCCCCACCCTTTGATTTTTTTCCTCTTTTTTTTTCTTCTTCTTCTTCTTCTTTTTTTTTTTTTTTTTTTTAAAGTTTGCTTGCACTTTTATCTAACTAATTATGGAGGATCAGCTTATGGATGGCCACTTTTAGCTAGTTGCAGGCATTTTGAAAAATTACCCTTTCATAGCTGTTACCCTAAACAGAAAAGTTCTTAAATCTGCTACTTCTCTATCAGTGAATATGGTGTTGTGTGTTTATATAAATATATAAAACTCTAGTTATGAGAGCTGTTTCCAAGCTGGAAGACAGAGAAACATGGAATTGTTTAGGTTGGAAAAGTCCTCTAAGGTCATTGAGTCCAACTCTAAACCCAACAGTGCCAAGCCCATCACTAAATCCTCATTGTTGGGTTGGAAGGAGCCTTGAAATTCATCCAGAGCCATGGCAGGGACACCTCCCACTGTCCCACTGCTCCAAACCCCAGTGTCCAACCTGGCCTTGGACATTCCAGGGATCCAGGGGCAGCCACAGCTGGATCACCCTGTGCCAGGGGTGCCCACCCTCCCAGGAAAGGATTTTTCCCCAGTATCTGACACAAATAATGTTCCAAGGATTCTAAACAGCTTCATTTTTGGTCAATATCCAAGACATCCCAAATCCATGGATGGAATTGTCCATGTTTAGGGCTCCATGGAGTGGAACTGGAACTGAAAGTTCCCTCTGAAGCACCTCATCCCTTCCAAATAGCTGATAAATGCTTGGTAATTAGGGTAGGACTTTTGTGCTTTTTGTGCTTTTGTGGTGTGGTCCTGCCATAGATCTGTGCTCTGCTACTGGTGCTGCTCATGTCATGAAAGGAAAAAGTGAAAATGGAGCTGTGGTAGAACATCCATTAATCCAGACACCAAATCTGGAGTGCTAATAGCTGTTTTAATTTTTATGTGAAATGCTTTGTTGAAGTCGTTTCAGTTTTACTCAGCAACCACAATATGATGCTTTAAGGCTTGTTAAAGAATTATAGTTGGTTTTTAAAACCAATTAACTGCAACAAGGACATAATCTTTTTAATGTAAAAGTACTCCATAATATAAAATAACTGCATGTAAAATCATCATAATCAGATAATTTTAGCTAAAATATGTATTAACTGTGAAACTAAACAGGAGTTCGTTCTTGAATCAGTGGAATTCCTCTGCAGCTTATCCAATTTAAACCTTTTTCATTATAAAAATGGATATTCCAATTGATATTTCTGACAAGCTTCTGCCAAGTGGGAATTTCAGCAGCCACCTCTCACACACGGAAAACTGGTTTCAGACCATTAACTCTATTTGCAGTGCTGCCCATTGCTATAAAAAGAGCTTGACTTTAATGAACACTGGCTGACCCTCCAAATGTTCACCTTCCACTTGGATTCTTATTCATTATGTTTCTGAAATAGCTCCTAACCTGAAAGGGAGGGAATGCCCTTAAAATAATTCAGGAACAGCTCGTGCTCCCTCCAACACATGCACCCAGCAGCCAGCTGGAAAAGAAGGAGCCCAGGAAACTGCTGTGTGTGTGCACCAGCCAGTGTGAACCTTCTCATTTATCGAGATAAATGTGATATAAATCCCATCTGATGTTCCCTGTGCACAGCTCTGTGTGTGTTTACTCATTCCTTAAAACAAAAAAGGGTAAAAATGTATATTTTGTGTGTAGCAGTGCTACCTGTGCCCCAGGGAAGGTGGTTTGTGTCTCCCTTGGTTGCAAAGCAACAGCCTGTATGAAGAGGTACTAAATTAGTTTTAGTTGCAGGTTTTAAGAAAGGAGAAGCTTCATATTTCTGCAGTTAAAGATGGCAGTGGAAAAGAGGGTGCCCAGGCAGCCCCATGAGTTGGATCTTTTCAGTGCTGTAAATTGTGGTCTCTGCCTTCATCAGAGCTGCTCGTGTGGTTTGTGATGATGCAAGAGCTGCTGGGTGTTACAGACCTCAGGGAAAGCTGAAGTCAGCAGGAGCCACGGAATTATGGAATGGTTTGGGTTGGAAGGGACCTTAAATCCCATCCCATCCCATCCCATCCCATCCCATCCCATCCCATCCCATCCCATCCCATCCCATCCCATCCCATCCCATCCCATCCCATCCCATCCCAGCCCTGCCATGGCAGGGACACCTCCCACTGACCCAGGCTGCTCCAACCCCAATGTCCAGCCTGGCCTTGGACATTCCAGGGATCCAGGGGCAGCCACAGCTGCTCTGTGAACCTGTGCCAGGGCCTGCCCACCCTCCCAGGGAACAGTTCTACCCAATATCCCACCTAACCCTGCCCTCCATCAGTGGGAAGTTATTCCCACTTTCCCTATGACATGCCCCTGTGAAAAGTCCCTCTCCAGCCTTCCTGTAAGACCCTCTCAGGTACTGGCAGGGACTGTCCATAATTTTAGTGCCAATAAAACCAGTTTTAAACAACCAGAGCCCATCCAGCCCAGTGCCATCTCCAGGGGAAGCTTTGGGAGCTCAGTGCCTCTGAAATTCAGGCCCCTCAAATGGGAATGTTTGGGACTGGAAGTAAATGCAAGAATTTATGGTTTGTTGGCGATCAGGAGACAAAAGTTATAAATATTTTGCTAACTGGAAGTTGTTAAAGCCATTATGAAATAAAATGTTGTAATTCCTTTTAAGTAAACTGGTAGGATATGCATTCTTTGCCTTTAGTTAGGAATAAAACAATGAAATTGGGAGTATTTTCCTTTGGATCACCTCTGTCCTGTCTCTCAGAGGTCAGCCTGATTCTACTCAGTGTGAACAAACAAATTCTAATTTGTTTACGGAACTCATGAGCGGTTTTTTATTATTTATTGGGATTTCTTCTGTGGGTTCAGGAGGTTATAAAGCTGCTTCTATGAAAGATGAGGACTTTTACCCCAGGCAAGTTGAGCGAGAGCAGCTGTAACGTGATCTGTGCATGGCCTTGCTGACGAGTCCCTCTCCCTTTCTGGGACTAACAGGAATTTATGCTATTGCTGTAATTTATTTTTTACTTTTTTTTTTCTCTCTAAAGATAAACTGGCAGTTTCAGTCACTTTATGACATGCAGTGGTGGTAAAACACCATCTGAGGCTGGGCTGCAGCACAATGGAACGAGTGTTAACGTGGGTCAGCCTGAGTACAAGGAGAAACAGAGCATGGACAGAGCTCCCTGGGATAACTGGTGCTGTGTCACCACTCCTTTTATTTATGCACCCCCACCATGGGCCCTCACAGTGGTTGTGGTTCACTTTGGAGTGATAAATGGAGAAAAAGTGAAATTTAATTTGTCTGCTGCTCCAGAATTCTTCTAGATGCTGGTTGAAACCAATGTGTATTGCCATTATCTCTGTTTATAACCAAACCAAGCCATAATGCTCCCTCAGAAATGATGCACAAATTTGATGATTGGTTTTGATAACTTTTTAAGTAGATTCCTTCGTACCAACAACCAGATGGAGCCATCCATATGTTTCATAATTTTTGGAATTTGAAAGGGATTGAGGATCTGAAATTGCAATTTCATGTAAAGTTCAGGATTACTTTGAACTGGCTGTAATGTTCTTAGGCTGAGCTGCACCTTACAGAGCTGCCTGGATTGCCGAGGATGATTCCAGCCCTACCATGACGATCCGCAAACGCTCCGCGGCTCTAAGCTCCTCGATTTAGAGCCCAGTAAAATCAATAAGGCTCTTTGCCTGCCTGAAATCCCTGGTGTTTGCAGAAATGGAGCCTGAGCTGGCTGCACACAGGGTTCAGAGGCTTTGGGAGCCCCTGTGGGGTTTTTTTGGTCCCCCCAAAGAGGGGCTGGCGGGAGCTGTTTGGGCGCTGGATGCAGTGCCGTAAAACTAAGGACGACAGATCAAAGGTTTGAGCAGGAGGTCAGATAGATTTTGAAAACTTAATCAGCTTAAATTTGCTTCAGAACTCAGCTGCGTGATATTCTGTCCCCCCTAAGAAAATATTTGTCTTAGACACCTGTCCTCAAGTTTGAGAGCCAAGAAGACGAGAGCGCCGAGCAGTTCACCTGAGGACAGCGTGGTGGGGCTGGGCTGGGCTGGTTTCTGCAAGAAAAATATAAATCTGGTTTTTCCCCTGAAATGAAACTGCATTTTTTTTTTTTTATTACTATCACTATTGTCAAATTATTTCTGAAATTAAATTATTTGAGGTGGAAAAAAAAATCCTTAAGAGCTATTTTTCTTGTGGTTATAGAAATATTTGCTGGTTGGATTCTGGTATTACCAAGCAGCCTTGCTTTCAGTTTGGTTTATTCTTTAGCTTTGAGTTTTGAAAAAGAAGCTGGGGTAAGGAAAGAGCTGTATGTCCAAGCCGGTTCATCTGCATCTTGGGTGGATTTTCAGTGTGATCTCCACGTTTTCTTGGAAGGCAGGAGCAATAGGACAAAGGACAGTTGCAGACACAGAAGTGAGGGGTGAACAGTGGGACAAAGCACAGCTACAGACACAGAACTGAGAGGTGAAGCTGTGTCCCTCATGTCACATTGCCTGGGACTTTCTCCTCATTTTTCCCCCTCTGTTCAGAATCAAATTAATCCTGATAAACTAATTTCTGTGTATTGCCTCCTTTCCCTGCCCCACACACACACACACACACACACACACACACATTCCCTCCTTTTTTTTGTTTTTTTTTTCAATCTGCAGAACTCTTTATGTTTTTCTAATAATTGGCAGCAGAGGTACAATTTCTCCCCTCTTTTAAGTGCTGAATAGTTGGCAGGAGATCAAAGGGCAGCAGGGCTGGCGGTTTTTTGGCTGCCACAGAAGGGCGTGGGGCTGGCGCGGGGCCGGCGCTCACTGATAGGATTGTGGAGGAGCTGCCAAGCCCAGGGCCCGGTGGCAAAGGGTCTGTGCATGTCCTGTGGCTCAGCTAACGGGGCTCTCTGTGTTCTGTGTGTGTTCCAGGCCAGCAGCAGGCTGAGGCAGACGGAGGAGCACTTCAGCCACAGACTGACCAAGTCCTCGCAGGTAGGTGGCCAGCACGCAGGTGAACCTGTTCCACTTGGGGAGAAGCTGAGTTGCTTCTGGTCTTGGCAACTAAAAGCAGTCATATCCTGTTAGCAAATCAAACATTCGGTGTCTTCTTGTAGATTTTAACTGAAAAAAAAACCACAGAGAATTAAGCTGGAAAATACAGGTGGGGTTTTTTTGAGTTCTTGTCCTAGTTTGGAGGACAGGTGTCTGCTGAGAAAGGCAGGACCCTTTCTTTGAACTGGAGAATATAAACCCCCTCCCTCCAAATTATTATAATTTTGAAATCAAACAGCTCTCAGGCAAAGATATGGGAATTAGGAATAACAGTTCTTCACTAGGAAAATTAAAATAGAAATACAGTACTACAAAGAACAAACCCCAAACCCTGACACAGTCAGAGTACAACCTGACACCGTCAGGCAGGGTGTTGGCAGCAGTCCCATCCCATGGTGGCTGCATCCTCCTGCAGTGACAGATGTGGCTCAGTTGGAGCAGTGCTCCTGTACAAGGTGCAGTTTCCCTCCGGAGCTCCAGTGGGGATGTGGAGAAATCCGGTTTTCCTCTGGAGTCCAGTGGAGAAAGGGGCTCCCTTAGTGTCCCAAAACCTCTGTTTTTATCTTGGTAAGAAATGTTGGGCTCTTCCCCCTGGCTGGAGCAACTCCCAATGGGATGCAGTAATTTTATCAGTGCCACAGTGGGACTCAATGGCCATGAGCAGAAAATGACTGGCTGGAGGAAGGATGGGTTGTGAAAAGATAAAGAACAATGCCCTGCCTGGTTTCAATGGATGCCCATTAGCAGAATATCTGCCGTTGAGATAAGGATCACTGCCCCACCCTCTACAGATACTGATAGAACAGATACCTTTTATCACACCCTGTATTGTAACCCAAGACAGTTTTGAATTTCATCTTTTTCATCTCCATCACCATCTTCAGATATGATGGGGCTCCTGGCTGAGTTCTCCTCAGTGGGAAGGAAGGTGAGGTGCTCCATCAGCTCATAGAATCAGGAGCAGTTGCAGAGCCATTTCATGTTAAAGGCAGTGTCACCCAAGTTTTCTTCACCTTTATCATTGATCCCCACCAGTTCTGCATTTCTGCCCAAACCAGCACCTTGAGGAATGTCAGTGTCCTGGAGGCAGACTGGTTTTGACTTGAGTTTTTGGTCTTCAGAGGACTGAAAAGATGAAAATGAGTGTTGAATTTGCATATATACTTAAAAATGGTAAGGCTGGGTGACTTTTACATACTTCAGCTTTCAGTTTGACTGACAGGCAGTACTGAAGTGTGAAAAATGATGGAGATGCAACCAGAAGTTAAGCTTTTAATAAGAAGAAAATTGCCACAAGGATTTCTGTGGAGGTGTTGTTCTCCTTATTGCTCCCAGCCACAGCAGTGTCTGCCTTGCACTGCAAAGTGTGTTTGCAGCCAACAGTCCAATAATAGTCTTTTAAAATCAATAAAAACTACAAGGAAGGGTTTAACAGCCTCTAAACAAGACAGCAGTGATCAGCAAGACAATAATAAGAAATTGCAAACTTTATTTTTTTACCAGCACTTCAAAATATTTAAAACTCTTGATTTCAGCATTTCATCTCCTTTCAGTCTTGTTCTCTTGTCCACAATTGTGACTTCAGTTGTTTTGGTGACATTTATTGACTGTCACTTTTTCACACTACTTTATCAGAATCATTGGTAAATATATCTTCTATTTCTAGAATCTAACCTGTATTTTTACACGTTTATTTGCATACAAAGAGGTTGTAGAGTCTCCATCCTTGGAGATACTTAAAACCTGACTGGGCTGACCGTGAACAAGCAGCTCTGGATGATACTTCTTTAAACTGGTCCATTCCATCCTCACCAATTCCACCATTCTGTGGTAAATCAAAGAGAATGTTCTCTTTCCTAAATACCTTCCCAGTAATTTTAAATTAGTAATTTAGTAATTTTTGAGAGCCTTATTTATTAAGAAAAAACAACAAAACAACAAAGAACCCCCTGTTGTTTCTTTTATCTGTCTATCTGAACCTGGACACCAGGAAATGGTTGAAGCTCAAAAAGTAACATTTAATTCATGTCAGACCTGAAGGAAGAGATCCCTCCCACTGTCAGTGCAAAAATGGTTCTTGGTCCATTTGTTAAAGACAGTTGCAATAATTGAAGCATTTCTGAATTTTTAAGGAAGGAATGAAGGAAATTGCTTTAATTGTTGCAGTGGGAACACGTAGGTAGTGTAGGGCAAGGTAAGAACTCTTTAACCTAAATGTCATAATAAATTTTGTCAAGCTGACATTTATTGGCCTGCAGAATAGTCTCAGGATTTGGGGACATGTTTTGTATTAAGGTGGCTTTGCTGTAGCTGGGACATTTTACTGGGGAGAGCTGGACCCAGTTCCTCAGCACTTTCTGGGGCAGACACAACACATCCATCATCTTTCAGGGCTGTTTGGCTCAATAAAACAGTTTCACCCTGATGTCTGAATTTCTTTACTTGTGTGGGTTTAAATCAAATCCCCCAAGTTACTTGGACACGCTTGGGTTGGGTTTTTTTGTAGCTCACTGTTAATAATTGGTGGATTGCAACTTTTCTTGTGGTCGCCTTGCTGACAACATCTGTCCAATCTTACTCTCTGTGGCCTCTTGGAACATTCACTTTTAACACCCACACAGAGAAGATATTTCAAGAAATTTCCTCTGAAGTTTATACAAAGTAAATAGAAATTTTTGCTCTGAAAAGCACTGCACAAAGCAGATCTTTCTTCATCAATTCCTGCTGAAGTTTCCTTGCATGCATTTCAGAACTCCTGTGCTAGACCAGGTTCTCAGCCCAGTAAAAGCTTTAATCTCAGGTTTGTTTTATATACTGTATAACTATATATATACTATATATATAACAATATATATACTTTGTTTTCTTTTTAAAATGACAAAATGGGACATACTCAAAATGCTGTAGTTTCATATGGCTTCAAGATTTTATCTTAATAATTTATATAATTCATTGCTTTCTTCTGCTTTCTCCTGCATGTTGCACACCTGGCAAAACCACATTTTTGCAATTCTCTGTCTTCTAAACAATTACCCAAACTGCAAACCCAGAGACACCACTTAATCCTGGCTAAAGAGTTGCACCCTATCCAGATAATCTCTAAACTTTGGCATATTGGTCTCAAAACTCTTCCCTTTGATGGGTATTATCTTTTGAAATATGTATTTGTTTTTTAGAAAAGCCATACAGAAATACAAAGGTAGGTTTTACACCTACCTGGGTTACTTCCTGGGCTCTTCAGGTAAGTAAAGAGAAATAAATTTACTAGAGAGTTTTAATCAGGCTTTTTCCCCTTACCCAGTGATTTTAGTGCCTTCATTTGCAGCACAATTCTTCTTACACTAGTCCTGGCCTATTATTATTATTATTACTATTACTATTAGGGGTTTTTTTAACTTACATTTTTTTCCTAAATAACGATGTAATTAATACAGATAAATGTTTCTCTGCCAGTGAGGAGGTCTGGCAGAGTCTAAGCACTCTGCTAGACTCTCTCTGAACTGCCTGTGTGCTTAAGTGCTTTTAGAATTATTCTATAATGTGCTGCTACAGCAGCTTAACCTTAAGCTTGAATATATCCATTAAAGTCAGTGACTCTCCCACATGTTTAAGTGCTTTGCTAGGTGATGACATGTCAGTATAAAATTCTGTAAATATGCCTAAAGGATCAGGGTTAGTTATGACTTTCCCCAGTGATGAAAAAGGTAAAACAAATACAATTCAACAAATGACAAGTGAATCACCTCAAAGGTCTGGATGAAGGTCCTGGATGTGGAGTCAGGTCCTCACTGTATTGCTCAGCAAAATCTGCTCCTTTCAGCAGCTCAGAAATTTCAGTGTCAGGTTTAAATTTCAGTCCAGTGTGTGAATGTGGGCGTTTTTCTTCTCAGCAGTATCAAGCTGTAAAATCTCCCCCTGGAAAAGGAGCAGCTCCATCCCAATGTAAACTCACACTCCTGCTTGCAGAGCCGTGCAGGATGGGGAACAGGCTCCAGCCTGAACATCACAGATGTGCTTTGTTCTCATGAGTAAATATTTTGGAATGTCACAGTGGAAAACACTTCCAAATATTTTGTGTTCAGCGATTTTTTTGTCATTTACAGCCTTGCTCTCTTCCTTTTCCCTGCATGGAATTCCATACCCTGCGTGCAGCGTGCTGATCTCAAACACCCAGCTTGCACAGCAGAGCTTGCCAATGCCATGTTTATATTAAAAAACCATGCAAAATGCATGTCTCTTATTGAGGGGAGCTTTAACATGCTGCTTTCTTTTCAGGAGATAGCTGAACTGAAGAAAACCATTTCCTCCCTGAGAGAGGAGAGCAGCCGGCAGCAGCTCGCAGCAGAGCAGAGGCTGCAGGAAGTTGTCCAGAAGTTGGAAAATGAGAAACAGCAGCTGATGGCAGATAATGACAGAGCAATCAAGGTAATCTGGACATTTCAGTCCTGGTGCTGCTGCCTGGCTGAGGGTAATTCAGAGTTCTGAAGGCAGGGATGGTTCCTGCTCACACAGATTCACTTTCCTCCAGCTGATCCTGTGCCTGCATCAAACCCCTGGATTTGGCAAAGCTAACCCATCCACATCAGTCAAATACTTGAATCTTTCCTGTTTTCTTTCCTTTGATGCTTTAGTGTATTTTCAGCATCTTTACATTGTGTTTTCAGGGCTTCAAACACAGAAAAGTTAAAAAATAGGAGAGCAAGGCAGCAGCATGGCCTGGGCTGCAGCCTGGTTTTCACAAACCTTCCCAATTTTCATTTTAAGGCTGCATTGAAGGAAAGTTTGTCCTCAGCTTCCACTGAAAAATACAAGCAAAGTCTGTACTGAATGTTAAAGGAATGAAGTATTTGTTATCTGTAGTTTTATACATAATTCATTATTTTTTTTATTCAGATTTATACATATTTTGCATCAGGATTCCATTCTTTGGCCATTCTCATTGTTTTAATAGTCAGATTGTGTTCTTGCTGCTTTGCCTCCTTGACTCAAAGTGACTGCAGAGCATCCCACCTGTAGAAGTGAGGAGAATTAGTTATTAAACATTTTTTCTTCTCAGAGCAGTAAGGAGCAATGGGAAAATTTTGAAACTGCCATCTGCACTGTTTGACAACAAAAACACATCAAGAGAAGTTGTATGGAAGAAGGAAATTGCTTTTCCTATGTAAAGACATTTAGTCATAGTAAAGAATCACATTATTAAATGTAAAAGCTCATGAAAAAATGGACTCCTACAGTTTACATAATTTTTTTGCCTAAAAGTTTCCATGGAAGTTTTTAAATGTTGGAAATCCATTGGATTGTGGTGCAGTAAATGCTGTCCTCTATATTGGAGTGACTTGCATTAGGTTGACATTACTGTCTCATCATCTGCAGAGTTTACTTTTTCCTTTCTTTCAGATTTTTTAGCTATCATTATTTTTTCTTAAGGAAAATGTCTGCATTATTTGTGGGCTTGTTGAGGAAAAGAATTTTCTTTCTGATCAATGTGTGCAAGGTGTGACTTTAGAAATGTTGGCTCTAATCTGTTGTGCAGATAGAATCACCACAGGTAGGTTATTTTATCACCAGGCTCTGCAAATAGAACACAGGTAAATCACATTATTTTCAGGTACAGGTGAATTTTTACAAGTTAGGAACATGGACTGTTTGTAGTTCACTTCTCCAGTGACCACCAAGATCTGCAGAAACCCTGTGGCAGTGGAATCATCTTCGCCAGAGTCAGAAATACTCTGTAATTCAAGTTATCATGGTGCCTTCTTGAGTTACACATTGGAAAATCATGGTTTAGACTCTAAAGCAGAGTTTTTCTTCTGGTGCAAACTCTACTTGAATTTCTGGATTCTCTTAAGTTGCATTCAATGGAATAATTCAGCTGTTGGCAACACCAGTTTTTGAACACTAATGACTATAGGTGCTATGAAACCCTTCTGCACATAAATCTATTATAAACTTCATTTTGATGTTATTACCTCACAATGTAATGAAATCCATAAAAACCACAGGGAAATTCTGCACAGGGTTTCTGAGCAGTGTCCCAGGGAGTTTTTAGCACTGGTGCTGGGAGTATGTTTTAAAAGATTTAGTCAACTTGGAGAAGAAATTGGAGGAGCTGTTTTGCTTGGAGTTCTTGAATTTTGTTTAGTATCATTAATACTGTACTTAAAAAAAAAAAAATCTTCCTTTGAAACCACTGATTTAATGGAAATTTACTGAAATCCAGATACCCAAGCAAAAAATTCCTAGGAAGCTAAAATGCTGTGTATACTTCTGGAAACAGAAAAAGGTGGTTTTAATATTTGATCACTTTGTATTTTTAAGAACCACACATATTTCTAGGCAAGCATATGCAGAAATACTTTGCTTTTTATTAGCCTGGGGGAAAAAAAAAAGAAAGGGTTTTGGTGAAAATGGAATCCTGGATGTGCTGGAGATGGGGAACAACATCTAACCTAGGGTAAACTGAAGACCTTGAGGGATGATTAAAGAAACATTCTGCAAACAAAGCAATTCTTAATATAATGTGAGCCTTTGAGGAGACTCAGTGTAGTAAAAGCTATTGAAAATACTATCATTAAAAAACAGCCTTTGCTAAATACAACATTGATTTAAACTAACATTGAGGAACAGATTGCAATTTCCTCTATTGGTATTGGGTGGCTTCCTGTAAGACCTTCCAATTATTATTTCCTTTCAAAGGGAGAAATACATTTTTACAGAAACCAAC
Organism: Catharus ustulatus; assembly: GCF_009819885.2. Classification (NCBI taxonomy): domain Eukaryota; kingdom Metazoa; phylum Chordata; class Aves; order Passeriformes; family Turdidae; genus Catharus; species Catharus ustulatus. Next base: position 9,294,678 of record NC_046240.1, read on the forward strand.
TGGCTCTCAGAGAAGTTTTGGATTTAGGCAGTAAATTGATATCCAGATGTGGATGCCATAATACATGATTTTGATGTTAATTCAAATTCCTGACTCTCTTTGCCTGTAAAAGATTTCTGATTTGTTATTGTTGCACAATTGCATCCATCTCCTTCAACTCAGTATTATTTAAGGTGGTATCTTAATTAATCAAAATGATTAATCTTTGTGATGCTTCAGACTGGGATTGCAGCTCTCCAGTTAGGGCTGAGCACTGAACTGGGAGTGGCTGTGCAGGAGCTTCCCTGGCCACTGAAGTGTGGGGTAAACTTTTTTTTTATTTTTTTTAATTATGTTTTTTGCATCCAGAGCAACCTGGAGCTTGATAACTCCAATGGTCAGAGCATCTACCAAACTTCTCTGCTGCTTTTGGTTACTGGACTGGGCAGAAAAAGGAGTTGGTGGCATCATGGAGATACCTCGAGGTTATTTCTGAAATCCCAGCCTGGGTTGTTCAGGCTTAGTTGTTCAGTTATTTTTTATGAAATCCTTTTGAATCCTGGGATTGAAAGTACAAAACATTTCCTGGGATTGGAACTGCAAAACATGTTCAGAGCATATTAATGCTGAAGTTGATGGCCAAGTGGGGACTCCACATCAAAAAGAAGATTCTGGAAAGAAATGGATGATGGAGAGCATACAGTGACAAACCCACAACAGAAAAGGGGCAAAATGATGCTTTTTTTGCCAGATGAACCACAATTGTTGTTTGATTCCTGTTACAGATTCTAGGATTCTGTTAAATCCCTGAATTAACACCAAAATTTCATTAGCAAAGCATGGTTGGAAGATGACATGTTTCAACACTTTGTATGGCAGCCAGCTCATGATCAGATTAATTCTGCTAATAAATAAGACTTGAAAGATTTCTAGGAAAGAATGGCCTATAATAATGTTCCCCTTCATGTGAAAAATTTTGAAACAGTTGTTTTTCTTTGTTATGTTTAAAAGTTGAGAGGGAGAAAAAAAGTCAAAGTGTTTTATAGCCACGGCAGAACAAAGAGAAAAATTTTGGGGTTTAAATTGTCTGGGCCTTTGTGGGCATTGAGTATTCCTGACATCCTATATTTGTTAAATGCTGCTGTGTCTTGGAGCCAAAGGAGCTTTTCCTCTGTAAAGTACTGAGAGTTTTATCAACACAGGGAGTTTCCTCCATGCAACTATATAAAAAACCGAATTTCTCCATCAAAAAATTGCTTTTAAAAGTTTGATGCAAAGCTAATTTTGCTTGTAGTTCTATTTCATCATCAGCCATGTTTATTAGCAAATAAGAATAAGAATGGTAACTAAGAATAATATTCTTTATTAAATGAAAAAGCACATTAGGTCTCTGGGAACATTAACTGAGTGACTACAGCCTTGCAGAGGTATTTAGTTTTTTGTCCTCAAAACACCTTTTGGAACACCAACATTGCACTCTGCCAGAGCCAGGGTTGGAGTTGGTAAGAAATAAATAATTCTAATTTATTGGTTTAAAAGTCCCAAGCAAAGGTAAATCTAAGTGGTTTAAATGCCTTTAATTAGTTTAAATGTCTAGGTAATCTGGTGGTTTAAATGCCCTTATTAAGGGAGGAGAGGAATCTGAGAGCAGCCAACCTAAGCTGCCCTGATCCAGAGAAGAAACATTTTTAGTCCTGATTTAAAAGTGAGACAGAGGAGGGCAAAGCCTTGACTTCAGCCAAGGTTTGTGGCAGAGGTGGAAATTAAGCTGTGATGAGCTGGTGGTTCAGGAGGCTGTGACCCTGAGTAAGTGACAGCACAGAGGATTAATTAGGGGGAAAAAACCTGCAAGCCTAATGTAAACTCTAAATGAAAATCTAAAACTTAGGGTAAAGACATTCATTGTGTCAAGGGCTTTTTGGTAAGGGAGTCTTGACTTGCTTTATTCCCCAGGATACTGAGCTGGCACAATGAACTCCCACAACCTCAACCAGTAGAAAAAAATTTGTCATCCCCATGACGGACAAGATTTTTTGCAGCGTTTTTGTTGCATTTTCTATTTTGACTTGGATGAAGGAGTTTTTATGTTGTTTTTTTTTTTTTTAGCCAGCAGTGCCTGTAAAAAGGAGATCAGGATTTCACTGCTGGTGCTGGCTCATGCCTTGTAAGACATCTGGTCAGAACATGCCCCACTGCTGGTGGTGGCTCTGTGGCCACGGCCGTGCCAAGCGCCGTCAGTCACAGAGCCTGGGAGATGTGTGTGTCACTGAGCTCTCCAGAGGGACCCAAATCCTCCTAATTGCCTTTGTGCCTAAACATTACCATGATAAACCATTTGGCATGGTGAAAGAAAGGCTTGTAAGGGACCATCTTGATGTTAAATACGTGGAGTGATGTTTCATGGGTCTTTATTTCCTTGTCACTGACTTAGCCTGTAATAACACTCATAACTCTGCAGTGGCTTTTATTAGCAGGGAATTGCAAGGCACCAGCACTGGTGCTTTAGCATTGGAAATCAGACCTTAGAATTTACCAGGCAAATGACTTTATCTTGCTCATAACTTCCTATGTTCTGTTTGATCAGCAGAGGAAGTCATGTCTTCTAAAAGAATAGGTAAATTAAATCTGCAGGTCCTTTATGGCTTTGCTTTCTCTGTTTCATAGGTTCCAAGCTCTGAGGCACCTGTTTTTCACAGTCTTTGTTAGTGTAAATAGTAGTTTCATCCAAATTCTGTCTGTTAGAGAAATGAGGGTTTAGCCCTGAGGTTTTCAACTCTTGCTTCAGCTCTGTCTCATGACTCCATTACCTGGTTATCTTTAAAGGCCTGGATTGACACATTCATTATAAATTAAAATTACAATAGGCTGACTTTCATGTTAAGCTTAGATAGATAGTTATTGATCACAACTGAAATTCTGATTTTAAAAAACTCTCCTTTTCAAAACCATCTCTCTTTTTCTGCTGCCACAGAAATTATTTCATTGTCTGAAGCATAGTACCTTCTCTTCAAAATTACAGGGTTTCAGATGTTTGGCCAGCCAGGCAATCCGAGTGGCTGAGCATCTGTAAGTACTTTATAATATCTTTGACATGCTTTGTGAGACAAAGAATTGAGTCATCTTTTTTTTTCCTGCAGCAAACTCTGCACTCTGGCATTTTTCTTGACTTTTCATGTCTCAACACATTGAAGAACTTACCATGGCCAACAGCAAAATCAGACTTACAAGTTTTATAAAAGACTAGAGCTAGTGCCTGCCTTTTCCTCTGAACTGCAGTCCAGATTTATCTGACAGGTTTAAAAGTTGGTATTTTTACTTTTTCCTACTTTATCATTGTTGTCCTCAATGTTTTATTTTCTCTCTAGAAGGCCCTTTGCTGCATTAAACCTTTTTTATTCCCTGCTAGCCCCAGAAGGGATGCCACCTGTCTCCACATTATGGAGTTAAAGATTCTCTAAATGCAGAATAAAATATAAAGTCATATACACCTAAACTGTCTTGCTTTTAATAATGTGGACTGCACTAATTTTGCAGTGGAAAAAAATTCAAAAGCTGCCATAAAATGCACTGCTTTTAATTGACTAGACAGGAGTAATAACAGTGAGAGGGGTCCTGGCTAATTAAGAAGGTGCAGACAAAACACTCTATTAGTAAGTGTTAAGTAATACTGATATAAGCCCACACAGTTTGTAAAGAAAGGCAGACAAGGCTTAGAATATGTTATAAGAAAATGGAAATCAGCTTTTTTAAGGCTGCTGTGATGCTCAGAATTTACTCTTGCATTTCAAAGATGTTTTTCTCTCCAAAGAGGAGAAGGACTTTTCTGTGGAGGAGAAAGTGGTGCTTAAAAAAGACAGAGCTGGGGAGATGCCCAGGAGGAAGAGCCTGGGCTCCAAAGTCTGGGACTTTACTGGAGAGGGGGAAAAAAAAAAAAAAGATAAAGATAAAAACAAGTGTCTAATGCTGTCCAAAAATGGGGCATCTGTAAAACAGTCTGTGCACAGGGCTGTGTAGGCTTTCCAAGGGCTGTGCTTTGTTCCAGTTCCAGAGAGTTCCTGGAACGCAGCCTCCTTCCCTCTCCTGGAACAGCCTTGACTGCAGGGCTTCTCCAGCCGTGGAGGTGGAAACACAATCTGTGTGAACCACGGATTCCACCAACAAAAGGGTGCTGGGGAAAGCAAACCTTCAAAGCAAACCTTCCACGGGCCACAAACATTTCTAGCTCTGCACTGAAGGCTTGCAAAGCCTGGCACAGCGAGGCGAGCTGCAGGCTTTGGCAGGCAGGGCTTTGGGATGTGGACCTGCTTTGTTATCAGCATCTCTTTTCCCTGAGAGATCTCTCATCCCACACCAGCTTGTCCTGGCTGATCCCATTGTGCCTACACCACTTCCAGTATTTGTGTCCACATCCTTTTTTTTTTTTTTTTCCCCCCAGTGCTGTATGTTCTGCTGTTTGGTTTTGTGCTAATCATGGTGCTGGCTGCTCCAGGGATATCAGCAGGAGAGGCTCACTGAGGATTTCAGCTTTGTGCATTAAAATGCTCCTGCCAAAATGAGTGTTGACTTGAGAAATCTTCAGATTCCACTTAGAATTTTCTGCTGGCTCTCCAGCTTTATAAGTAACTGAAACTCAAGAAGATCAAATATCAAGAGTGTTTTTTAAAAAAAGGACTGGCTAACACTTTTGAATGGCAGATCACAGGGAAATAGAAATATCTTTGTTAAACTTCACCATTTTCATAAGAGTTGGGCTTTTCTTGAGTGTAACAAGAGAAACCTGGAGAATGTGATACCTGTGCATGGTAACTATTTACCAATATTTAAAAGCAGGATAGGAGAAGAATCAAGTGGTCTGTAGCACTCTTAGACTTTTTCAAAGGCATTGCCTTAATTTTTTATTACTGGAATGTTTTTTCCATCCAAAATGAAAATACCTATTGTTTTGTTAGCATTAAAAGATTACTTCCAAAGAGCTTCAAAAGGAAAGCAGCCAAAGCTGCCATATTCCTGCCACTTTCTTGCGTCAGCAGAGCTGTGAATAAAAGAACTTTCCAAGTTACAGCGCTGCACTTGAAAAGGGAAAAAAGTCTGCGGCGACTTTTATCTGTGTATCCAGTAGATCAGATGGCAAAGGCACCCCCAGAGCCGAGCAGGGGAGCAGCTCCTGCCCCTGTGCAGCCCCAGTGGTGTGAGACAGCACCAGGTACGACATCAAAAGGTGCAAACGCGGCTTTGCGTGAAGTTTGGGGTTTTTCAGAACACCTGTCTAATTAGCTCGGTGTTTGCCAGCTCTGGCTCTGACTTTCTCACAGTTGTGTGCTCAGCAGAAGTGGCTTTTTCATCTCAGAGATTTGGGTAAGAGGTTAAAGCTACAAACACTGTCACCAAACCTGACCCAGGCTCCTGGTACAAACCTATCCCATTTCCTTGCTGCATCAATCACCCCATTGTGCCCAGCTAGAAAAGGTGAGGTGGAGCTCTCAGCCAGTGTTTTTTTCTAGAGGGACAAGATCATTTTAACTGAATGTTATCATCAGCCAGTCCTTGTGGTTTGACATGGATTCAAAGTGAAGCTGCTCATCCGCTCAGAGAATGCGTAGGCACTAATGGAATAACCTCAGCGAGTTTTCGGATGCCTCCATCCTCAGGGAAATTGGTTTGACTTGCCCTTCAGTGGAAATTTTGTGTGCTCTTGGCAGCCAAAGCAGCACTGGAGTCCAGAAGCCAGAGAAAGTCTATTCTGTGTGTTGTACTCCGCTCCTTTTCCCACTGAAATTTGCACAGTGAATATTTTCTGTTTGTACACCTCATTGCCTTTCACCCAAGGAACTTGCCTCTGTGTGTTCATACACATGTGTGTATAATAAGATGGAAAACCAGATTAGTTTTATTGGAAATGTGCTTTATCCTTCAAGGATGTTGCATTTCATGTCCATCCTCCATCCTGCATGGGTGGGCTGCCTTTCCTGGGAGCAGTTCATCGTTGCTGATTCTTGCACCATCATGACTCGACTCACTGCTGAGCAGGACCTGAGACAGGAAATATTTGATTTGTTGACCCTTGAAAACATGCATGCATGAGGAGGATTGAGGTCTTGAGGCTTATGGAGAAAACTGTGACCCTCAAGGCTGAGGTTTTTTCTGAAATGTGTCTGTGCAGGCTTCTGTAGTTTCGTATCTTTGGCCTCTTCAGGAAGCCTGACTGATTTATGGGGCAAAGAGTTCACCTGTTCTCTTCTTCAGGGGTCTGTCTATGGAATTTATTCTCAGGAAACTGGAATAAGTGTTACCTACAGGATAAAATTTAGGACTTTAAATGAACTTCTTGGCAGCATCCCCTCCAAAACTGCCAGATAACAGAGGAGTGGAAGAGCAGTAAAGCAAGGATGAGTCAAGCACAACCAAAACCTTACTGCTCTGAGTAAGGAGGAGGACACAACCACTTTTTCACTTCTTCTGTTACTGAAACTGCCTCTGCTTATTTTTAGTTTAAGCCTGCACCACACTGAAGTCAATAACTTCAATTAAATCAACACGTTTTAATAATTACAAACCAAATTCTTCAGCACTGATGCACTAGCATGTACAAATCTAATTCCTGATACAACTCAAAGAGTGGTGTTGGACCTGCCTTCACCTCACCTCCCCAACTGTGAGCCCCAAAATTTGTGTTTCCAGTGTTGAATTTGTCTCCTGAGTTTGGCACCTCCAGAGAAATAAATCATCAGTGAAAAGCCCAGATTGCCAATTATGAAGAGTTCATTAAGATTTGCTGAAGTTCAAAGCAATAACACCAGTTCCTCACAGGTCAGGGCAGCTCTTCTAATGGTTCCTGCTTTGCCTCCAGCAGCAGCTCATCCCCAGAACCTGTTTATTTTTCTGCCAGGGCTGTTGGCAGGTGAATAGAGTCTCATCAGATCACCTCACTTGTATTTTCTGCTGGAAACCCATGCCCTGGATATGCCATTTTCCTGGCCCAGCATGGCATGAGATCATGGATTTCAAACCAGGCCATGTTGGCCTTAGAAGACAAAACATGCAATGCCCTGTTCACTTCCCTCTTGAGATTTGCCAGGAAGTCCCAGCTCAGTTTTGCCCTGGGGTTTGCTGTCTCACAGCTCAGATCATCCCAAAGGAATAAAGCCTGGTGTGGGGAGGAAGGAGAACATCACTCAACATGTCCTGAAAACAGATCAGACCATTTGTGATACAAAAAGGAGTGGATGGAATTTTTTTCTAGAACCAGATCGGGGAAAACAAACCCATCCCTTCTCTAGGGAAGTAATTAGTTAGGACATGGCAGCACTAAAATTCATGCAGATATCCTGTGGTTTAGGAAAACACATCATTTGTGCACTTGCCAGGTGGTCCAGACTCACAGAATCATTAAGGAAAAAACCTCTGAGATCATTGAGTCCATCCAGGCTCCTGAGAGTCGCTGTCTCAGCAGCACAACATTTTCATTTCAATAGAAGCTTGTGCTATCTCTCCAACTAAAATTGTTGAAAACATGTTGAACCCTGAAGTGCTGTGATGTTTTCCTTTCCATTTTCCACGTGAGTGCCCAGGGGCTGCCATGAGCTCCCACCTGTGGTGCCATGCTCCTCCTTGGCTTCTTCATTCCTGCTGCCACCCTGCTGCCACCTGTCCCCATCAGGATGTCACCTGGAGCAGGATGTCACCTGCAGGAGGGAGGGATGGTGCCCACAGGCAGTGTCCAAGCCCTGGGTGCTCTCCCTGCTCTGCTCCCTGCCAGGTTTGTTATGTACAAAAAGGGTAAAAGTACAAACAAGAACCCTGAACATGAAAAGTGAGTTTGTTTGCTTACTGAGAAGCCTGGCAGGGGCAGAATGGAGCTGTATAAATAAAAATTCAGGCTGACAAATGTTGGGTAGCTGCAGCACTGAACCAGGATTCTGCAGGCACTGAAAGGAGAAATGCCAGGTGAGTATTGACACTCTGTGGCTCCAGAAAACAGCTCTATGTTTAAATTCCTCTTATTTTTGTTTCTAATATCAATATCATTCATGTCCTTTCCAGTTTTGCACTTGTAATTCAGCAAGGTAGAACAACAATTACTGAAGACTATTTAACAATTTGGATATTATCAGTGGATTTTAATTGTCTGCCTGGAAACACCTTTGAGCACAGCCATGCTCTGAGCTCCTCTGAAGGAGGGACTCCTACCTGATGTATTGTTTTCTTCTTCTACCAGAATAACACATCATTCTCCTCAATGTTCATGTCTATTCATAATCATTGTATGGAAAATCAAATCAAGTTTGGTGTTCTAACTCAGCCTTCATGATGGGTGTGAAGAGCTGATGTCCCTTCTCCATCTCAGCAGAGACCAAGCTCATTTCTGCTTCCCTGGCAGATCCTGAACTAGATTTATGCAACTTTGCCAATACAGGAATTCTTAGACCTTTCACACTGTGCCATAGAATGTTCTTCCTGCAGTTTTTGTCTCAGCTGTGGTTAGGGGAAGGTTTTGGGATGCTGAAGTAGCTGTGCAGTTCAGCTGAGAGGTGTTAATGTGTAGCTGCACAAATGGGAAACTGGTGGTGCTTCAGAACCTGATCTGTTTTCTGTTATTTTTAGTTCTTCTGCATTTTAAAAATGTCTTCCATATAGGAATGTTTGGAGCTATCTGCATATATATATTTTTTTAAAAAGCTTTTTGTGCCTTTTGGGGGTATTTCACTGCCCTGTCAGGACCCTGTGGGTGTTCCTGGAAGCAAAAGCAGGGGGATATTTTGGGGATGCCTGTTAGAGTCACAGGTAACTCAGCAGAACTTGTGCTGAGCTCTGTGCTCCTCTCCTGCCTGTGCATTTCCATGGAAGATTTCTCTGCCACAGCAGAAAGATCTTCACACTGAAACAGCAGAGTTCCAGCTCAAAACTCATTGAAACAAATTTAACAAAAAACCCCACAAACAAACAAAAAAAGCCCAAAAACTTCAATGGAAATCAATCTATCCCAATTGTGATAAGAGCTCCTGACACCCCACTAAAACCATATTTGAGGCACAGCAATAGCTTTGGTGATGGTTTTCCCCTCTTATCCTCTTCCCACCTTGTCTGTGAGTAAGTTACACCTGGTTCTTACCTGTACTGGAGAAACTATTAGCACCCAAAGATACAACATGGGCTTGAATGTTTAAATAATTGCTTTTAAGGGAAGCAAACCAAATAAACTAGACAAATTCTGATTTTTTTAATCAATTATTCCTGTTCAGCTGTAAAGAATAAAACAGAGTTAAAGAAATACAGTGGTGAGGACTCCCAGGAATGAGTTATGCAGGAGTTAGAGTGAAATGTTTTGTATAAAAAGCGATCAGAAATATTTAAATAGGTCATGGAGCCTGACATTGTTCCTTGCTATGTGTGTATGTGTCTTTATTGAAAATATTCTGCATTACTTTTGTAGAGCTCTTAAATGGACGGAAAAACTTCTGAAGAAACTGAAATAGATCTTCCCCATGTCTAATTTGAAAAAAAAATTGAACTTAAAGGATTTTAGAAATGTTTAGAAACATTGGCATTATGACAGCAAGGATCTCTGTCATAACATCGTATGATTAACTAGATCTGAAACATTCTGGGATGTTCTGATCAGTTATGTTAATGCCTCTTTTAAAAAGTAGAAAGCTAATGCTCTATAAAATAGATACTTGAAAAACAGTTTTGGTTTTCCTCAGGCTACTGAGATTAGAGTTTCGTAATCTGTTTGACCAGCTGCAGAGGACGTTCTGTTTCATTTTTTCTTTTTAAGTAAATGAGCTTCATCTCAACATGATTAAAAAGTTTAAAAAAAAGAGTCAGGCTTCAAAAATACTCCATTTTCACTCATACTTTTAAATAGGAGCAACTGCATTGTCATGTCTTGTTGCAAATGTAATTGGGTTGGAGGTCATTAAAGACTTTGAATAAAAGAATTTCCAAGTTTCCTTGTGTGCATCTTCCCCTGTCAAGAATCACCCCATTTTTGGCTTCCAGACATAATTTTAGCAGATATTACTTTGCTGCCTCTCACATCTCACATGTGTTGAGTCAAGCTCGCTCTTGTTCAGTTCAAAAAGCAGTGGTTTGCCTTGCAAGTTAATTTTGTTGATTAAGGTTACTTTGAAAGGTAAAAAGACATTATTAGATTTCTTTGTGTGTGCCTGTGTGCAGAAAATGTGTGTTATTTTATGTAATGGGAGAATTGCAGCAATACTGAGCACCTGATTGCACAAAATAAATAACTTTTCTTTCTTGCTGGGAATCAGATTGGCCTATTGATTAGAAATATCTTAGCCTTTCATATTTCTGTTTTAAAAGAGCATAACAAAATGAAAGGTTTTGTAAGGCCTGTTAGAAGTGTTTATATTTATATATCCGTGAGGAGCAATGCACTTTAAAGAGACATTTGTAGAGCACCAGGGATCTGCTGCAGGCTCTGGGCTGGCTCCAGGTGTGAAGTGTCCAAACCCCCACTTCAAGTGGCAGTTTGGTGATAAACCTGGTTGGGAAGGAAGCCCTGGGCAGCAGAAGATTGCCTCGTTCAGCCAGTGATTGATAAATCTGCTTTATCTCTGCCTCCTCCAGCCAGTGATCGATAAATCTGCTTTAGCACGACTCAGTCATTGCAGGAAATTCTGCCTGGACCCCTGATGTTTGTTTTTGCAGAAGTGTTGTTAAGAGTGCAGCAGGCAGCAGAACCAGATGTTTTGCTGGTTGGTTTGTGTTCACAATAGCAGTTTTTCACTAGAGTGGCATTGACGGGACGTTTTAGACGTTCTTGTGACAGAGCATCAAAAATTCAAGAAGTTGCTTGAAAATGTTGAAGCTGACATCAGGTCTTCACAGGAAAGCTGCTCAGAGAATGGCAGACTCCTCGCTGTTCCCTTTGATTGCAAAGTGTTTAATAAAAAGCAAATTAGGAAATGAAAATTGTCTCACGGATCAATCAGGCACCGCGGTTCCGCCCGCTCAGCATTATCTGTCAGACATTAACCTGCTTGGGAACGTTGTATTTTGTATAATAGTCTCAAAATCAGACTGAAAGGTTGACTGAAAAAATACCTGATGTATTTTGTGTGTGCTCTGAGGCTGATAACAAACTCTGCAGTTCAAGTTTTAATAACTCAGGGGGAGCTAAGAAACTTCAAAAGCTTCGTGATAAATGTTCTTGACAAAGCGTCAGCTGAACATTAGGCAGAATCTTGGTAAATCCTCTCATAAGTGGTTTAAAATGGAGTTCTGAACTTTTCCTTCATGAGTGTATGCTTAAGATGTCATGGTATCTTTGGGTTTAAAAGATTCATTTTATCTGGTGAATGTGCACCACTGGTGTTTTTGCCCAAACCCCAGCGAGTGCAAGGGGGAAACAGGTCAGGGCTTTTCTCCCTTTGGCAGCCCCTGCTCTGCTCTTGACCATGACACTCATGCAGGCTGGGAAAAAGGGGAAGCAGTGCTAAAGCAAACTGCAAAATACTCCAGGGAAATTTTACAGTGACTCTTGCAGCTCACAGGCTCTTGATGGACTCCATCACAGCAGCCCCAGAGTGTCCTGGCCATGGACAAAGCAGGGCTTGGACTTGGCAAGTGCCTGTTGGGTTTTGTGGCCCGTTGAGAAAAGCAGATGAAAGCCAGTTTATTACAGCCTTTGAACCTTGCCTCCCTTTCCCTCCTGTCACCTGAGCCACTAAAACAAAGCAAAACCAATTCCCTCCTTGGCTCCCCCTGACAAAAATGCCCGAGTTTACAATTTATGCTGCTGTTTCCTTTGAACTGTTATCTCTGCAGGACCCTGTGGCATCCTTTGCCTTTCAAAAGAATTGAGTTTATAATGTCCTGCAGTGAAGCCCTGACTCAGCAAAATGCTTAAGCCCCTGCCTAATTTTATGTCTACAAATAGCCCTGCTGGTGCCATGGAGGTATTTCAGGGATGTATCTTGGACTCATGGACTCTTGAAAAGATTTGGGTTGGAAGAGATCTTAAAGCTCATCTCATCCCACCCCCTGCCATGGGCAGGGACAACTGCCACTGTCCCAGGGTGCTCCAAGCCTGTCCAACCTGGCCTTGGACACTTGGACACTTCCCTGTGCCAGGGCCTCCCCACCTGGGAATAACAGGGAAGAATTCTGTCTAATAAACCTAAAGCCTTTCAGGAAAATGATCCTAAAACTTTGGTTTAGCTCAATTAGCTATGTACAGAAAATGTTGAAAACACATCAATATCTTACAGGAGCCAAGCAGGCAAAAGTAGCCAAATTGACAATTCTAGCAGGGCTCAGGTGAGCTCCAAAAGACACCAGAAGAAATCTGGAAGTGTTATGGGACTGCTCAGGAGCTAATGCTGATGATCCCACGTTTCTGATGTACTGCCAGTCAGTCTCTTGCCTATGAATTGTCAAAAATTAAAATAGCTTATGTTAGAGTCTGCCACACTGCAAAATGTTTGCATATATTTTTCTTTTATGTTAAATGACCTACTTTAAATATTTTTCCCCTACTGCTGGAGAGATTTGATTCTGTTCCTAGAATCAAATTATTCCTTTTCTTCCTGAACCTCTTTCTTTCCTTCTTTCTTCCCACAGTCCCTCAAGGGGAGGATCTGTTAGACTTCCCAGGGATATCTGCTGATGGCAAATCCCTGAAACCATAGCCTGGTGCAACAGGGAGCTGCCAGACCGGTGGGGATGGGCAAAGCCCCCAGCTTGGAGAATTTATTGTAAGATCTCCATTCCCATTTTGAAATGTCAGCAAAGTGAGAACATGGTGTATATGAGAGCTCACAATATTCCGTGTGGGAGTTGCTGAATTCTGTGCCTTTGGAAATTATGCTTTTTATCTGATTTGTGACCAAGAAAACTTTTTTTTCCCTTTTTTTTTTCCATAATGGCAGCAGAAAATGGGCAACCAGCTCTTGTAGGGACACATTTACAAAGGTATTACCAATTTGCATTTTCATTCCGTGTTGTAATCCATGTCCACTCTCCATGAAATAGTGTTTAGTGGTTGAAATTAAATATTGAGCATGAAGAGTCACAGATTTGCTGTCACTGTCTAGCAGGACATGGTGAAGAGCACCTTTAAAGATCTTCCCCTTTCCCCACCCATCCCTAACTGTTCCCAAGATCCCAAAGTTGGGCTGGTGCTAACAGGCTGGGAGGTCAGTGAAAGTAAAATAGGAAAGAGAGATGTCAAATACTGCTTAAGGCATTTTAATTTCAGTTCCTGAGGAGCAATAAAGCCTAAATTTTCTGTACAGTCATAATAGCAATTGTGATGTACCTATAGGATGGAGAAATAATTCATGTTATTAAACACCATGACTCTTTCCTGTGTAAAATAATAGATTTTCTTTTCTCTTGTAATAATGTTGGCCCCTGCATATAGGTTGTGGAAAACTTTGTTTGCATAAAACAAAGCCATTGTTTTAACAGAAACCACAGAAATTTTGCCTTTCATATTGAATCAGTAGCATAATGAGTGGTGGAGCAATAGTTCGACATCAAAGGAAACTTTTTGGATATATAGTGTGTTGCAACAACAGCGAAAAAGTTCCCACCAGAAAGGAATTTTGCCATATGTGAACAGCAAACATATGTATTAGGTTAAAAGCAGAAGATTTCCTTTGCTTTGCACCAAAACCAAGAACTGCAAGTACAGAGATTTTTGTTTGCAGTGTCATGGGGAAGAGCTCAGTGAAAACCCAAAACAGGGTTGAGGATGCCCCAACAATTTGGCTCAAACTTCACTATTTCACTTTTTAAAACACCCTTGTTTTGCTCTGACTCATGGCATTACATCAATGGTCTTCACTGATATATTTGCCCAATTTATTTATAGTAGTAATAAAGCCAGATAAATCTATTTATCTCCCTGAAATATTTTAGCAAACTTAATGATTGTTTTCCAAAATCTGGATGGGATTCTTGGCTGCTTCCTTTGGATGGAGTTGTATTTGACTCTGAATTGTGAGACCATTTAATGTAGAAAAGTTTTTGCCCAGACAGCTCATAATTCTGACTTCATGGAGAGATAAAGACTTTGAAAATTAAATGTTTTCATGACAAAATTTTAAAGCATCTCCATGTGTATTTCTGGAAGAAAATTCTCTTTAATTTTTATTAACATTCACATGGGGTTTTTTTCTCAAAGTTCCAGAGATTTTCTTCTCATAAACGAGGAGAGAAAACACATCAATGGATGTAATTTGAATTTAGAAGGCACTTGAAGAGAGGCCTGTATTCAGAATTATTGTTGGCACATGTTTTGAGGATGTAAAGTGGAAGCCTTCTTCTGTGGGCATTAGTAAGGAGATAATTAAGACTACAGTAGGTAATTAGAGTAGCTTTTATTACTGCATCTTTCATTAACTAATTATATTAATTTGGTAACATTTGAAAAATTCTTTGAAGATGAAAAGTGCTAACTCTCACTACCTTTAGAGGTAGCTTTACTCTGCACTGGTCATAAATTTCGAGGGCTCTTCTTGATACAGATGCACATCCATATGTGCAGAGTTGCTAATAAAAATTACATATTTCTAGTAAAAAAAGACTGACATTACCTGGTATAATCTGATCAGGGTGAGCAGTGACTTTTCTGCTGGCATTTTCTGTTTCAAAGTGAAAATACATTGATATTTAATGTTTTTTAAGAAATTTTCCTTTTATTCAACCCTCAGAGCAGAGAGGTTAATGATTGTGTCCCATGGCTTCCCATTGGTGTGATGGGATCAGGAATCAAGCCTTGTCTGCTCTCAGGAATGTACAAAAAATAGGAAATTATTTCAGGTTAAAGAAGGAAACCATCTCACATTTGTAAATAGTTTCTTTACAGTTGTAATCAATACAAAGAAATTAAGAATTGTAATTTTTTCTGTTTCTGTAATTCTTCAGAACTGAACTTTAAGGGAATTCAGCACTTCTGAAAAATATCCTGTGGTTAAAGGATAATCAAATCAATTTTCATATATTAAAGCCCAAATCCTTCCTGCATTCCCATTCCATACTTGTTCCTGGGATTCTTCAAACTCTTCCACCAGCTTTTAGTTGATTTAGATTAAGCCCTGTAACTAACACCAAAAATTAATTCCTGCCTTGACAAGGGATTTTGGAATGCTGGCACTGCACCTTTTTGTCTCTTTAGGGCTCCTTGTCAAAACTCCATGCTTTACAAGTTGGGTTTTTTTTTTTAAAAACCACATTTTGTTCCCAGCCTCAGTCTGCCCCTCAGGTATCCCACGGAATTCCTCTGATCCTGAGCATCATCCCAGCTTTCCTGGAGCCAGCCCCACGTGTGCTGCTTCCTTGGGCTGAAATAAACTCAATTTGGGGGTAAAATAAACTGCATTTGGGGTTAAAATAAACTGCATTTGGGGCAGAAATAAACTGCATTTGGGGTTAAAATAAACTGCATTGGGGGCTGAAATAAACTGCATTAGGGGTAAAATAAACTGCATTTGGGGCTGAAATGAACTGCATTTGGGGTTAAAATAAACTGCATTTGGGGCTGAAATAAACTCCATTTGGGGCTGAAATAATCTACATTTGGGGTTAAAATAAACTGCATTGGGGGCTGAAATAATCTGCATTTGGGGTTAAAATAAACTGCATTGGGGGCTGAAATAATCTGCATTTGGGGTTAAAATAAACTGCATTTGAGTCTAAAATAAACTTCATTTGGGGCTGAAATAATCTGCATTGGGGGCTGAAATGAACTGCATTTAGGGTTAAAATAAACTGCATTTGGGGTTAAAATAAACTGCATTTGGGGCTGAAATAAACTGCATTTGGGGCTGAAATAAACTGCATTTAGGGTTAAAATAAACTGCATTTGGGGTTAAAATAATCTGCATTTGGGGCTGAAATAAACCACATTAGGGGCTGAAATAAACTGCATTTGGGGCAGAAATGAACTCCATGAAACGTTTTGCTGGAGATAATCCATCCACAGTGGGAGAACAGGGACAGTAAAAGGTGCCTACCCAGAAATGCAGCTCAGAGGTTCCTTTTTCTTTCCACATCAGTGTCCAGCAGCTCTGGATCACAGTGACTGGGATGGGCTCATCCACAAAATCCTCTCCAGGTCCCAAAATCTGCCCAGAAAATTCCAGCAGCTCCTTCTCAAAGCGTCACTTTTCCCTTCCATCCTTCCCATGCTTCTCTGCTGTGTGAGACCCAAACAATATCATTTTATTTTAGGATCCTTTCCATTTTTAGAAGATAAATCAAATTGAGTTTTCCCTTTCTCCGGCTGTAATTCACCCACATTGTTGCAGTGGAGTTTATTATCTCATTTACATTTTTAAGAGCTTTTCAAATGCAGGATATCTGGGCTGGAAAGCAAAACATTTGATTTCTTTGTTCTCTGGCCAACACAAAGCACTTCCAAGGTCAGGTATGGTGTAGACACTCAACAGCAAACATGTTTACATGGCATTTGAAAACCCGTTTAACTGAAAAAAAAAAAAAAAAAATTGTCTTTATAAGAGTGATGCAAGTCAACTTAGCACAGCTGAGGGATGGGAATTCACCCGAACCTGGAAAAATTTAACTAAATAAGTTAAGTTTTGTTTTCTGTTCAGGGGGGAAAAAAATCTCTGACGCTTAAAAATTGGCCTGGATTTTTATTTTTAATCCTTTTCTTCATCTCAGCAGTTATTAATCATAAACTCTGCTGCTCTTTGGGCAAAATGTGACACTTTGAAGTCGTAGAATAAAAACTGTATTTCTAAACAAAACAAAACAAACCAAAACATTGTTTAGTTTTACAAAAGGGATGTTCTGAGGTGTACCTGGGGTAAGTCCTCTGCTGTTTTTAAGAGTATTCTGCATGGCAGAAGCTTCCCTGTCTGATTTGAGAAGATTTGAGGGTTCTGGTAGCTTCAGGAATTGCCATCAGCATTCAGGCTCTGGCCACTGCATATGAGGCTTTTTGACTACAGAGAGAATTTTCAGTGTGATCTTCTAAAAGGTGCATTATTCATGACATCTCTCATGATCCCTCCTAGAAAACTAAAATCATGGCCAGCAAACTTGCTTACTGCTAATTGCTATTTAGAGTTAATCACATGCAGGAATCTACAGCAACCTTGAGGTTTTAATGTTACTTTTTCATTTTCAAATGCTGAACTTTTGGTTTTCCTTTTTTTTTTTTTTTTGTCGTTGCACTGATAGAATAGCTGGAGTACTCAAATGAACATTAATTACTGGGAATTTATGCAGCACAGGAATAGTCCAAAAAGGGTCCAGTTAAAGGTATTTGTGATTGATCCAAGGAGTTAGCTGAGTTGTTTTTTTGCCATCCCAATACAAAACCTGCCAACAGCCAGTTATGATGTGATTGGAAAAATCTGTGAGTTCATACAGTAAATTCTGCTTTGGACTAATGGTGAATGGATAACTGGAAGAGCTGTTAGTTTGCTGTACTTACATGCTATAGTAAAAATACCTTATTTCTAAATTTAAATTTAAGACATTTTCTGCTCTCCTAATGAAATAAAACATGTGTGCTCCATGCTGGCAAACACTATCTAGAGTAGGTGAACCTAACAAAGGCTGTGTTATCTGAATTTCCCAAATTAAATGACTTTCAGATGCCTTGCAAGCCCTCAGATTTAAAGGAACCTCTGGTTTTATCCTCTGCTGAAGAAGTTTGCTGCAAATAAGAACTGTAAAAAGGGAGAAGGGAAGGAGCAGGGCACCAATTCTCTTTGCCACCAAAGTTGTTGTTTTGGGCAGGAGCAGTTTGAGATCCAAGTTTTGTACTCAGGACCTGCAGATGGGGGGATACAAATCTGTTCTGTGGCACAACCACATTTATCTGGAGTCCCATATGTTTATAAACTTAAATGCTATTTCTTAGCCAGCCTCAAAGTCCTGTGGAAGAGTCAAACAAGGGAAGGATGATGGTGTGTGGTGAGCTTTCCTCCCTCCTTATTTTTCACCATTTGGGCTGGAAAAGCTGATCCTGAAAGAGCAGGAGAAGATGGCTCATAGTTTGTAGTTTGTCCAAAATGTGCTCCAGGAATGTTTTGAGAGTACCCTGGGCTGGGTATGAATGGACACTTTGGGATTTTTGTCTAATTAATTGGGTTTTTGGTGAAGTTCCTGATCCATGGAACAACCCTGCTCCTTATTGCATTTCTACATTGTTTTATCTTTTATGCTTGTTTGTGTTTTACCTCACAAGATAGATGTACAAAAGGCCAACAAAAACCCTACAATTCACACATAATTGCCACATATATTTCATTATATTAATGCAAATTCCTGGTGCTGCAAGACTTGTTGAGTATTGAAGACTGGTTATGTATTCAAAGCCTGAATTTCAACATTTCTCAGAAGCTGTGATAGCATAAAAGTCCCTGGGCAGATTTGAAGTTCATGCTTGGGTCTGGTTACAATTTTTGGCATCAGAACATGTAACAGTCTTACAGCTCTAAGACTTTAAAGTTAATGCCTGGCATCACTTCAAACCAGCATGCAAGATCTATCATAAGTGGTCCTCTTATCTTATCTCAATAGCAATTTTATCCTGTAAATTATTGGAGAGTGCAGGATTTCGGTGCTGTGGAAAAGAGCAAGGCATTTTTAATGTTAAATCTTTGCACCAGGAGGACTTGGAATGATGCTGAGTTGTGCTCAGGTCCCCTGGGCTGCTGGAAGCAAACATTTCCCATGTGGCAGGTCCTGCAAAGCCCCCTGAGCTCGTGGGGTTGTTGGTCTGTCCTCCCAGGGGAAAGGCAGGGACACCAAGGGAGCTTTGGGTTGGATATTAAAAAAAATTCTTCACTGAAAGTGTCGCCAAGAGCTGGAGCTGCCTTGGGAATTTTGGAGTCACCATCTCTGAAGTGTTAAAGGAACAAGTGAACGTGGCATTGGGTGATGTGATTGAGTGACCACTGTAGGGCTGGTTGGATTCAATGGTCTGGGAGGTCTTTTCCAGCCTGGCTGGTTCTGTGATTCCAGCTGCTCTCTGTGCAGCTCAGCTTTTTCCAAAGCAGCACCAGGTCCAGCCTGTGCTGCTTTTCACTGATGGGTATCAATGCCCTGATTTCCTGGCATACAAAAGATAACTCAAAATATTTCTTTTCTGTGCTGGTGTCAATTCCCCACGCACATTGTGCACTTTGCTTGGAGTCAGCACTTGCACTTAACAATGCCTTTATTCAAGCTGACACCACCACTAAGCTTTTAGTAAATGTGTAAGTAAATGTTAAGCGTGTATTCAAACACCCAACAATGAGGAGGAAACTTTCAAAACAAACAAAAAAAATCTTTGAAACGTTGCATTGTTTGTTTGGTGTGTATCTGTTAGAAATAACACAGACTATCAGTTCCTTGGGGCAAGCTGTTCCTTTGTTAAGCATGTAACAAAAAGATCAAGGCTCTGAGTGACTGCTGCAATCAAAATAAATATATATAAGGAGAACAATCATGACAAAATGAATTTGTTGATGCATTTTATGAGCTTGGTTTAGGAGTGATTAGTTCTGAACTAAATAAAGATTGGGTAGTTGTGGTAAAGTACATAATCATAATATTCCTTTTATTTATTGCCATTTATCCTTCATTTGTAGATCACATGTTAGATTTGATACAGAGCAGGAGGGGAGCCCTCATCTCAGCCAGCATCCCACTTCAGTAATGTGGAATACATTTCCACTCCAAATTCCAGACATTGTTTTCCAGAGAGAGGATTATTCTGGCTTAAAGAAAAAATTGGTTGGTACCCTGCAAAACTGCTCCTAGGAAACTCAGGTAGTGCAGACAGGATGACAACAAAAACCTGGGACATTTGCAAATAAAAGTGTTGCAATATTTCCATTTGCCTTCCAACCTTTGAGGATATTTCTTACATTTTTAGGACAAATAATCTATAAGAAGGTATAAAAATAAAATATTTTAGGATGAGTAGCCTATAATAAGATAAAACTTTTAAGATGTAACTACTCTTGTTCAGCCAGTGGTCCCACCTGTGCAAAGTAATTTTTTTTGAGTGGCCAGACTGCCTCTGCCAAGTCTTAGCACCAGGTTCAGGAGGACTCTCAGAGCTCCACATCCTTCCCCAGCTGGCTGGAAATGTGACCTGGAAGTTTTGCTGCCATGCCATGTTTCTCACGTGTCTTTTGCATCCCTTGCTGTTGTTGCAGGCCTTGCAGGACCAGGTGGAGAATTACTGTGGGCAGCTTTATGATGCTCAGAGGAGGCTCCAGCAGCAAGAGCTGAAGGCTCAGCAGCAGGTACTGGGTGTTGTCCCCATCCCTTGAGCAAGGAGGTGCAATGGTTAAAAAGAATCCTTTCCTTCAAAGCAAAAGCACATATTTTCCTGCAAAATTCTCAGCTAGCTTTCTTTTCTGTTTTGTTGGTAGTAAAAGAGAATTAAACTGTCTGAATCCTTCAGGCAAATACTTATCTGCTGCTCTCTATTGCAAGTTGGTATTTCAGCTATTCTAGCTGTTAAATGATGCATTTATTTTGAACTGACTGTAGTGTTTTAATAGAGGTTTCTGAGACTATTCAAACCTGTTCTTTAATGGTTTGTATGAAGAGAAGCATAATTGGACAATAACAGCTAAAAATAATCTTTAGTCCTGATCTTCTGCATTCATTGTCCAAACATGTCTGTAAACAGTTTCAGATGATTAATAGTGCTAAATTTTTTTCTGGACACTTCCAGTGAAGTCAGAGATTATTTAGTGTGCTTTGAGCAAAATAGAGTGTGGTGTTTACAGGCAGTGTTGGAACAGAAAGTCAATGATCTGCATTCAAACCAGATTAAATTGAAATATTCAGGAGAATATTCAGGTGATGAATGCCTGAATCAGACAGGAATTTATGTATTTCTAATATAAATCAAGTTTTGAAGCATTTGAGAACTTTGTTTGGTGCTGAGTAAACAGTATCAACAGCATATATCCCACATAAATAATTTCTAACTCTGTACCTGCAGGAATAATCACTTGAGGTGGGTATAGAAGATTAATAATCATTAATTTCTAATATTTCTTCCTCAGTTTTATCATCCTACTGGCTCATGGGAATTCCCTGTCACCCTTGGTGTTTAATTGCTGTATTTCCTCTCTGGAGTGGCAGTGATGAGCTGTTCCCTTCTGTCCCCCTCGGTCTCCCAAATCCAGATGTTGGGCCAGGCTCATCCTTGCTGCAGTGCCTGCAGCACTGCAGGGGTTTGGTTTAGTGGCTGAGCTGGCCTACAAGCTTTGCATTTTGGCTGCAGAACCTCCTGGAGAAGGAGGAGGAAAATCAGCTCTTTATGTCCCTCCCAGGAACAGCACTGGCTGCATGCTGTGAGGGATGTCCTCTTCCAATTTTTTTTTCTTTTTTTACATTTTCCTTTAGTCTCTTCCACAGCCATTTTGCTTTTTTAATTTTTTTATTTTCTGACCCGTTTTGAGAAGGATCCAGAAGAAGAAATAAGAAGTGACTCATGAAATAGAGAGGTGGAAGGCTGCACATGCAGATTCACAGGGTGCCTCCAAGGTTTCCTCCTACATGAGCATCTGCTCCAAACCAACCTACAGAACTCTCCTGTCCACACTTCATTAGTGAAGGACTGGTTCAGAGGGTAACATCCTGTTCCCCAGTATAATGGAACAGGAATGTTGTTTAAATTACACTGTGCTGTCCATCTTTGAGCTGGATGTCTTGGCTGATTTGGGAGAGCTCATATCCAAGTTCCTCAATGGTCTTGTTTCCTCTTTCCACCCACTGGGACTTTCTGAAGCAGCTGGAGCCACTGAAGCTGCTTTGGTTTGGGTGCCTTGGGTCTATTTTGCAGACAGACAGTTTGGAAGTTGTTACTTGTCTCCTCTGTGACCGGTTAATTCATTAGTTCTGCTTATCTCTCCAGAAGAAAAATGCAAAAGTGACAGCTCTGACATGCTTCCAGTTACTGGGTTTGGCCAGGCTACCTGTAAACATGTTCATCAAGTGTTAGCAGTAGTTAACAACTCATCAGCCATGAAGTATTCAGGGCAGAACTTGCTTTCTGCTTTTCCCAAATACTGTGTGAATCAGAATTGCATCAAAGATGGAGATTTGTGCTGGTGCCATTACAAAAGCCACTTTTCCAAGCTTTTACATGTCTATAAATAAGGAGGACAGAGGGTTAAAGAGCTTCTGTTTTTCATTAAAAGGAAAAATCTCATGTTTTGATTCTATAACAACAACAAACAAATGAATGAGACATGAAAAAACATTTTGTTGTGCTTTTAATTAAAATGAAGGAGCTGTTTCTCGTTATGGCTTGTTGGGTGGTATCTCAGTGCTCCATGTTGGCTGTTTTTCCAGTGCAGTGTCCTCATAACTCTTCAGCCTTTAAGAGTGACTGACAGAGCCTCAAAGTTTAACTCTTTGTCACAGTGACCCTCTGGTGATCACACAGGCTTAACCTTTCGTTGTTATAATCGTCCAGAGAGACAAACTGTCCTATAAATAAAGGGGAGAAAATACATTGGGCTGTCAGCAAGCCCTGGGCTGCTCTGGTGCTGCTGCCCTTGGAGAGGAGCTGCTGTTTTGATGGAGCTTTTCCATTCCCATCCTTTGTGTTCTTGGATGAACTCGTGTTTACTCCTGTTTACTTTTTCTCTCCCATTTTTCAGCGTGGGTTGGTGCAATCACTTTGTGTCTGTGTTCTCTCACCACTTGGTGCCATATGGCAGCAATCTCTGGATGATGGGTTCCAATCACATTTCTCAAAAGTGCTGGCCTAAATCATTTTATCTTTTCCATAAAGGTTTTCCAGTGTAGTGCTGCACTTTGAGAGTGGAGTCCCAGAGCTGTATCATCTTCCTTCAGGTCAAAATGTTGGATGTTTCCTTTAGAAATTGGATGTCCAGCTTCTAGACACATAAACAATTGTATTCATGGACAGTGATAAACTGGGGATAAATGTGAAAAGTGTAATAAATAGTTCTATATATGTTGTTGTTGTTGAATATACATGGTCACAAGACTGTTAAAGCAGTCTGGGAAGGTTTCTGGCCAATTTGGGTGTGTCCAAACCATTTCCTTGCAGAGCAGCAGTGAAGTTTCTTGTGTCTCAGTCCTGCATAACTGTGGGATCAGTTTCCTGTGCAGTGATCCCATTGTTCCTGTACTTTTGGAGTGAATGTGCCCCTTGGTTGTCTGTTGTGTGCCTGGATCTAATGTGAGACAAGATTTCCTACTAAGTATTATTTCTTAGGTCCTGGGGCTTTGTGCATTTGTCAGTCATAGTTAAAAAATCTCCATTGTTCATACAGGAGACTCTACATCCTGTGAATGTGCAATTAAAAATGACACACATCACTGAGAGCTTAATGAATCCAAGAATTTAGGCATGTGCAACAAGTCTTGCTGAATTCATGGCAGTGATTTTTTTTTCTACAGTACCTAGATTTCTTTAGCATTCATTTAATTTCAAGTTCTTTTTTTGAAGGGTTATCACCCCAACTCAGTTTACTAAAAAGTTCCAAGAATCTGTCTTTTGGGAATTACACACAAAAATTTTCTCCTGTTCTTTTCATCCCTTGTTCTAATTTTTCTAGCCATAGATTTGGGTTGAGAGTGATGTAAAATTTGGTTTAACAGAGGAGAAAAAAGTTCCTCGTGTTTGCAAAAACCTGAAGTAGCAACACAAGAGATACTCAAATCATAGGGATGCCTCCAAACAGTCAGGTCATAAATAGAGTTTTAAAGGAGATTCTGAGACAGAAAATCAATTATGTTCAATTCATTAATATTGCTGAGGAAATGAAGGAGAATAGCAATGGAGGTTTTCAGCCCTTTAATTTCTTTTTCCTCAAACAGATTATAAAAAAAGGAGAAAGGAGTTATCTGAATGAGGATGTTATAGAAGTATTTGGCATAAAATGGAGCAGCTTAGTTTAAGTGGATTTCACTCATGTTCAAATGCAAACAGGAGTGATAATTGCAAAAGAGCCATGATTCAAAAGCATTCAGCCAGTTCTCATTTCTAATGTTCATTATCCTGACTTGCTGGATTTTTTTTTATGACTGCTGGATATTTACCACATTCAGCCCAACTTCCTGTTTCCATGCCAACTAAATATATTTGTTCTCAGATGAATGCTGTGATGCATCCTTCTGAAATTTCAGTTGCTGTGTAGCACAGGGGAACTTGTAAGGTTTGCCACACCTTGTGCTTGGTGGGAGCAGTGCTGTGCCAGGGGTTTGTGGGGCTGGAGCAAGGAATCAGTGAGACACAGATGAGCAATGGATGTGGATGTCCAGGGTATGAGTCCCAAATAGTTCTTAACCTGATGGCTGGAACACTTGAGTAATGTTAGCTCTTCAATTTAGGGCTTTATTTCTTCTTAGAAATTATCTAGTGGGAGTTGTCCCTGCCCACAGCAGCAGGATTGAAACAAGATGATCTTTAAGGTCTCTTCCAACCCCAACCATTCCATGATTCTGGGATTTTTGAAGGTATCAGTGAGTTTTAAATACCATCAGATGGCAGCTTGGGGTGCCTGTCTCAAATTCCCAGAGTTTTTAGTGTGTTGTAATTCTCAGAACATGCTACAGTCACCCAGAATGAGGCAAATAAACTCTAGATTAGATGTTTAAAAGCCCAGGCTGGCTTTGTGCTGCAGGTGAGGAGGGTGGAGGGAGCCTTTGTGTCACATTTTGGGACATTTTGCAAACTGATATCCAGCCAGTCAGCATGGGCTGGAGGTGGTGATGAAATTCTGCTGTTTGCTCCACTTGCTTCAACCCATTTCACTGAAATGCTTCCAGAATTTCTCCCCCAGGGACCCATTCCTGCTCCCACAGCAATGGGAAGCCCAGCCTGGATATGGATGATCTGAAACCACAGCAGTGATTCACCAAGAGCAGCCTCTGCTGGGGCTCAGCAGCCTCTGGAGCCGTGGGGAAAAGAGGGAGAACCTGAAAGAAATTTCCACTGTGACTTTCAGGAACTGCACCGCCAAGTATTGTCACATTAAAATAGTTCCTGCAGTTTCTGCCTGTGACCAGCACAGATGGATGGGCTTGAAGAGTGTTTTTTGTGCAGTTCTGTGTGGCTGAGGAGGGATCTTCTGTCATCTCCTAATCCACTGCTCTGCTGACACCCCCAGCACTGGGTCAGGAGGGACCTGGGTGTTTTCCTACCATAAAACCTTGTGAAAAATGCAGGGGACCAGCAGGCAGAGGGACACAGCTCCCCACAGGCTGAAAATCTGATGGTTCCACATCTTCACCACAGAGGATTTCACCACTTGTGGTTAGAAATTTCAAATTTGAAGTATTTTTATTGAAAAGAAAGGCACAGAGAAGCAGTGAAGAACCCAATGGGAGTGGGAGCACTGCTTGGGCTGTTTGGCACAGCCAGAGCACAGCACCCAGTTCTGAGGGGTTCTGGGTCCCTTTCCAGCCTTCCCAGTAGAGACTGGTGGGCAGGAATCTCTGATCCTGGCTCTGTCCCTGTCAGGGACCTTTCATGGATATAGGTGTCCCACAGCTGTATGGTAATGTTGATTTTATAGAATTTTGTTTGGGTTGGAAGGGACCTTAAAGATTACCCAGTTCTACAGGGACACCTCCCACAGACCAGGGTGCTCCAAACCAAATGTTGAACACTTCCAGGGATGGGGCATTGTGGATTTGAGGTGCCATAAATGACCACAGACATTATTTTGAGCTCAATTCTATCACTTTTTACCTTAGCAGGTGTCTACCTTATGCTCAAATCCATTGATACATTCATTAATCACTTTGATACAACAGCACCCCTCAGTTTTTCATTTAGACTGGGATAAATCAGGACTTTGCATTTGCCACATTTTATATTTGTGTATCATTTCCTTTAATGGTAAGCTATGAAAGAAAATGACAACAAATGCAGTAAATTATTCTGTATAGCATGAGGTTTCAGATTAGCAGGAGATAGAAGCTGAGATTCAAGCACAGAAAAAACAGCTTTGCAGGTGGGATTTGAAAGGAGCTGGAAATCAATGGAGTTAAAAGTTCCCAGGAGCTCCATATGGCAGGAACTGCTGGAGAGGAGGCTCTCACCAACTGTGCCACTGTCAAAGGGAAAGGAGGATAGTGGTGCATGTGTGGAAGTCAGTGATCAAATGTTAGCTTTGGAAATCAGACACAACTGGAAAACACACAAATATTCACCTCCTGAACTGCACAGAATGAATTGTTGGAGCTTGGTGGCCAGCTGGAGAAAGCAGAAAGTAAAGGACAAATAGGGAAAAGGGAAAAGGGAATTGTTACCAAAAGAGAATAGGAGCATATGGCAGTGTGCAGGAATTAGAGAGTGTTTTAAAATGTCACTTTTCTTGCTCTTTGTCTTAAATAATAGTGAATGAGAGAGATTGTCTTTTAAAGAGGGCAGTACCTCATATTAGAGCATCTGTGGTTTGCTTACATATGATCCATGAAGGGAGCTGTGCTCTCCCAAAAGCTGTTAAAGTGTAGGGCTACAAGGAGCAGTGATACTGGTGCTCAGTGCAGGGAATTAAAAGAAAAAGGAAATGGGAATGTCTGGAGGAGCCAGTGGATGACAGAAGAGCAGAGCAGCCAAACCTCATCTCCAGTGCTCCCAGCAATGCCTGTTCAGTTAGGGAACTGTCCCACTCTCTTTTCCCAGATGGAGCTAAAAAGGACTGGGAATGACCAACTTTATGGTGATCTCTACCTTCATGGAAATTCTAAGGTAGTTTTGTTGTCAGGTTAATCAGCACCAAGTGCCACCCATGGGAATTCCATCCCACCCATGGGAATTCCATCCAGGCACTGCAGTGTTTCTCCTGCACTGCCCATCCTTGGCCAGTCCAAGGCTCTGCAAGCCTGGCAGGTGCTTTTCCAGTTGACTCACTGGTTGGATTTTTGTTCTTGGAAATGGTGGTTCCTAAAAGTAGCTTGTGATTATTATCTGCAGAGCTTTGCTTGTTCACACAGTGGGTGTGAAAATGCAGATCCTGAGCTGAAAATGCAGATCCTGAGCTGAAAGTGCAGATCCTGAGCTGAAAATGCAGATCCTGAGCTGAAAATGCAGATTCTGAGCTGAAAATGCAGATCCTGAGCTGAAAATGCAGATCCTGAGCCTGCTGCTGCTCTTGGGGAGCCTTGGGGAGCACTCTGCACCTCCTGGATTAGGCACTGATTCTCTCCCTGGGAGCCACCCCGGATGGGAGGGCTCGTGGGGAAGGTGACACGTGCTGGAATGTAAAACTGAAACACAGAAATGTGTTCCAGCAGTGGTGTCAGCGAAGCTCAGAGCTTCATTTCAAACTTAATTATCCTG
Source organism: Catharus ustulatus (assembly GCF_009819885.2). NCBI lineage: Eukaryota > Metazoa > Chordata > Aves > Passeriformes > Turdidae > Catharus > Catharus ustulatus. The sequence continues at coordinate 9,321,940 of NC_046240.1, forward strand.
ATAGTGCATTAGGAATGGCCAGAGGCAGAAATTAACCCCATGTGTTGGACATGATGATCCTTGTGGGTCCCTTACAGCCCAGAATATTCTGTGATTCCGTGTTCTCAGCTTTGGCCCAGCAGCACTGGGGAGAGCTGGGCTGGTTTGGGTCTGGTTCCTCTGGATCAGGGGGTGTCACTGTGCTGTGCCCCCGTCACCCTGTGGAGGGGACAACCCTCCTGCTGCCATCCAACCTCCTGGGCAGTGACAGGAGCTGAGGGGAAGAAAGATGGCATCTGCCATGAGTCATCTGGAAGGAGAAGAAAATAAGGCCAGGATGCTCCAAATCCCAGCTGGAACAATAGCAGAGCCCTGGAGAGGGGGAGGCTGAGGGAACAGCGTGAATTTTCTAGCCACAACATTCCTGCTTGTTCCGTGGTGTTGACAGTGAAAGCTTTTATTCCTCTCCAAGTCATGTAGTCCCAGGAATGCTGTTCTTGCCATATGCAGCCCATTGGTGGGTTTTTTTTTTTTTCAAAAAGCTTCTTTTGCAGCTATGAATTATATGGATTCAGATTGTTTAACTACAATCAGAGGATTTTCCAGGTGGGAGATCTTGTTCAGGTGAAGAGAGATGGAAACACAAGCCACTGAAGTAATAAGGCTACTTGGATGCAGGTTGGGGAAATTAAAAAAAATGACCTGGAGCAGCAAATTGAGTGCCCAGTGAGGAGCTCAGCAGGGCTGGAGGTCCCTGTGGGTCAGCAAAGCAACAAGGCAAGAATGTCCTGGATGCTGGGATGGTTTACTGGCTACAGACAGACACACAAAGGGGATGGCTGTGCCACCAATTCATCTCTTATTGCAACTGTCAGGACAGGGGAGGTGCTGCAGCAGGATTTTCTCCGTGGAGAACAACGTGGTGTTCACTTGACAAAATAACTCAGCTGATCTGGCTGTTTGCAGCCCAGCCAAGCCCGTGGGATTTATGGCATTCATTACTTTCCTTAAGAACTCGAGAACATTTGTATCGAGTTGCACGCTGTTCCTCTGAATGTGGGAGAACCATATTTCACCAGCCCTCGCACAGTGAGAGTCAGAATCCTGAAACCAGAGAGAGTGAGAGTCAGAATCCTGAAATCAGAGAGAGAGTCAGAATCGTGAAACCAGAGAGAGTGAGAGTCAGAATCCTGAAACCAGGGAGAGTGAGAATCACAATCCTGAAATCAGAGAAGTGAGAGTCAGAATCCTGAAACCAGAGAGAGAATCAGAATCCTGAAATCAGAGAGAGAGTGAGAATCCTGAAACCAGAGAGAGTGAGAATCACAATCCTGAAATCAGATAGAGTGAGAGTCAGAATCCTGAAACCAGAGAGAGTGAGAGTCAGAATCCTGAAACCAGAGAGAGTGAGAGTCAGAATCCTGAAAGCAGGGAGAGTGAGAGTCAGAATCCTGAAATCAGAGTGAGAGTCAGAATCCTGAAACCAGAGAGAGAGTCAGAATCCTGAAACCAGAGAGAGTGAGAGTCAGAATCCTGAAACCAGAGTGAGAGTCAGAATCCTGAAACCAGAGAGAGTCAGAATCCTGAAACCAGAGAATCAGAATCCTGAAACCAGGGAGAGTGAGAATCACAATCCTGAAATCAGATAGAGTGAGAGTCAGAATCCTGAAATCAGAGAGAGTGAGAATCAGAATCCTGAAACCAGAGAGGATCTGGGCACAGAAGCGGCGAATTTTCGTGTTTGGTGATTTTCTGGAAAGACAAATGTGCAGACTTTGATCTTCACTGAAACAGCTGGTACATCACTGGATTCTTCATCAGGAAAAATCACTGCAGAGCGTTTCAAGCTCCAGTTAAATGTTCTCTTGCAACAGAGGGATGTGAAATTCAGGAAATTGCCAATTTTGGTTGGTTTGTTGCTGGGTTGGGGACATTGCTCAGTGTCCCCCAGGCCAGCTGAGGGAGGAAGGGGCACATCTGGACTCAGAGGTTCTGTAGGAGTGGAGCTGTGCTCAGACCTCAGGAGTGCTGAGGAGCAAAGGAGGAGTCCCTGCAATTAGGGAGGACACAAGTGATTAATCATTCTTTGCGTGTTGTTTGGTTTTTTCCTTGCATTTTGGTTTTCATTTTTGGTGTGTTCTTTTGCTTGGTTTTTCCTGTTGGTTAGGGTTTTTTTAAACTTGGGATGGCATTGTAATATTTTGTCCTTCACTTGCCCTTTTCATGGTGCTTTCAGAAAATTCCTTCAGCAATCTTCACCTGAATGAAGCTGACCTATGCATCATCATCATTATTATTATTATTATTACTATTATTATTGTTATTACCATCTTCATTTAGAAGGAGATGAAATTATCTCCCTAGGACTGAAGGGGTTATTTTTACCTTTTTGGAACCCTCACCTGTCTTCAGATTCATTGCAGCAGATCCTTCCTGTCTCCATTCAGAGATGTTGCAGAACAGATCCATAACCTTTTTAAAGAGGTTTTTTCTTCTAAACAGCATTACAGCACACAAGTGTTGATATAGGAAAGGATTTAGGAGAGACAGAAAATTACTTTTCTCCTCTTTTTCACACTGAAATATGGAGAAATTTTGATAACAACTAAAAGATCCTGATGACCCTGAGATGAGCTCAGCTGGTTAGAGCATGGTGCTAATATCACAATTATTCCTTTTGGTCCCTGTCCTGGTATTCCCTGGCACACATTATCCTGCAGAGATGTTATAGACAGGCAGAAATTAAGGTAATGAAAAAGCCACAACACCCTGGTTAAGGCAACTATCTCTTGATTATCTGACATAAACACAAAATTAACTTCATGCCCTTCAAGACAAGATTTTTTTTTTTAAAGGAACTTGAACAACTTTCTGTGGTCCCTTCATTTACTTCAGAGTTTCTTTTGCAGTTTCCTTATGCTCCCCTGGTTCAGATCAAGTCATTTACAGCTGGAAGGTCTGGAGAAGATTGTATTTGTCTGGGGGTTTTGAATGTTGGATTTTTTTGAGAATGGTCAGTGCCTGACACAATTTCAGTGTAGTCTGTGAAATTCCCCCTGCTTTTTGCATCACTTTATATAATTGTGTCACAATTTATCTCCTTTTTTTACTGATTTTCCAAGCACACATGAGCTATGTGTGGCAACCTCAGCTTTCTGCTGACACCAGAGATGATTGATGGTCAAGCTCCAAACCTCATATATTAGCCACCAACCTGAATAAACAAAGCCCAGTGTGGCAGCTTAATATTAAAAGCTATAAAATCTTCCTGGGGGTTCATGGATTAAATCAGCTCACCAAAATGAATTTTCAAGGGGAAAAAATAAAAAAAAAGCTTTCTCAGGAGCGAAGAAAAACGAACACAAGTAAATGAAATAAAGCCATCCTCATCCAGCTGACTAAAGCCCTCCTGAGGGATGAGGAATTGCAATTTTAAACATCCCTCAAGAGTGCAAGAGGAGACTCAGTATTTGTGCATCCTAGGGAGGCAGCTTGAGGCTATAAAAGAACAAAAAAGCCTTTAAGGCACAAAAAACCCTTATCCCTGCAGACATAGCTCATTGGTAAAAATAAGTGTTAAAAAATAAAAACCTTCTGCCATTAAAATGAGTACCCATTAGCCCATTGGATGTTGTTTTTCAGTTGTAAGAAGTGATTTAGATTTTTGCCATGCACTATTTTAATCTCTTGAGTCAATAAACCTTGATAGTGACTTCAGCCAAAAATACCAGCAGGTTGTTTACCATAACAGGGCAGGAAACAGCTGGGCACTTATTTTCATCTTATTGTGATGCAATTACAGTGAGCAGAGCTGAAAGCAGCATGTTTTGTCTGCTCAAACAAATTGGAATTGTATCCAAAAGAACAGGTTTCACTGCAAAAAAAAAAAAAAAAAGTGCATGTCTTGTCTGTGAAACAGGTAAGGGATCATCCCCAAGCCAAGCTACAGCTCCCAGGGCTTGTTTCTCATTTTCTCTCTCCATTCTCAGCTGACCCTGTAAGGTATCTCCATGCTTTAAAGCACAATACAATATTTCTTCCTGGCTTTCTGAGAAACACCTTTGTCAAAATGAATGATCCTCTGCTGCTCTGCAAAGTTAATAACAAATGTTCCCAGCATTGTGAAAGCATTTATTTAGAGGACAGCTGCAGATTGAACTGTTAAAACCAGTGGCCTGCTTGCAAGAAAACTCTTGCACAATTAGAAAATTATTATTTCCCTCCCAGAGCTCTATTAAAACTTCTATTGCATCTGCATATTGGCCAGGTGATCATCCAGATCCTTTTACCCATTAACTAGATTGTTATGAATCAAAATTTAGGAAATAAAAGCATTTTGCTGCTCTGGCTGCCTGTTTCTGGTCTCGTCTCACCAGGAATAAATGGAACATGTTGAATCAACTGAAATATATGTTTCTGCTCTATCAAGGTCCCCACCCAAATGAGCTGTTGGCTCAGAAAATATTTATCCTGGCAGACCACTTATGCATAACTTTGGAAGGCTTGATAGAAATAGTAGCATGAATTTATTGGTGCAGTTCTCAAAAACATAAATTTTGATCGCTGGCTTACACACAAGCTGAGTTCAAACGAGGTTTCCTGTCTCACCTCTTTTTTTTTTTATTTTTTTTTTCCCCCCTTTAGATTTGCATAGTGGCATCACTTCCTTGCAGTTCCCAAGGAAAGCCTCTAATTGCCCATTTGCATAGAGATTTGGCAATTCCTCCTGCCTGTCGGGGTGACTCAGAGGGAGAATTTTCCTAAGGTTTCATCAGATTGTTTTATTCCTTTTGTATTGATAATTGCACGCTGCATAATGCAGCTTCTGGCACGAGCTGCTTTTCCCATGGGATGGTGCAGGGATGAACTTGGCCTGGGGTTCTCACGTGTGGGAGCTCTGGGAGCTGGGATTGGGCTTTGGAACTCGTGGCTTCTTCAGGTGTGAGGCTGAGGGTTGGGTTTGTGGTTGCAGTGGTGGATTTCAGCCATTTGGGAACAAAAAAACCGGCACCAAATGGTGTTGGGGGGGAAAAAGAAAAAGATTCCGTTTGAAAGTCTCGAGATATTTTATGAGTTAATCTGATATCGAAGCCCTTTGATCCTCTATTTACATATTCAGCTGCTAATCCAGAAAAACACCAAAGTCCTTGCTTAATTTGAATTAAGCAGTTAATCCTATTGGGAGTTAAGTACAGATGTGAGGCCCTGATTGAGCCAAGCAGGAGCTGGTGAGCTGACCTGAACCACGCTGCCCAAATCATCCCAGCTCAAAACTCAGCAAAACCAACTCTGGAGAGAGAAGCACAACCCTTCCACCTGATCTCTCCTCATGTAACTCTGCTCTGTGACTCCTGTTTACTCAGCACCTGTTAAATAAAGTTGCAGATGAAAATTTCCCCTGTTTGAACCTCCTCGTTTTGGGGTCTAACGTGCCCAAATCTGCTCATCAAAAGTTCTGTTAGTCTCCATGGAGCTGAGGAAGACACAAAGTGCATGGAAAAATAGTTGCAGGATGAATAATAATTATAATAAAAAGTCCACAAAAGCACCTAGAAGTTGAGAAATTTTGTAAAATATACCTTGGAATGCAGTAACTCACCTTTTCTAAGGGAGCAAGGGACAGTTGTCACCCCCCTGAGCTGGTTCAGAGCCCACCAAAGACAGACAGAAAACTTCTGACTGTCCATTGGCAAGGGTAAATGCTCAGCTCAGATGGATTTAAGAATCATTATTGCTTCTTCAGACCATGTTCTTTTCTAATTTTTTTCCTTCTCCATATATATTTGTATATATATATATCTTATTTTTTCTTTTGCCTTTCTTTGGTTTTTTTACATCTTTTCCTCTTTACAGGTCTTTGCTATTTTTCTTCTCTCCCCTTCCCCCTCCCTTTTGATAGCACAATTAATTCTGTGTTTATTTGACCTCCAATTTGGGGAAAAGAAACAAAAAAATTTACTAAGAGCAGCCATCTCTATAGAAATTTCTCTTTGTTGTGTTACAGCTGATTACTATGCGAGAAGAATATGAAAAAATACTCAAAGGGCTGATTCCAGCATCTTCCAAAAAGGATCTTGAAGACACCATTTCATCTTTAAAATCTCAGGTAAATTCTTATTCTTCAGCATTTTGGGCTGGATAAAAGCCATTTCTTCCAGACAGGAGGTTATGAGCATCTGAAATTTGGCTAAAAATACTGAGTAAGTGTCAAAACCAAATTATGGCAGTACTCACATGCTTCTCACTCAGTGTCATATTTCACAAAACTTTTCTCCTCCAGCTTGTATTTTTTGATCCCAGACTTTTCTTCCAGGAAAAGCTGTGCTTTATTCAGTATTAGGGGTTTTTCTTTAGCCTTTCAGATACAGTTCATAGTTATGTTTCATCTTCCTTAACACTGTTTCTCCTGAAGGAATCCTTTAAAGGCTGCCTAAAAAGGGCAAGGAAGAGGATTAGAAATAATTTTATTTTCTTTCCAGCCTATGTAATAAAGCAAATTGGATATTTTAAAAAGATATTTGTCTAAATGATCACTGTGATATTTTTATATTTTTCTATCTAAAGAGACTCTGATGTTTTGTCTTGATTATTGCTAACCACCAGTTCTTCTACATTAATGCAGACTCAGTATGATTTCTGTGAAATAGACAATTAAATTTCCTGATAGGGATATCCAAATGTCATTGGAAATAGGGAACTGCTGGTTAATTGGGTGTGTTTCTCACATGGTTCCCACAGAAGTTATCTGGGGCTTTTCTAGTCAGTGTGTTGGGAGCTGGAAGGAAACAGAATGTCAGCATTGCCTGACTTCCAATAAATAGCCATGAAGGAGGGTGGAATGATGGCAGTCCAAGGAAAATGCAGGACTGTGCTTGTAACCAAGGTGGGAAGGACTGGGATGTGAGATCTGGGATCTGAGGTATGAGATCTGAGATCTGGGATATGAGATCTGGGATCTGGGGTTTGGGATCTGAGATCTGGAATCAGGGATCTGAGATCAGAGATCTGAGATCTGGGATATGAGATCTGGGGTTTGGGATCTGAGATCTGGAATACAAGATCTGGGATCAGGGATCTGAGATCTGAGATCTGGGTTATGAGATCTGAAATCTGGGATCTGAGATCAGGGATCTGAGATCTGGGTATGAGATCTGGGATCAGGGATCGGAAATCTGAGATCTGGAATCAGGGATCTGGTATCTGAGATCTGGGATTTGAGATCTGAGATCAGGGAAATGAGATCAGGGATCAGAGATCTGAGATCTGGGATATGATATCTGGGATCAGGGATCTGAGATCTGGGATCTAAGATCTGGGATCTGTCCTGGCTGAAGGGAAGAACTGGGACAAGGACAGTGCCAAGCTGGCAGCTCAGAGCCCTGAGCTCTGGGAAGAGCAGAAACCTGAGGACACAGAGTACAAGTTTAGGCTCATTAATCATCACATGCTAATTTTCAGGGCCATTTTTCAAGAAATTATTGATCCACAACATCTCACTTCTCTTTCTTATTCAACCTTCTCTATCAGATGATTGGTAATTTCATGTATTTGGGTTTTCCTCCCTTTTTTTCTTTTTGCAATGCATAGGAATTATTCCATAGCAGAGACACTTCCCCTGGCAGAGGCCACCTTCAGTGGAAGTAGGAAATTTTCACAGTGCAAACTCAACATTCCAGTGTGCAAGGAGTGACACAACTTCAGCCCTCTGGTTGTAAACATTCTGCTTCCACCTCAAGGGATCCCTAATGGAAGTGATGCTCTTTCTGTTGTGGGAAATAAAGAGTTAAGGGTCTATTGGGGAGATCTATTTCCAGTTGACAGTAAAAAGTTATTTCTAAAGACTCCTCTGAGCACTGCCTGGTAGGAAGCATCCCTCTAATCCTGCAATACCTAATAGCTAATCCAAGAACACCCCACCTTTTAATGAGTTAAAAAAAAAATTAAAAACTAGAATCTGATCTCCACGTGCAGAGCTGCTGTAAGCAGCAGCAGCAGCAGCATTTCAAAGGAGGAAAAGTAACTGCACAGATGAAAACCTGGGTGCTCTCCCAGAAATCCGTGGCTGCTGGCTGCGTTTCCACACGCGCTGGCGTCGGGGAGCGCTCGGGGAGCTGGGCTCTCTCTGAAGCACAGGTGTCCTGCTCTTTGAAAATTGTTGAAATTCCTGTTTGAAAACATCAGACAAGAAGGGCACTGGAATCCCTGCACCTGTCAGGATTATTTATTGTTGGAGGAGGATGAAGAGGATAGGCTGGGTAAAAGCATCGCGCGGGGATAAAAATAAACAGCAGAAAAAGAAAATACTTGAGGCTTGGGTGAAGTTTTCTAAACATGTTGCTAAATATAAAGGATTTGCTGCCTGCTTGTGTGCTCCTGGTGAGATGGCCAGCAATTAATAACCATTAATTCTCACACACTTGGGGAACAGGTGAGTACCTTCATCACAAGAGCAAAAGTGCAGGGATCAGAGCACAGGAATCCCATGGGAGCTGCCAGGAGAACAGGAGCTCCCAAGCATTGGACAACCCAGGTGGTGCCACCAGCTGGGTTTAACAACTGGTCTGACTTTGTTCCTGAAGGAGTAGAGAGTGCAGAGCCAGAGCAGAGCCAGGGAAGCCAGGAGAACAGTCTTCTGTTAAATATTAATTCTTCCACACAGCTCAAGTGTTGCTGCGTTTTATTTAGGCAGGAGAGACCAGAAGAATTCTTTTTGTGAAATGAATGCAAATATATTAATTGGAATTTTGTACCCTGTTTTCATGTGGGATGTATTTTACAGGTAAGTTTTCTGCAGAAAAGACTCCTCCAGGAAGACCTGAACGTCTACCACGCCAAAAAGTACGGGATTATCTTTGATCAATTTGTACCATTTCACACCTATGGGTCCCACTTCTTGAAATTCAAACCCTCCAACACGGGTGCAGTTTAAAAATCTCCTTATTTTCAGTAAACAACATCTGAGAAGCTTTCCCCAGTGCTTAGTCAGTAGTGCTAGAGCAGGATCAGAGAAGCTGCAGGTGCTTTGCAAGTCTGGGCTTTGCCTGCACGTCCAGGACGAGGCGGCGGCTCCTGCACAGCTGCGGCTCCGCAGTGATGCCACCTCCTTTAAAGATAGAAAACAATGATGCAAGGCAGAATATTACAGATCACATCTTCAAAGGACCGGATCTCCACGAGCCTGAGCTGCCTTCTTTTTTTTTTTTTTTTTTTTTTTTTAATTGGAGAGGTTTACACCCTCCAATATAAATTATGGCAAGTGCTGCAGCCATAAAAAGCCTGGCTGTGCCTTTAGAGTAAGTGATTCACGTGGAGAGGTGAGTACAAGGGAACTTCCTAGGAAAGCCACTCCATCTTTTCTGTATTTATAGACATTGGTGGTGTTTCATATCTCACATGAGGGTTTCTGCAGCTAAGAATGTGTGCTCGTAAAAATAGCGTCAGCATTTGTGAGCTATTTCAGCAACTGTGAGGTTAGCAGTGTGAGAGTTGTGTGAAAATATTAATGCTGCATTATTTGTTAACAGGAATTAGCTAAAGCTAACTGGAGACTGAAAATGTCATAAATCCTTGGTAATAAGTCCAGCATAGGTAATTGTGTTAGATAAATAGCAAGCTCCAGACCATTGGACCCAGCCCTGCTTTCAGCCTGTTGTGTTTTTCTGATGAAAATGATGAGATCTAACTGACAAAAATCTCTTCCTTTCCAGGTAGCTGATGGATCGGTGGGATCTCTGTGATTGCCAAATGGACTGCTTTGAATAGGTTTGAAGATTTGCCTCTTGTAAATTATAATGCAAAGATTAGCAGTTCTTTTGTTAGCACAAAAAAAATGAACTTCATGAAAACATATTCATAGCTCATGCCAGCATGGATTTTGTTGTATCTTCGTTCCATTTTTTTTATCATTATTTTATTACAGATTTATGCTTTTGATCCACCTTTGACGCCACGCTGAGCTCGCTTACCGAGCAAGTAGACTTTGCTCTACTAATATTTTTGTTGCCCCTTCCTAATCCCATTTTTTTTCACTTTTAAACATGAAGAAAACCCCATTTTCTATTCTTATTATTATTACTGTCCCAAGGTATTTTAACATATTTCGACATTGTTCTGTGTCCATGTGTTTACATAAAATTAAAATATTATTTTCTTATCTTTTTGTTTTGACATTATTGTCCTGCTTGAGCATCTCACTCACCTCAGTAGCCAGGGGAGTTTTGTGTGGCTTTGTAAAGTGGGGATGTGTTACAAGGGATTATTTGGCACAGGGCTGAGAGCACTGTGGTGGCACTGCAGGCAGCTCTGGCTGTCAGTGGGGTTGGATATTCCAGGCACAGGAAATTCCTTAACAATGGGCTGATGACACAGCCAAAGTGAAGTTGGATATTCCAGGCATAGGGAATTCCTTCTCCATGGGCTCATGGCACAGCCACAGTGAAGTTGGATATTCCAGGGAATATCCAGGGAATTCCTTAACAATGGGCTGATCACACAGCCATGGTGGGGTTGGATATTCCAGAACATGGAATTCCTTCCCCATGGGCTGTTAACACAGCCATGGTAAGGCTGGATATTCCAGCACAGGGAATTCCTTCCCCATGGGCTGATGGCACAGCCATGGTGGGGTTGGATATTCCAGCACAGGGAATTCCGTCTCCATGGGCTGATAACACAGCCAAAGTGAAGTTGGATATTCCAGCACAGGGAATTCCTTAACAATGGGCTGATAACACAGCCATGGTAAGGTTGGATATTCCAGCACAGAGAATTCCTTCCCCATGGGCTGATGGCACAGCCATGGTGGGGTTGGATATTCCAGGCACAGGGAATTCTTTAACAATGGGCTGACAACACAGCCACAGTGAAGTTGGATATTCCAGCACAGGGAATTCCTTCCCCATGGGCTGATGGCACAGCCATGGTGAGGTTGGATATTCCAGCACAGGGAATTCCTTAACAATGGGCTGATAACACAGCCAAAGTGAAGTTGGATATTCCAGGCACAAGGAATTCCTTAACAATGGGCTGATAACACAGCCATGGTGAGGTTGGATATTCTAGGCACAGGGAATTCCTTCTCCATGGGCTGATAACACAGCCACAGTGAAGTTGGATATTCCAGCACAGGGAATTCCTTAACAATGGGCTGATAACACAGCCAAAGTGAAGTTGGATATTCCAGCAGAGGGAATTCCTTCTCCATGGGCTGATGACACAGCCAAAGGTGTTGTTGAAGGGTCATGAGTGATGTGGTCCCATGGGCATGTGCTGGCTCTCCATGACAATCCCAGGAGTCTGATTAGATTCCAGAGGATTTTCTGGGATGAGGTTTGAGGGGCAGTGGGAGGCTGAAGGACCTGGTCAGCCCTCAGAGCTGGCCCTGCCTCCCAGCCATGGGGCAGTGTCCATTGGAACATTTGGGATCTGCCGAGTGTGGGAATGGTTTTGTTTTTCCTGCCTGTGGTGTTGGGATCAGGGCTTGAGAAGGGGCCAGAAATTCCAGTTCCAAGTGCAGCTGTGGTCCTGGCAGCTCCAGTGAGACCCTGCTGGTGGGGATGGCCACCTCTCCTGCCTCACCACGGTGTCACCAGCACTGGGTTTGGAGGCTCCCTCTCCCTTGATGCCGTGGTGGAGGCGGCTCTGCTGCCAAATCCCAGCTCTCCAGCTGGGCTCTTATCTGCTCCTGGCACCCAGATCAAGGAGGAGAGGCTTTGGCAGGCTGGCTCCATCCACCCCTCCTCCTCCTGGCACACTCTGTGCCAAACCCTGGCTCTGGTTGTCAGCCCAGCCAGGGCCTGGGCAGGTTTTCCACCTTCCTTGAATCAACAAGTGATTCTTCTAATTACAGATAAGGCTGCTCTGATAAAGGAGGAGGTGCTGTGGCAGGTGCCACAAAGCCTGGCCTGGGGGAACGGGGAGATGGAGGAGCAGGAATTGTTGGGATGCACTGAGCTAATTGTGGGCAGTAAAATGTTTTAATGCTTTAATGTTTTTAAACAGTTTAATGTTTTTAAACAGTGGCTGGGCTGTGCAGGAGGAACAGGCTGTGGGCAATGGGATGTTCCCCATGTCCAAATGACAGAGGGGGGGACAGTGACAGCTCCTCTCATGCCTGAGGGAAATGAGACATCTTTGATTCTGCTTCTCTGCTTGTGTTTTTATGTTCCATCTGTGTGGGGTTTAGTGCCTTTGACAGCAGGAAGGGCTGTACATCCATAAAGAAACACATGGACACTCTTTTTGCTACTTGAATTCCTGAATTTCCTTCTTTTTGGTGGAATTGGGTTGTTGATGTCACTGATGGTCATAAAGCACTTTGAGAAAAGTAGATATTGGTCCATCAGGGGGCTTCAAAACTCTTGTGAAACTCAATCCAGCATCAACAACAGCTTGGGGACCACTTTGAAACTGCTTGTGAACCTTGTAAGAACTTAAATGTAAGTTTGGGTGGAATCCTCTTGTAGTTGTTAACATGGCTCTGATCATTTTTGTAACAAGTAAGAATTAGAGTCCAAAGAGAAGGATTAGAAAGATTGCCATAGTTATTTCTTGCCCTCTGCCTCTCTTTTCCCCACTTGGTAAGGAATTGCCATCTGCCAGGAGTTGCCTTTGTTGTCCCTGAACAAGCTCTGGCCAAACCAGCTTCAGTGTGGCTACAACCTTGTTTCTATTTTGTATTTATTTAATTCACCAACTTTGCTCCGTGACAGATTGTATCACTCTCTATAAATCCCCTCAAAAAAGTCACCATAACATTTTTCACCTGTACCAAGGGAGGTGACCCTTACCAAGGTGCCACTTTTATTTCAGTACCACTCACAGTTCTGGTGTTACATGGAACAAAAATGGGATCCAAGGTCCCTCCTTCTGCTTGCATCTGCAACAGAGCTTTAACTGTGCCGGGGACAGCAGGTACTCATGGTGCTTGCCCAAACTTCTCCTGATTGTGGTGGTTTCAAACTGAGAAATAATTTTGCTGCACAGAAAAAAAATATTTTATAGTGATTAGAAGAAAACATTTATTGAATTTTCTGGAAAACGTGCACAGCTTTGATCCTGATGCTGAGAGGTCTTGATGAAGAATCTCTGTAGGATCTGATTTTTTTTTTTTTTTTTATTCTCTTAATGCACTGCAAGTCCTCCCCAAATCACAGAATGGACTGGAGGCACCACACTGCTAAAATATCCTTGGTCCCATTTGGAGGGTACAAAGGAAAAGTGAGACGTCAGATATTGTATGAAGAAGTTTCAGAACACAAGGTCATTTTAATCCAGCCTTTTTTTTTTCCCAAGGAGCTATCTTTTCCAAGCTTTGATATTTTCTTCAGAAAGGTCATTTCCTTTAAGCCTTTGTCATTAAAGACTTGTTCTTTAAAGTGTGCTATCAAAGCATGCAGAAATTGCAAGTTACTGAAACTAAAATGCATGATCAATTTTAAGTCTGCCTACTAAAGCCCTCTTAAAATTAGATGTGCTCTGGTACTGGTGGCTTCTTTGATAAAGCCAGAGGAAGATATGCAGTTGGTCAATTCAAACCACAAAAAAAAAAAAAGACCAAAAAAAAAGATAATTAAATAAAACTTTTCCTCCCTAAACTGGAAAAAAAATGTGAAAAAGCATTGAAAGAACTGAATGAGAGTCTGATCCTCCAAAAACGTGTCTTGTGTGAGAGAGGAAGGGAGTGTGCTGTTATCTGGCATTTGTCATAATGCAAATAAGGCAAACCCCTGGATAAAATAGCATTTATTTACCATTTGCTGTATTTCTAGTGGGGCTGATCCTTTCTCTCCAGGTGATACAAACCCATATTTTAGGAGAGATGCTGGAGATTCCCTCCTGTTGTGGCTGCTGGGCTGTGGTGCTGAGCCCTGGGCAGGATCCTGCCCTGGGTGACTCGGTGTCACCTCAGCAGGTGCCACCTCAGGGTGTCCCTGAGTGCCCTTCCCTGCTCCCTGCACTTTAATCCTGGCAGAGGAAGAGCAGGGCTTTGCTGGGCCTGAGCTTTGTAATATAAATGTGTTTTTTTGGTGTGACTTTGATAATGCTGGAGGGGAAGTGCTTGGTGGTCCCTCTGGGCTGGTTTGACCCTCAGAGTTGTTTTCAGCATGGTCAGTGTGAGGTGTGGGGTTTTGAGCAGGAGAGTGAGAAATGCCAAGGATAAACTGAAATAATATTTATAAATTTGTGCAACTCCCAGAAGCTTTCTCACTGATGTGAGCAAATATTTCTGGATTTTTTTTTTTTTCATACAGCAGTCATTTCCAAGTAAATGTACAATGTACATGCACCCATATGAATGCAAAGCTGTGAAATAGCTGCATGGGTGCTTAGAAACTTCTGGTTAGAGATCTGAAGTCTAAAAGGGACTAGGAAGTGGCCTAGGGACACTGTTCTTAAAACTTCCCTGAATTAATTTTCTGCTTCAGATCCAGTGGGTTTGGCTGAAACAGATCATCTCTATTAGAAAAAGAACTATTACCCAAATATTACTGAAATCCTCTTTCACATTGTTCCTGCCTGTGATCAGAAATTCCCCCCTAAATTTGCTGTTATTAATTACCTTCTCCTTTTAATTTGTGACTGCTGCTTTTTGATGTCACTTTTTTGCAGTTTTCACTCCCTCTTTGCACACCTCACCTGCAACACTGTTCCATCATCACAAAAGCACAGTTATATATTATACATAAATCAGCGTAGCTAAAAATATTCCCAGAGATTGCAGAAGTTTCTCCCTAAGTTGATTCTTCTAATTGTTCCCAGGCTGGTGGAAACCAGCGCAGGGACAAATTTCAGAGCTTGGGAGAACAGCAGGGAGAATGCAGGGGAGGAAATGCTCAGTGAGTGCCTGTGGTTAAAGCCTTGCTGGAATCACCCTGGGAGCAGGGCTGGCAGTCCCAGGGCTCCTGCAGATGTTGTGCCCGAGGTCACAGCCTTTGCCCTTGCGTGCCACCAGCTTGGGAGCCAGGAGCCTTCCCGGGCAGGAGGGGGAGAGCAGGGCTTGTCCTCCCCCCACACTCCGAGCTGTTTTCACAACAGAGTTTGGGTTTTGATGCTTTGCCTTGATTTGAATGCCCCAAGGGCTTTTTGATTGAGCGTCTTCCCAAGCTAATGTCCTCCAAGAAAGTCAATCAGCCTCGGTAATTAACGATGTGCAGTTATGGGTTGGGTTTGTTTGTGTGCTGACCCTTCATCCTGGCTGGGGTGGGGATGGGGATGGGGATGGGGATGGGGATGGGGATGGGGATGGGGATGGGGATGGGGATGGGACTTTGGGGGGGCTCAGCTCACAGGGGATGAAGGTGTGAACCCAAAATCACACTTTGCATCCTCAGTCACCTCTGGCTTTAACCTTTTCTTGCCCATGGAGAGGTGAAGACGTGCTTGGTCCCTCCTCAAGCGCTCTGATATTTTCCCTGCCAGGCAGAGCAGTGTCAGGGCACAGCAGCTCCAGGGAAAGCAGTGACAAGGCAGAGCATTCCGGGGGGACAGAGGAGTGATGTATTGACAGCAGTGCTGCCTCCTGGATGCTCTGAGCACAGATGAAAGGCTGGCAGCTCTGCTCTCGATGGGCCGGGGAGCTGTGCCGTGTTTCACGCCGTTACAAACCGTGTTTTCCTCCCTGTGTGGCTTGACAGAACAGCGTGTTTAACCTCAGAGTAGATGGATAAAACAAGGTTCTCTGTCAGGACTGCAAATTCATGTTTCTGTCTGCTCCTAAGCTCTGTCTTCCACTCCCAGCCGTGGCTGTTTCCATCCTGCAGATAGGTGGGATGTTTTTGAGGGGACACAGCAGCCTAAAACCTTGATCTTTTAAATCTTAATTGGCTGTCCTTCCTATTTATGCACCTAAACCACTTAACCCCATGGAAAAATGCCTTCAGTGCCTGAAGAAAAGCCCTTGCAGTGATTTGCTCACCAGCTTGGCTCACATCTGCTCGTACCCAGATGTTGCCCCAGTTAAAAGCAGCCTCCACTTAATCCCAAGTGTTCAAAACATCTTGTAGAGCCCTGCATGGGAGTTAATGTGTAGCAGGGCTCTCAGCTCAGCATCTCTGAATGCTGTCCAAGGCAAATCCATCCCCAGCACGTGGCATTCCCATATGGAGAAGGAGAACAGGGACCCAGCTCCATCCTGCACGGCCCATGTATGGAAAAGCTCGAGCACTGATGGTCTCTAGCTCAGAGAATGGTGTAATAATTAACAACAGCATCTGAGCCTCACAGCTCCTCACAGCCTGTTCCCCCCAGAGCTGATGCTGGGTCCAAGAGCCCCATCTTGACTGTTGATCTCCTTGGGGTGGATTGGAGGCATGGAAGATTTGTTGCTCGTGCTTTGGCACATCTGTTCAAGAAATCAGATTGGCATTTCCCTTGGTGCCAAGAGCTGGGAGCTGTGGAGGGGGCTGCTGCAGACCCCCCTGCATGGACCACAGCTTGAGGGATGATTTGTTGGCATCTCTTTGTTGTTGGCTCACAATCTTGCCCCACTCAGCAGTGCAGGAGAGAGCCCTTGATGGATAACAGCATCTCCCTGCTCCCAATCTGATGGATGGGAGCTGTTCAATGTGGTGCCTTCTCCTGGGAGTGATGCGATTCCAGGGCTCTTCCAGGACATCTCAGAGCACCCCCTGAGTGTCCTAACGAGCCCCCTAACGAGCTTTGTTCAGGGGCTGCGAGCACAGCTGCCGTGGGGACAGCTGGGAGACGCACGGAGCTCCTGGGCCCTCCATATGGATGCTCTTGACCTCTGGGCCTCTGAAACTCCATGTGGCTGCTGAGGACACTGGAAAGGGTCAACCCCCTCTCCACACCCCCAACAAAAGGAGGTTTGGCAGACACAGCCAGGACCAAGCAGGGACAAGGTCCTAGAGGGAGGTGGGGGAAGCGCTGGTTTGTGGGGACGCGGATTTGCAGCGGAATTCCGGGCTGGAAAAGCAGCTCCCACCCTCACAAACCTCGCTGGGTGCCCAGTTCCTGGGGCCAGACGGGTCTAACGGGGCTGGGATCAGCCACTGCCATGGAGAGGCCGCTGCAGCTCGGCCGGGGTGACTTTGAACCCCCTCCCCATCGCAGAGCTTTGTTCTCAGGGCTATTGTGGGGCTGCCGGAGCCAATCCCTGCCAGCCCCGATTCAAAGTCCAGGTGCCAACCAACTTGAACTCTCCAGCATCCCCGCCGTGAAGCAATTATTCCCTCAGACACATTCATTGTTCTCATTACACCATAAATTGTGAATGAATTAAACATGCACTTACCACTATGCAGCACAGCTGTCAAGGAAAATAACACACCAATATCGGGCTGGATCCCACTCCCGCTCCTCTCCCAGGAAGGTTTGCTGCTCACAGGGAAGGAGGCAGCAGCCAAGCTCGCTGGGGCTGGTATTTTCTTTATGGAGAGGCCAAATCTCTGTTCCCACTTAGAGCAGCCCAGGGCAGGACTGTCTCCCTTGGATTTGATGTTTTAATTATGGTTTTTCTCCCCTTTTGGCCACGTCGATGTTGCTGCTGCACAGAGGGAAGGCTGGTGCTGAGCTTCCAGACATCCCATGTCTGACTTGGGGCACTAAATCCTGCCCTGGGTGTGAGAGGAGAAATCCAGCCTTGCTTTGGCTGGTGGGATAAAGCCAGCAGCACTCCTGTGCCTGGCCCAGAGCCCCCAGCCCGGGCACTGGATGCTGGGCTCACTCCCACAAGCATCCCAGTCTGTACTGGGAATCTCACTGTGTGTGACTGGGAAGCTGTGAAAATGTAATCCAGCTGCCTGAATTGACTTTAGGGTGCTGGATGCACACACACACACAGACACTTTCCCAAGAAGTAGCATGGACTTTTATTTATTTTCTAATCTCTACTCCACGTCCATGAGTTTATTGAGCAGGAGCAATCTCCTGGCGTGTCCAGATAAATTCCCTGATTGTTCCTGCTCCAAAGAGAGGACCTGGAGCTGGCAGTTACCTTGGGGTACAATGTTGGGATTCACCAGACAGGATTACAGAGGGGGCTTTTCTTCTGAGTGCAGGAGCTGGAAGTTTGTCTGCATTTCTCTCCTTGCACCGCATCTCCAAGGAGGTTTTCACTTTCTAAGAAGGATGTTACCCACTGAGCTATTCATAGCAGTTAAATGAGAAAAGGGGTTAATAAAATACACGCTAGAAAAAAGAAAATAAGATTAGAAGGACTGATGTTTTGGCTGTGAGGCCTTCAGTGGGCTGTAGAGAGATGGGGGAAAAAAGGAACAAGATTATTATTTCTTTTCTCCGGCTCAAAGAACTTCATGGCCAGAATGGCACCACTAATCCAATTTTCTTTCTAACAAGTATTTTATCAACACCTCTTTCTTTTTTTCTCCCCTCTATTCTCCTTCCTTCAGTCTCTGCACTGACATCTGATTAGCTGCATTAAAATTAAGGTTTCAGCTGCAGGCTGGCTCTGCTCACAGGGGCTCTGAGGGGCTGGGGACCCCCAGGACTGTGCCCATCTCCCCCCTGGGCACACACAGCCCCTGCTCTTTCTGGGCACCTGGTTTTCCCTGGCTGACCACAGCAAAGTCTCTTTTCCAGGCACTCAGCCCCGCCTGGCAGAGGATCAGATGCAGCTCCACTGAAAGCAAACAGCCGCCTTTCCGAGGGAGTAAATATTTCGCAACGTGTTACTTCAGTCTTATTTATTATGAACATATTTTCCCTTTTATCCGGGGATTTGCTAACTCTCTGGAGTCACAGAACCTCTCCTCCCCCCCTGCCATTCCAGGGGATCCAGAGGGTTTCACCCAGCTCCTGGCATCGTCCCCTGCTCTTTCCCAGGGACACCTGAGGTGGGAGGTTTGCTGTCAGCAGTGGTGTTGGGCGGTGGATCAGAGTGAGGAGAAGTTCCCAGTCTGCCCCAGTATGTCCTGGAGGGGTTTCAGGCCAATACATGACAGGAATGGGTAAAACATGAGGAGTTGCTCTGCTGTCATTTGTGTTCTCTCCTAAACCTGCTGGAGGGAGAAAAAGGGAAGATCTGGTGTGAGGGATGGTGCTGGAGCAGGAGTGGCTGGGGGAGACCATCAAGAGAGGATCCTTTATCTTGGGCAGAGGAGAAAATTAATTAAAGCCTTAGAAGAAGCTGATTAATCTTCATCAGCCCATGACTGGAAGGGGGAAGGTGCTGCTACACCAACCTCCCTTTCTGGAGGTGTGATGGGGCTGGGGCTCTGGGGGTCCTGGGGAGGTTCTGAGGTGGGGTTTGTCCACCTGTGAGCACAACAGCAGCTCTGGGGCTGCTGGCACTGTGGGGTGCAGCCTTTGCCTGGGTCACTCCTGCTCCCCAGGGGATAAAAATCCCCCTGTGTGTGTGTCAGGAGCAGAGGTCACAGGGGAGTGTGCTTGGCCACCCTGCTGCTTTCAGAGGGATTGGGATCATGTAGAGCCAAGAGATTTTTCTCCACTGTGTTCGGCTCTGTTCCTCCATATAATGAGCTGGAAAAAAAAGATTGAGTAATAATCACAGTGCAAGAGGGGGTGTCACTGTGGGATGAGCCTGTGCTCCCAGGGCTGGGGTTTCCAGCAGCTGGGGAGGCTCCCCAGGAGCTGGGCTGTGCCCTGACCCAGCCCAGGCAGCCTGTCCAGCAGCAGCACTTTTACAGGAACAAGGAGAACTTTATTCCTTTGTTACCTGCTTGGATCACCTCCCTCTTCCCTGAGCATCCAGGTGCTGATAACTGGCCAAAGATCAGAGCAGCAGGAGCAGGAACGAGGGGCTGAGCCCTGGATTTGCTGCCACAATTTGGGGTTACTGTTTAGCCAGGAATTAGCTGGCACAGGGGCCCCTCCTGGTCCTCTGGGTTTGTGCATGGAGGGCTCTGAGGTGCACAAGCAATGACCTGCCGTGGTTTGGGGTGCAAAGAAGCATCTCAGGCTGTTCCCATTTGTTCCTAATCCTTCTTGGCTCTTCTCTTCACTGGAAAATCAGACCATGTTGGAACACGACCTTGGTTCAGCATATTAATTAGTGGGATGTTGAAGATAGGTCAGCAGTTAAGTGTAGGCAGGCACAGTCATGCTCAGAGTAACGTCAGGGGCTGGGTGTTAATCCTGCAATTCCAGAGGGGTTCACTCAGCTCCAGCTGGGGCAGGGACAGCCAACTGGACCTTTTCACTCTAATTTGAGTTTTGATGGGAAATCACAATTTTCTGCAAGCAGAGAGGAGTTTCCAATTCATGCTTTTTTGTTCCTCTCTATAGCAATGCTGAAATTGCAGGGCCAGTTTCAGCCAAAGCCCAGGACGTGGGGATTCTGGGATGCACCATGTGTGCACATGGTGGTGTGACAGGGATGGGTGACACTGCCATGGCCCAGCCACTGTGTGCTCCTCCCCCGTGCTGTCCTTGCCCAAACTTCCACGGGAGATGCCATGAAATGCAGAGTAAAAACTGCAGCTCCCGTGTTGTGAGTTTAAAGAAGGTTATTTACATGCAATATAGTGTTTATCAGGATTTTCTGTGAGTTGGCTCAGTTTTCTTTGGGAATCCTTTTCCCACAGCACATTTCCCACTGATCTGATGGACAAGAACCCCCCTGAACCAGCAAGTGACCCCCCAGTCCAGGCAGCACCTTGGGGTGCACCAGCCATGACCTCCCTCCATTTCCTCACCCCAGCTGTGCTGTTGGATGTCCCTGCCTGGTGTCACCTCTGTCACCAGCCCCAGTGCCACGTGCCTGCTCCACAGCTGCCGTGTCCGTGCAGGCTTCCTTAGCATTTCTCAATCAACGCTTTCTCCTTAGTGGCTGGGGCCGCTGGGACCTTTGAATGAAGGTGGAGCCAGGCCAGGGAAAGATCCTCTCCTGAAAAATTATAATGAAAGCAATAATGGTTGGGTCCTTGAGCAATGCCTGCCTATGACAATCGTTGTCTGGAGGCTACTTAATTACGAAATTCTGTTCTCAGCCTCGGGCCTCACGGTCTTGTGCCTTTACTCTCTCTTGAGCAACGTTTTATTGCTATTGTCCTCAGCCTACTTCGTATCAAGTTCAGAGTGTCTGAAAGTTATACGAAATATATGTTAATTTCCTATTGTATTTGCACGTATTTCTTATATTGTGGGGTTTGTTTGGTTTTTTATCGGTATCTGAAAGCCTAAAGCTGGGATTATCTAAAGGATTATAGCAGAATTAGGCACCCAAAGCCAATTGATTTTTCACTGTGAATTAGCCAAGTGCGTTTGGAGGGCTGGAGGTTTTGGTCTGTGCTCATGGTTTCAGGTCCACCTTGTAGCATCTCTGTAGAGAGCTCAGCACAACTCGGGTGGCCCTGCAAAGGTGCTGCAGCAGGAGCAGTCAGAAGGAAAGTGCAGCTATGGAGAGGGAGACGTGGCCCTGAGACATTAAACCGCCTTTGAAAATCTCCCTCTGACTCCCTGAGGCTCTCTTGAAAACGCCACTCTAAGTTACCATCAATTTTGATAATTAAGCACTGATTTAATTTTAGAGTAACAATAATTGTCAACATTTTCCAAGCCAAGCACCTTAAATTAGACACGCAGCTCGGAAGGCTGGCGCGGGATCAAAGCGCGGCGGCGCGAGGTTTTCGGGAGATGCTGAGCACACACCGAGCCTGTGCTCAGGACTTCACAAACCCAGGCCATGTGGGCTTGGGCCCCTGCCAAACGAGGTGCACTCAACATGCGTTTCAACACCTCGCTTTAGGCACCTCGGATTAAAAAAAATTAAAGGAAAAGGGTTGGCTGGGAGCGTGACTCTGAATTCCCCCGGTGAGAGCGCAGCTTGGCTGTGGCTCTGCGAGGACAGGGCTGGTGACACCTTGGAGCTGTGACAAGGACAGCAGGACCAGGACACTGCCAGGTGGATTCTCTGAGCTCCTTCCCCGGGTTTTCCAGCCTCCAAGAAGGGGCTCCAGCATCCCACGGTGGCTTTGTGGTGTTGGCAGCAGGGAGGGGTGGCCAAGGAGCCCTTGGTGACAGTGGCAGGGATGGAGCCATGGTGACAGTGGCAGGGATGGAGCCCTTGTGACAGTGGCAGGGATGGAACTCTTGGGTGACAATGGGGTGCAGGTGGCAGGGATGGAGCCTTTGGTGACAGGGGTTGCAGGTGGCAGGGATGAAGTTTTTGGGTGACAGTGGGGTGCAGGTGGCAGGGATGCCGCTGCTCCCAGTGAAGGATCCCCTCTGCAGCATCCCCGTGGGATGGAATCCTTCCTGAGAAGGAATCACCCTGTGCCAAAGCCCCTCGTTTTGGGGTGGGGCCGGGGAGGGTCCCCAGCGCCCATCCCGTGTCCTGTCCGTGCAGGGCGAGGTGTCCTGGCGAACATCAAAGGGGGATGGAGCCAAATCTTTATTCGGATCTCTGCTGCCTTTGATGAGGCTTCACCTCGCCGTGCTCCCCACGCCCAGCCCCACCCCGGGCTGCTGCTTTTGCTTTATTTTTAGCAGTGATTTGGAAATTGCTGGGGCTCCTCTTTTTTTTTTTTTTTTTTCTTTTCTTTTCTTTTTTTCTTTCTTTTCTTTTCTTTTTTTCTCTTTCATTCCCCCCTTTTTTTCTCCTCCTTTTTCCTTTTCTCCTATTTTTCCCCCCTTTTTCTCTTTCTTCACAGTGCCCTGTCACAGCTCGGTGTCCCCAGCCCCTGAACCCCCAGCCAGCAGTTAAGGGCACATTCACACCTCCTTCCCTTGCCTTGTCTCCCCTTTATTCTTATGAAGCTCTCATTGATTATTGCCCTTAAATTCCTCAGTCCGGTCATAGATAAAAGGATAACCACTTCAAAGCAAAGTGTTAAGAGTTTAACCTCGAGCTAAAAGAGTGGACAACAAGGTAATTGAGGGTAATAACTGATCACAGACCTACTTTCAAAGGCACATGCAAGCCTCACTTTCAGATGGCTTTAATTTTATTAACATTTGTAGCAGCTCTAGATGCTTTTGAATCATTACAAACTTCAAAGCTTGAGGTAACACTCCAAATGGAGAACCTGACACCAGGTTTTTTGTTCAGGCCCACATCATATTGATAGTCTCTCTTGCAAGCATGTAACATCTCTTCTCAAACTATAAAAACCTAGATGAAGAAAATATTGCCAATAGAGAAGATCAAAGCCTGAACCTCCCTTTGAATGATCCCAAAGAAGTCAAAACAGAAAACAACAAGGGGAAAAAATGCATCTATATTACTCCAACTGTCTTTATCCATATTTAAACTTCTCTGAGGATGGATCATTCTCCTTGAGTTTTAGCAAAATGTTTGGCTGATCCTCTGTTTCTCTTTGGATATTTGGAGCTGGCCCTTTAGCTTTCTGTGGCATTTAAATCCAAGAATTTGGGACCAGCACAAAGAGGAGCAGCCCTGACCCAGCTGGGAGAGCAGCCAGGTGAGGCAAACCTAAAAAATACATTTATAAACCGAAAACACAGAGACTAAAATGAAAATTATAAAACCACCCGCAGTTCTCCCTTCTGCAGCCCCTGATAATCCCAGGAATAAAGGTCATGTGTGGATGCTGAGCTGGTTTCCAGCCAAGTGGGGTCAGTGCACAGGGATGTGCCCTGCTGGGTTTGCAGCCCCTTGTGCCTGATCCCAGTGCAGCCATTCCAGGGCCCACACAGTGAACGAGCCCAGGAATTGATCCAGGGTATAAATAGCCATTTTCTTTGTCTATTTTTTGTGAGGGAAGGGTTATTTTTAGCCGGGTGAGTTCCCTGAGCTAATGCCTGAAGCATTCACAATGAAGGGGGTGGCCCAAGGAAACGGGCTGGCCCTGCTGCCAAAAAACACATCCCTGCTCCCCTCTGCAGGGGCTGCTGCCACTTCAGCTGGTGCCCAGGCTCTGAGCAACTTCAGTGGTCAGGGAGAACCTCCCCAGCCTCTGGAAACTCATCAAGAGAAGAAAAATTACTTGGGATTTATTTTTTTTTTTCGTGGTGGTGTGCAGCAGTGTGTAATCCTTCCCTCCTGCAGCAGTATTAGGCAGGTTATTATTTCAGTGCACTCCAGGACAAAGGGCTGGGTTTGGCTCCAGGGTGTTTAGCAGAGTCTCAGCTGTGACTGCAGCTGGTCCAGTGGTCACAGAATCATGGAAGGGTTTGGATGGATGAGACCTTAAAGCTCATCTCATCCCACCCCCTGCCATGGCAGGGACATTTCCACTGTCCCAGCTGCTCCAAGCCCTGTCCAGCCTGGCCTTGGGCACTGCCAGGGCTGGGATGTTCCTCCTGGGACACTCAGAGCTGCCCCTGCTCCAGGGTGGGTGCTGGAGCACAGTGGGGTCTCCAGGCTGAAGCTGAGCCAGGGTTTTGTCACCTCCTTGGAGCCACATCCCAGTGCTGGCTGGTGTCAGGTGTATCACAGGAGAGCCTCATTATCCCTGCTCACTTCAAGAGCAGATGTCAACGTGTCTGAGCTTGTGGAAACCACATCCTTTTAAATGAATTAAATAGCTCTTGAGCCTGCTCTGATATTACATTCTCCAAGAACTGAAATCAATTTAATATAAGCTGTTCTCTCTGTTCTTGGGTTGGGCATGTGCCTGTGTAATGAAAGGACAATGGTCTATTGCTTAAATCTATGGAATTTATCTAATTTTATTGTCTGAACTTATGGCTAGAAGAATAATCAGCCATTTCAGCATTTCTTTCATTGAGTCCATTATCAGACAGGGTGGATGACTGGAACCCAGCACTAAAACATGCTACAGGTGCCCAAGGCAAGCCCTTGCAGACCTGGAGCTGCACCAGATGTGCTCAGAAATCACCATCCCTGTGGCCAGTTTGCTCCACTGGAGCTGCTGCCCCTCCTGTGCCATCCCCCAGGCCAGCCCAGAGCAGCAGGTGCCCCATTTTCCTGGGAGCTGATGATCCCATGACCTCCAGTGAGAGGGACACATCGTGGCAGTGCTCTTGGTTAATGTAAGCAGCCAGGCATGGGGTGGGGATCATAATCAAAGTGTTACTTCCAAAGTTTTATTTTCCATTTCCAAGCAAAGCCTTTCATCCAAGACTGAGATGAGGAAGGTGTTCTCCTTCCAGCTTGCCAGGGGCTTGTGTGGAAGCTCTTACTTCCATTCCAGGCACAGAGGTGAATAGACCCTCAATGTATTTCTGAAAAATTCCTCAGAATCTGAGTTTTTTGGAGTGTGAAACACCACAGCAGTGGGGTTGTCCTGCAGCCAACCTGACTGTGTTACCCACAGCAGCATTTCAGCTTTTACTGCTTTCTAGGAGTTTTTAGGGTTTCCCCCAGGTGGAAATGTTCCCATTAGAAAATAACTTATCTCAGGAAGCAGCAGCTGGGAATCAGGAGGTGACAGCAACCTCCTGCTCCCCTCAGTGCTTCCTGCCATGGTCAGCATCCCCTGCCAGGGCTCCCACTGCTCCAAAATTAATGAGCTGATCTGCATGTTTGATTAGAAGGGCTCTGATTAGACGTGTGGAGGGGATGTGCTGGCCTTTTCCAGGGGAATGACAGCAGGGTAGGAGCTGCTTCAGTGCCAGAGGATCCTCCTGGGGATGGGTTTTGTTACCTGGAAGGGCTCCTGGAGGAACAGGAGTGCTGGGGAAATGATTATCCAGACACTTGTGAATGCTACCAAAAAAAAAAGGAGTCGGGGAACTCTCAGTTGTGATGTGAAAGAGCCTGGAATATGCTCTCAGGATAACAGGAGATTTGAGTTAGATTTGTTTTCAAATATTAAAAAAACCCCAAACTGTTCTAATTTCAGGACTGCTGGGACAAGAGGGAAAATTCCAGAAGCTGGTTTGGGACTGGGGATGCAGAAATGGGGATATGGTCTGACAACACTCCAGTTCCTCCTGATTTCAGCAGTGTGAGGTTCTCAGTCCCCCCAGGTTCTTATGGGGAGAAAGGACACTGGGTAATTCCCAGGCTTCTGTGAAAGGATTAGAAAGCAAAAGGAGAAAGGATTAAAATAGTGTTTTGATGGTATTTCCTCCAGCATGATGATTTCTAGTAAAAAGAAAAAAAATCATTAATGAAATGTATGTCCAAACAGCTTTTTTGGATCTGGTCAGGAGACAGACTGACCTCACACTCACCAAGTTTCCTTTCCTTCTAATGAAAAGGGAAAACAAAGCTGCCAATATTAATTATTTAAGGATTATGGTGGAGGTTCCCATGGTGGAAGAAAACACCTTTCCATACAATCAATAGGGCTTTGGCAGAGGAAGATCCAATCTGCTAAAAAGAAATGTAGATAAACTGGGAGAAGGGGGAGCAGTAAAATGTAACTTCAGATGAAATGGCAGCAGTAATTTGGTGCTGGTTTGGACACAGGTGCTTAGGGGGGTGACCTGAGGATGTGGGGGGTGAGGCTCCTCTCCCCAGCCTGCATTTCACACCTGGAAATAGAGGCATCCTTCAGAAAATTAATGTTTCATTTGTGTCCAGCTTTTGAGAGGCATCACCCAGCTCCTGACAGCACCACGGGGGCTGGAATCTCACACCCTTCACTGTCCTTAATTCTGAGAATTGAATGGACAGGCAGAAACAAACCAAAGCAGGTATAATTTTAGGGTGCTCAAATTTGACAGCACGCCTAAAAATAACCGTGCAAAAAGGGCTTGGGGTTTTTTTGGTTGGTTTTTTTTTACCCCTGGAAGTGAAAAGTTTTATTTGACTTTATGATCTGAAAGTTTTCCACTAGTCAGGAAAGCCTGTTCTCTCCTAACCATTGTCTCTCCTGCTGCTTTTTCCATTACCATCCTGCTTTAAGGGCTGTGTGGATCAGGATATTGGGGTCCAGGAATATTTTTTATTTTGGGATGCCCAATAGCAGGCAGGGTGGGAGTGGGCTGTGCAGCCCAGCAAGCTGCACATGAAGGGTTAAACTTCATACTGCAGCTGCAAAGCCCAATTTCTTTATTTCCTGTTAATGACATTATTGCCTACATAAAACCATTGAAACATGTTTCTTTCATTTGTTTAATTTCAAATTCTGAGCACACTAGCTGGAAACTATGTTTAATAGTTAAACTCAAAACATTTGGGTTTCCTTCCCTCGCTGAGATTTGCAGGGAGTGCACTTCATCCTTAGTTGGGTTTGCAAGGAGCCATTTTTTACACAGCCATAGGAGCCAGCCAGAAAGCAAACCAGATGAAATTGCAGAATCAAATCACATCAGTTCAGCCTGGTAACACATCATATATTTCCCTTCCTCTGCAGTCAGGCCAAGATGCCATCAGCCCCGAGTCGTGTTCTCCTCCAGGAGCATCCAGAGCCAGGACACCCCTCTGTGCACGCAGGAGAAGGGCTTCCCTGAGCATGCCTGGAAAAAATGTTCCAGTTTCCATGAAAAAATGGAATGGAATCTCCTTCAGGCCCTGCTGGCAGGGATGCTCCTGTCACTCCCCACCTTCCTGCTGCTCGGGGGAGCACAAGGTGGGAAGGAGGAGGGCACACAAAGGTGGGTCTGAGCCACCTCAGATTGGAAGGGAAGTGTTTAAATCGGAGCCTGTTTGGCAGATAAAGCTGCAGGCTGCCAGAGACACGGTGTCTGCTGATGCTTTTAGCAAAACAGTTTGTCCCACTGTCTGGTTTGTCCCCTCAGGGTGATGGACACCCTTGTTGTGTAGAGCTGATTGCTTGTGTGGTGGAGTGTCTGAAAGTCTCTTTTTGGTTATAAACACTCACAGGATTAGAGCATGGAGAAACTGGGCTTTGAACCACTTCAGATCCAGCTTCTCCTTGGCACCATGTGCCCAGAATCACCATTGTTCTGCAGAAGCTGAAGTGGGTCGAGGTGGCAAAAAGAGGAATGTGGCTCTGAGCAGGACTGTGAGGAGTCATCACTGACATGACCAGAGCCACACTCATTGTTCTGCAACAGCAGTGCAAAGAAATCTGTATTTGACTAAAAAAATCAGGAGGATTTAAATGTTACATTCAAGGAAAAGGTGCAGGGACACCTTCCATCAGACCAGGTTGTTCCCAGCCCCGTTCAGCCTGGCCCTGCACATTCCCAGGGATGGGGAATCTTGCAGCCCTGCTGTCCTTGTTACCCCAACAGGGAGGTGCAGAGAAAATGATTCCTCATTTGTGCACGGTGAGGAAGGGGTTGTGGAAAAAAATAAATCATGGGAAGTTGGTCATAAATATCCTCATCTACCTCTTGTGCCCCCACCCTCTCTTCAATCACTATTCTGTGCAGGTGATGGAAGGAGTTCAGAAATGTTAATAGATAGCAAAGTGCTGGTGTGTGTTTTATCAGCTCTCCTGGAACGGTTAATGCTGATACCGTGCCCCTTTCAAGTCTAAAAAATCTGGGCAAGCGTGTGCAGATAGCAGGGAGTGCACTGAACAAAACATCAAGGAAAGGAGTCTGTAGGGGGGAATGGAAATGGTAAAAGGATTATAGGAGAGAAAATGTATCGGACTTATCTGGCGATACTCGGTAACAAAAGTGTGTCAGTTTATGAAACGAACTTCAAATCCCATAAAACTAATTGTGTGTTTTCTTGTCTTATTTGTGAGTATCTCTGGCAGTGCTTTCCCCCCCCCCCCCCCCCACTGGAAAAGCATGTCTTTGTGTGGATAATACCCTGTGCCTGCAGTACATCAGGAGATTACACAGCCCATCAGGTTCATACCTCTTAAACTAATGATGTTAAACTAGTTTATTAAAAAAAAAAAAAAAGAGAATAACTTCAAAGGTTCACATGTGGGTTGCAAACCTCTCATGTCTTCTGTATACAGGGCCTTCCTCTTATTTTGATCAAGACTGTTCCCAGCACTTGTGTTGAAATAGTCTCGAGCCTTTGATCTCGTTATCAACGTGACCACCAGTGCGAGCGCGGTGACAGAGGGTGACAGAGGGTGACAGAGCCTGGATCCCACCCTCTGTGGGTCCTCCCTGGGCTCTCCCTGCCTCTGGGGACTTCTCCTGCTGGGAAAGTGGTTTTTAGACCCTGAGCCCCTGGTCTGATCTGAATCACCAGGGTGGGAAGAGTAACTAGGGTTTTGGGGAGTTTAATGCTTGGCCAGGGAAGGGCAGGCACAGGGATGGAGTGGGGAGCAGGAGGGGAGGGGTTGGAGGGGTCTTGGAGGAGGTTTGACCCCCAGTGGGGGCTGTGCATGGAGAGGAGGGAGCTCAGCATGTTTGTTTTGTGTTTCCTCCTTATTTTCCATCAATGTGACTCCCTGGAAGTGTCCAAGGTCAGGTTGGACATGGCTTGGAGCAACCTGGGAGAGTGGAAGGTGTCCTGTCCATGGCAGGGGCGTGGGACAGGATGAGTTTTAAGGTCCTTTCCACCCCAAACCAGTCTGGGATTCTGTGATTCAATGATCCTATGGTGGTTTTAGCAGGGGTGCATCAGCAGGGTCGGTGTCAGGCAGCAGCACCGAGCTCTGCCTGATGGTGGGGGCTGGACAGGCTGTGCTGGCATCTCTGGGATTTTGGGGTTCTCCGTGAGGAAGGCAGCTCCCTGTGTCCCTGTGCACAGGGAAGGACTCTGACTCTGTCCCCTGGTTTAGGACTCATGGCTCCTGGTGAGCACAGTGTGGGCACTGCTGGGGCTGCTGGGTTTGGTTTGATTTTTGATTGAGCTCCTGGTCACTGTCCCCTCCACAAAAACCCTTACAGGGACCAAGAGAAGAGCCCTGTGCAGCCCTCAGAGCCTGCTGCTGTCTGAGCTGTGTGAAGGCAACAACCCAGAACCTGTCTTTTGGAGCAAAGCAGCTGCCTTGTGGGCAGGCAGGAGCCAGGTTAGCTGGGTGCAGCCAGGAGGAGCCCAGGCAGTGAGCCCTGGCACATCTGCAATGCTCCCAGAGCACTGCAGGCCTTAAAGACCCCTCTGCCTTTTTCTTTCCCTCTTTTTAAAAAAAATTTTTTTGACTACCTGCTCTAAAAAAAGCTCGAAGAAAAAAAAAAGGAAATTTAATTTCTCTTTATTGTGTAGCTTCACTGTGAACTGATTCTTTTAATCTAAAATTATTCCTTTTTGGTGGCACAATCTGACTTCAAGCTTCTTTGCTGCCTTGAACATGACACACAGCAGCAGTCAGAGAGGAGGGGACAGGCTGTGTCTGGTCTTTGCTGGGCACCAGGAGGGCTGAGCACGGCTGGAGGACACTGCTTTAAACAGCTTTTTGCAGTCCTTTTCTCCCTCATTTATCTGAGGCTTTATCTCAGATGCAGAAGGGCTAACAAATAAAATATAAATAGTTAATTTTCCCTCTGTTCAACCTGGGAATTCAGATTCAAGTTTAGACAGGAAAATCAGAAGGAAATTCAAAGATACTCTGCTTTCTTGATGACTGCAGCTGCTACCTGAACACAGAGATTCCCTGTAGATCTGCGAACAAGGACTTCCAGAAGCTGATAAAGATGAAGAAAACTCTGGAAGACCTTCCTGTACCTGCCACCGCCTGCCTAGTTCATCGGATTGCTTTCAAATCTCAGGCACTACGTGACTCTTCCCTGTTGGCAGGAGGAGAAAATAGACTCCCTGACTGGACATGCAGAACATGAACGGGGCCACCGCTGCTCTGGGCAGGACAAGCTGCTCCCTGGGCACCTCCACACAAAGCCACAGCCCCAGGGGCTCGCCCTCCCCTCGTTTTGTTCCCTAAATGTCCCTTTTTGGAGCAAACAGGGTGGTGAGTCAGGCAGGTGTTTGGGTGGGCTGCTCCTCTGCACGTGCAATCCCTGGTAATTTGGGAAATGGAGTTTCTGGGTTGCTGTCCCAGGGCAGTGGTGTTGCACAATGGGATTTGGAGAGAACCAGTTGGTTAAATGACTTTTTTTATGAAATAGGATGAATGAGACTTAATGAGATTTTCTTCCAAAGGCAACGAGTCCGAGGTTTTCAGCCTCCATTATAATGGCTTAATTTTCTGTGCTGTAGCAGTAAATGGGACTCAGAGAGGTTTTTATCCAACATTGTGAGGAGAAAGAGGTGGTCAAGTCACCTTCTGATGGCTGGAGGTGACCCAATGTCTCCATCCCAAGGAGCCCAGAGGGACCCAGGCTGTTCATTCTCCCAGGAAAGGACTGTGTTCTATGGCTCAGTAGCATCGTGGCACATCAATATTTGGCATTATTAGCAACAGAAATGTTAATAATCCTAATAATTCATAACTGCTTGTTGTGCCTTGAAAGGGCTTTTACTGTTCAGCTTGTGGGCTTGGCAGGTCCATTTGCTTTCCATGTCCAGTGGTGGCCATTCCCAGCCTGGAAAATATGTAATTGGGCAGCAATAACAAATTCACCCACGTGTTATTTCATTATTAGCCCAGGTTGCCCAGGCTGGGCATGGTCAGTTCTGTGGTGCTGTGTGAGGCTCCCAGGTGGATTCAGCCATTGGATGGGTGACAAAATTGTGGCTTCAAAGGACATCATGTCCAGGGCCACCACAACACTCAACCTCTTGGGGTGTTTGCTTTTTGTTCTGGTGCAGAGGGGGTGAGCAGGGCCTGGGGCAGGAGGAATGAGAGCTCTGTGCTGGGGGTGAGCTCTGGGTTTAGGGATGGTGCAAACCAGCAGAGAAGGGTGGGAAGGGAGGTCTGGGGTTATGACCCTGGTATCTGAACTCCCATTTAGGATTGGGTTTGGTTCCTGGAGCATCCCTGGCATGCCCACTGCTGTTGTTCCATGTTCCTCATCATTCCCTCGGGCTTTCCTTTTGCAGGGCAGGAGGAGAGGGGTGAGGCTCTGGGAGCAGCTGTGGTGCTGGGAGCAGGTTCCCTCTGGGCTGCAGTTCTGGGGCTCTGGGTGTCTTTGCTGGTTGGGATGGCAGCTCTGGGGATGTGGGGACAGGGCAGTGTGTGACCACATGGCAGTGTGTGACCCCATGGCAGTGTGTGACCCCATGGCAGTGTGTGACCTCATGGCAGTGTGTGACCCAACTTGGGGACAAGGGCTGGGGCAGCAAGGGGCTTCACTGTGCCTTTGCATTTCCCAGGAGGTGCCCTGAGCATGTTCAGGCACAGCAAACCTGGAAGGTGATGTTTCTTTCACCAAAGGCTTTGCCTCCTGCCCTGCTGGAGGGACAGGACATGGGCAGTGGCTGCACACTGACAAAGGGCAGAGCTAAATTGATTATTAGGAAGAAATCCATCCCTCATAGGGTGGGGAGGCCTTGAGGTGCCCAGAGCAGCTGGGGCTGCCCCTGGATCCCTGGAAGTGTGCAAGGCCAGGCTGGACATTGGGGCTTGGAGCTCCTTGGGACAGTGGAAGGTGTCCCTGTTCCATTTCCCTGGGGGTGGAATGGGATGAGCTTTAAGGTCCCCTCCAACCCAAACCACTCTGTGATTCTATAATAATGATAAAAATCAAGCCAAGCTGGACCCCAACAGCTCTGCCAAGGTGGGCTCTGGACAGAGGGACAGCTCCTGGTGGGGAAACTGTGGAGCCCCCAGGTCCAGCCTGGGAGCAGGCTGAGGAGGAGGAGGAGGGCAGGAGGCTCCTTGGATCTGGAGGGCAGGTTTGGGGGCCAACCCCTAATTAAAACCTTTTGTATGAAGTTCCAAACCCTCCATTCCGTGCCTGGTTAATATTTAACAGCTGGGGCCAGAGATGGGAACACAACTGCGGCCGGGCTTTGGCTGCTGTGCCAGTTCTATTGCAATTGTTTAATTAGCCTGCAGAGCGAAAACAGGCCCACAAATCACATATATATATATATATATATATATATATATATATATATATATATATATATATATATATTTATATATAGATAGATAGATAGATATTTATATATATATAGATAGATATATAGATATATAGATATATAGATAGATATATAGATACAGATATATCTATGTGTGTGTGTGTAAATATATGTGTATATGTATATGTTAATATATAAAATATATAAGATATATAATATAAGATATAAGATATAAAATATAAGATATAGAATATATAATATATATTTTATTATATATTTTATTATATATATTTTATTATACATTATATATAACTATATATATATAACTATATATATAACGATATATATATAACTATATACATATATATATATAAAATGTAAAATAAATTTAAAATTTAAAAAAATAATACAGGGACCCACCCCTTTCTCTCCCCGACATGAAAACTTTTAGCAAAGTTTTTAATGGCGGGGAGCAGCCCCCGCCGTGCTGGGGAAGGGCCCGGGGGATGCGCGCAGGATGCGCGGGCGCTGCGCGGGGCGGCGCAGGAAAAGGAGCGGCTGCGCCTTTAAGGCGGCGGAGCGGCGGCAGCGATCGCTTCTCTTTGATAAGGTCCTGGCAACTCTGTAGCCGCGGCGGGATGCCGCGAGAAAGGCGCAAAAAAATAACTCCTGATCCCCCAGAAATGTAATAATGTGATTTTCCTCCCCAGCGCTGATGTGCGCGCCCCTTGTCCCGCTGCCGCCCGCGCTGGAGCCGCCCCCGCGCACGCCCCGCACCGGGGATGCCCCGGGGATGGGAGCATCGGGACGGGCAGGGGTTGCTCCCCCGGTTTCTCCCTCTTTCTCTTTTTAATTTTTAAAATTCTTTGAGGCCTGTTTTACCTCTTTTTTAAATTTTATTTTATTTTAATTTTTTTAAAGTGCGCTACCGCCCTTGCAGGACCGCTCCGCCGGGCTGCGCTTTGATGCTGCGGGGGGAGCCCGGGGCGGGGGGCGGAGGGAAGGGGGGGGCGGGACCTGCGCTTTTGTATTTAAAATAAATAAAATAAATAACCAGGGGAGGGAGGGAGAGGAGGGAGGCGCGGATCGCAGTGGGCTCCTTCCCTCTCAGCCCCCCCCTCCCTTTACCCCCCTCTTTCCCCGATGCTCTCCGATGCGGTTGCACCGCCGGGGAGGAGAGGAGGAGGAGGAGGAAGGCGAGGAGGAGGAGGAGGAAGGCCGGCGGGGGGAGCGGGTGCAGCCTGCGCGCTGCCGGCGGCGGGGAGCGGCGGGGCCGCGCAGCGAGCTCCGGCTCGGCGGTGAGTGGCAACTTCGGGGGCGGCGGCCGCCGCTCCTTCTGCTCCAGATACGGGCTTTTCCTCCTAATTTCAGTTCTTTCCTTCCATTATTTATTTTTTTTCCCAATATTTTTTCGGTGCGGTGCCCGCGCTGCCGCCCTCCGCGGGCGCGGAGCCTCCGCGCTGCCCGTGCCCGCCGGGGCTCGGCTCTTGCTGGCGGCTCGGAGGCTCCCAAGTCGCTCCGGACTTTTTTCCCCCCTTTTCCTCCCCCTCCGATCTCCCTCCTCCCAGCCCCGTCGCCATTTCTGGAGCAGGTTTATTATTATTATTATTATTATTATTATTATTATTATTATTTTCACGGCGGGAAGCGCGGCGCTGGGGGTGCCCCCCTCCGACCCCCCCTTCCCATTTACTGCCCCTTTAGCGGAGCTGCCCTGCGCTCCGGGGGGATGCGGGGGGCCCGGGATGCCCCAGGTAGGGCCGGGGCTGTTTTTTGGGAGGGGGGGGGTCCCTGCTCCAGCCCATCCCCGCAGAGCAGCGCCCCACCATCGCTGCTGGAGGAGGGGGGCACACCGGCGGCCGGGCGGAGCGGGGCTGGGTGAGGGGCAAATGGAAAGCAGATGCCGGGGCAGGGACGCCCCGAGCCGCCGGGGGGGGCCGCGCTGACACCCCCGCGCCCGCCCCGCTAAAAGTGCGCCGGGAGTTCAGCGGAGCGGATCTGATAGTCGCGATCGGGCTGGCGATAGAGCCGCGCTCCCTCTGCCCTGCCTCCCTCTCTCTCTCTCTCCTTTTCTTTCTTCCTCTTTTTTTTTTTTTTTTCCCCTTTTTTTTTTTTTTTTTTTTTGACTGTGAGGAGTTGAAAAGCCTGTTTACTTTTTGCCTTTGATGTTGGGAGGATCTGGTTTTGATTAGATCAATACTCCTTTTTTCTTTCCCCCCCCCCCCCCTTTTTTTTTTTTTTTTTTTTTTCCCTTTGCAGAGAGGAGGCTCCGAGGATCCCCTGCTGACTCCAGGCAGAGGCAGGCAGAGGCACAAGGCAGCTCCTGAAGCACTGGGAGCCCCTCTCCCCAGCGAGCTCCGGAGCCATGAGCAGCGCCGTGGTGCTCGCCCACCTCCCCGACCCCAGCAGCAGCTTCAGGGAAGACGCCCCCCGACCCCCTGTCCCGGGGGAGGAAGGAGAAGCACCATGCCCGCATCTCGCCAGCTCGTTCCTCGCCAAAAGCCAAAGCTTCAAGGCCATGCCGGTGCCTCCTGCCCCGCGGAGGAATGAGAACGGACTCGGGGAGCCGGAGGGCAGCGCGTCCCCAGACTCCCCTCTGGCCAGATGGACCAAATCCTTGCATTCCCTCTTGGGAGATCAAGATGGTGCCTATCTTTTTCGGACCTTTCTGGAAAGGGAAAAGTGTGTGGATACCTTAGATTTCTGGTTTGCCTGCAATGGCTTCAGGCAGATGGACCTTAAGGATACCAAAACTTTGCGAGTAGCCAAAGCTATTTACAAAAGGTACATCGAGAACAACAGCATCGTCTCCAAGCAGCTCAAACCTGCTACCAAGACCTACATAAGGGACAGCATCAAGAAGCAGCAGATAGATTCCATCATGTTTGATCAGGCACAGACTGAGATTCAGACTGTGATGGAGGAAAATGCTTACCAGATGTTTTTAACTTCTGATATATACCTCGAATATGTACGGAGTGGAGGAGAGAATCCCGCTTACATCAACAGCAATGGACTGGGGAGCTTAAAAGTTGTCTGTGGCTATCTCCCGACCTTGAATGAAGAAGAGGAATGGAGCTGTGCAGACTTTAAAAATAAAATCTTGCCTTCGGTAGTTGGACTATCCAGCAAGACATTGAGGGTTACAGCGAATGTCAGAGCCACGGAAACGATCGAGAACGGATACAGGTAAGGGAGCCCCTGGAAATTGTGCTTTGTTTTAACTTTAAGGACTTTGAGAGTGTTTTTCAGAAGGTTTTTGGGTGGGAATCGAGGGGAGGCAGGGCTTCCTGAAGGGCTGGCAGCACAGCTGCTTCCCCACACCTCCAAACACTGGAATTTGTGGGGTGTTGTCTGAGTGTGGGGTTTTTCCCCCCTCTACAGAGGAAAACAAGATCCTGTGCTCTGAAGCCCTATTGGCTCTTTCAGTTCTTTTATAGATCAAAAACTTCATGGCAACTATGTCCTCCGGACATGCGTTAATTATTGGTTCAACTTTCAAACCTATTAAGAGCAGCAGTGGAGTGGATCATAGAGACACATGAATAATGTAACCTACCAGTTCCCCAACTCCACCATCAACCGGTGTTTAACGATGTTGGTTATGTGGGAAGCAATTGTGCGGTCGTGGAAGAGGAAATGTGTGCACTGACTGCATCAAACTCTGCAACTTGGGCAGAATCTGCTTTTATTTTGATTCTGTGTGTGTGATGTGTGATGTGCAGCTTCTCCATCGCGTGGGGTGCTGGTGTCATGTCAGAGCCATCTAGGGTGGCTCCGAGCCAGTGCATGCAGGAGGATACCTGAAAGTTGAGTGTTTAAGGTGGTAGAGGCATTCTAGGTGTGGAGTAATAGATCTTGGGTAGGTCTTTGGTGCTCTCATGTTGGCTGTGAGATCAGTTTGGCTCGTTAGGAGGTGGCTGTGCCCACAAGGATGCTGTGCAGTGTCGGGGTGTCCTTGTGCCCTGCTCCTGGGGTGCATCTGCATTGCCAGACCCTTCTCTTTTGTTGGAAATGTTGATGGCACAGCACTGTGAGGGTGAGGAAAGTAAGAGCCATCTCCAAGTGCAGAGGGGGATGGGAAGGAGAGACTCTGATGAGCAAATGATGAGTTGTATAATCCTCTGAAAATGTATTCTTTCCTCTCCCCACCCTTGCCATAAATGTGGATTGTTGAATCAGGGCTGAGAGGAGAGGGCTCTGCTGCAGATGTGCGCTCTCCTCCGCCGGCCCGGCAGCCTGGGGGTTGGTATGGTGAGTGTTTGACATCTCGTTTACAGGAATTTTGAGAGTGTGTCTGTGATTCATGGACATCAAAGGGCATCAGGCTTCTCCCGGGGAGGCTTTGCTGGAGCGCTGGTCTGCTGCCCCCGGAGAGATCCCAGCTGTGCCGGGCTGGCTGGTGCCGTGGGGGGCTGGCAGGGTCCCCCTGCCCCGGGGGATGCTCCGGAGCCTCTGGTGCTCTGGCTGTGCCCGAGGCTGTCCTGCCAGCGGGGCGGGATGGAGGTGCTGGGGACAGAAGGGATGCTCTCTATCCCGGGATGGGGACAGAAGGGATGCTCTCCATGCCAGCATGGGGACAGAAGGGATGCTCTCCATCCAGGATGGAGGTGCTGGGGACAGAAGGGATGCTCTCCATCCCGGGATGGGGACAGAAGGGATGCTCTCCATCCAGGATGGAGGTGCTGGGGACAGAAGGGATGCTCTCCATGCCAGGATGGAGGTGCTGGATGGATGCTCTCCATCCCAGGGTGGAGGTGCTGGGGACAGAAGAGATGCTCTCCATGCCGGGATGGAGGTGCTGGGGACAGAAGGGATGCTCTCCATCCCAGACCCCTCCTGCAGCGCTGGCAGCTGCTCTGTGCAGGGCTTTGGGATCCTCCTCTCGTGCCTCAGCGTTCCTGCCTGAGCATCTGCTGTTCTCCAGAACTTGGTTTGAACTGCTGCCCTTCGCTGGCTTTCCAGGAGGGGGATGTTTGATGCTTTTATCTCTGAGCCTTTGTTGGGATTCAGAGCTGGAAGGGCTTGGCTGTATGTTCTACCAGAGCTGCAGGCCCTGCTAAACCCACATGTGCCTTGTCCAGGAGAGCTCTTGCAGCGCCAGAGCTGCTTGCCTGATTAGTGCTGGGCTTTTTTCCCTTTTCTTTTCTTTCCCCCCGTCTTTTCTTTTCTTTTTTGTCCAGGGATTAATGCAGCTTGCTCCTCACATGTCAGATCTACCCTCCTAGGACATTAGGTAGTGCGTTTTGCTTTGATCACCTTCTGTTGAATTTCCAGGAGCTTTTGCTCTCCATGGGGCCAAGGGATCTCAATGCAGAGAGAGGGGAGGTCAAGCTGAGATGCTGCTCAGTTCCTCCCGTTTGTGAAGCCACTTGTGCGTGCATGTGCTCGAAGCTGATGAGCATATGGATGGGTTATCTCTCATCACTCAGCATTTAGGATCGTGGCTAGGATTGGAGCTGAAGCTTGCTCAAAGTCTTTCCTGGTGAGTGGCCAAACCACACCTCCCTCATGTGTGTGTTGGAATTAAGGAATTTCTGCTCAGTGTGCTCTGGTTTGGAAGAGCTGTGCAGGCTCTGGCCATTCTCTCTGGTGGGTTTCAGTGTGATTATCCCAGCCCAGGTGAGCCTGGGCTGAGCCCACCTGGCAGTGGGAGCACAGTGGTGCCAGCCCAGCCTGGTGCTGGCAGGGGACACCCCCTGGCAATGCCAGGGCACGGAGTCACAGCCAAACCCACGGCAAACGGAGACCACAGCAACCCGACAAGTTGAAAGACTTTGGCCCCAGTGCTGGTGATAGACAGGAACAGGAGAAGTCAAGTGAAAACACAGAGTTTGCACCTGGCTGGGGAGCAGGCGCTTGCAAACTGCTGGCTGTGTATTTGGAGCCCTAATACAGGGAATATTTTAAAAGCAGGACCTCCCTCTCATCCTCCCAGGCGACTCCCCTCCCCTCTGGGCTGTGGTGTGGTTAAAACTGGCCTCCCCATGCTGCTGTGCTGGACCTGGCCCCATGCTCCAGGAATTCCAGCTATTATTTATACACACTTCTAAATTTATCACGCACGACTTTGTGTACACAGAGAGCGCCTCTTCCTTTGCTGTGCCGCCGGGGTAACGTGGGTTTGTCCAGCCCAAGGTGGACTCATCTGCCTCCCATTAGGCTGGGACATCAGTGGGACTGGCCTTGCTGGGGGAAGGCTGGGGCTTGCAGATGGCCTTCTGCCGGCTCCCAGAGCTTCCTGGCCTTTGAAAGGACCCGCTGGTGCAGCTCCTTGTGTGTGAAGTTATTGGAACCAAGTTTGGCTTCAATTATCAAAGTAAATGATGCCATTGTAAAGCTATGCTCCAAGCAGTGTTCTACAATTAGAGCATGGAAGCTGTGATTAACATAGTTGTGTTAAAATATACTTTTTTTTTTTTTTCAGGTTTGTGCATGTGTGGGTTTTTTTGCCTTTTTAAAAAAAATTTTTTAAACCCAGTGATGTTTGTCCCAAGAAAATACTTAATGAGATTCAGTGCTGCCTCCAACTGCTCCTTGTACAGTTTTTCTCTCTCTCTGTAAGTCTGTGGTTTGACCTGTGCTTTTATTTCTAAAAGCAATCTGACAATGAAAACAAACCACCTGAAACTGCACCCTCATAAGAGGGGATATGACCAGGAGCCCCCCAGAAATTTTCATGGCATGATAATACCTCTGATATGGCCATTGCCTAACATAGCAGAGAGAGAGAGTTACATGCTGTGTGTCATTGCATCAAGATAAGAATAGGCTGAGAAAGATCAGACATTCTCCTTGAAGCTCCAGAGCAACTGCTACCTGACAGCTGAAAACACTTTGCATATTGAGTTTGGAGCTGGGCTGTGTTTGTGTGTGCAGCATCTGTGGCAGGAGACCACCGCTTTCCCTGGAATTTAAAACCCTCCCAGGCAACTTGATGCATCTGGGCGCAATTACTGGAGTAAGGTGGTCAAATTAAAAAGGGGGGAAAAAGAAAATCCAAAAACATTAAATGTAGCAGAACTGGTTTTCAGAAAGGAGGGGGAGATTTGTGGGGTGGTGTTGGATGCGGAGCAGGGATGAGCACTTTAAAAATATGTCAGCTTTAGGGGTTATTATTTTGTTTTGTCCACGAGGTGTTGGTAGGTGAATGATGCTGCGGTGCTGCTGGGAAGATGAGTTAGTTCCGGCCACTTTCTCTAATTATATGTTTGGACACACCTCCCTCTCCCTGTGCCATACCCACACGGACCTGCTGCCTCCGCCCCCAGCCCAGCCTCTGCAGGAATTGTGTGAGAACAGCATGGCAAATCCATCCCCTGTGTGTGCCAGGGTGACAGACACCTCCCAGCAAGGTGCTGCTCCTGTGCTGGGCAGCATCCACACCCTGAGCCTCACAGAGCATCCTGAGCCTCACAGAGCATCCTTGTGCTCCTCAGGTGCACTCCCAGCAGCTGAGATGGTTTCACAGCAAGCTGTATCCCTTACACATTGACCCAAAAGCCCACCAGGACCCCAGGAAGGGTTCTAGGACTGCACATCCCCCTGATCCAGAGCAGGGTTTTAGAGGGACTCTTGTAGTAGCAGCAGGATAACTTTGCTTTCACCCACATGTGGAATTAATTTGTCTTTGAAGATTTAACTTCTTTCCTGTGGCATTCCTTACTATCTCATTTTTTTTCCCCCTGCTTCTTCTTCTTCTCCTTCTTCCCAGATATATATTTTTTAACATCTTGATCTCCCCATCAGAAATGCCTTGGCCTCCTTGGAAAGGAATGCAGCCCCGGCTGGGCTGAATACCTGCCTGCAGCCAGCCCCACGCTGCTCATACCAGAGAGGCCCATCTTCCCCACCAGCCTTCCCCCTCCTTTTTTCATTTTTTTTCCCCTTCCCCTTATTTTTTGAATACGTAAACCTTGCTCCTGCTTTTGGGGCACAGGGATGAGGATGCAGAGTGAGAGCAGGGCAGTGGGAGGATGTTGCTGTCACTTAAACCCAGTTGGTCCCTCCAGCCCCAGGGGGGCAGGGAGATGGAAAGCCCGTTTAAAAAAAACCTGCCGAGCCTGCTGGCACATTCCTTAGGCCCCCAAGTCCTGGGTAAGTGGCCCTAATTATTAAAATCAGCAGTCCTTATCAGATGACAAGGCCTTTTGCTTTGATATACAAAGGCAGAAGCTTAACAACCCCATCTTGCCCTGGAAGAGGAACAAAATGTGCACCTTAACATGCAGCTCTCAAACCTCCCTGCATAATCCCCTTATCACCTGCCAGGATGTGTGTATTGATCCTGGCTGGGAAGTTGGATGGTGGAGGCAGGGGGATGCCCAGGGCCCCCATGCACTGACCCTGCCATGGTGACCTGGCCCTGCTCCATCCCAGCCTGTGTCACTGCCCACAGTTCTGCACAGAGCTGCTCCTGGTGCTCAGCTCTAACATCCAGCCTGGGCTTTAGGTTTGGTTTTCTGGGTGAAGCCAGAGGTGTTGGGGTCAGTAACCCATGTGCCCATTAACACAACATGCTGGCCTCTCCTCATGTCCCCATCCATCCTCCTCTTCCTCACCCAACTCTACACAAAAAACCACCAGCAGGAGGTTCTCCTAAAGGCTGGGCCTTTTTGTTGTGTTTTTATAGTGCCAGGAAGGTGGCACCCATCTCTGGGAGGCTGAGCCTGGGACAGCAGATCTCAGCCCTGCCCTGTGCCTCTGACTCGTGGGGCTCCTGCTCCTGTTCCAGGCACTTTCCTGGTTCAGGCAACAGAGATACCAATAACTTGTGTTTCCAAAGGGATCCTAACCCTTATCTTGAGACTAGAACTAAGCATTGTTGGCTGGTTCCTTGTGACTTTCAGTGGGACTCGAGCTGTGAACTTCTTGGACTTTTCCCTACTGGTGCCAACAGCAAAACTGCTGACCTCAGCAGTGCAGCACCAAGCCTTAAGGACTGAGATTTTCAGGGTATCAAAGGATGCAGATGGGATTTCCTGGGATTTTCTGGAGCACTTTGGAAGATGCTAAAAGTCTTTAAAGCTGTGCTGTGGGTGCGTTTAGGCATTGTGCTGGCTGAGCTCTGAGCAGATGGTCAGTTGGTTCTGAAGAGGCTGAGCGGGTGCTGAGTGTGGTTCCCATAAGGATGGTGCTGCCATGAAGGCTGAGCTGTGGTAACTGAGTTGCTGTTCTCCTGTGCCAGGTCCTTCAAGAGGAATGACCCTGTTAACCCCTACCACGTGAACTCGGGCTATGTCTTCGCGCCGGCCACCAGCGCCAACGACAGCGAAATCTCCAGCGATGCCCTGACGGACGACTCCATGTCAATGACGGACAGCAGCGTGTGAGTACCTGCTGCTGGCCACCTTTTGGGGTGGGACACCTGTAAATCAGCTGAGCTGGTGCTCCCTGGGCATCACCCAAAGGGGGTGTGTGCCCCAAGCAGGGCATGGCAGCCTCT
Organism: Catharus ustulatus; assembly: GCF_009819885.2. Classification (NCBI taxonomy): domain Eukaryota; kingdom Metazoa; phylum Chordata; class Aves; order Passeriformes; family Turdidae; genus Catharus; species Catharus ustulatus. The sequence goes on from NC_046240.1 coordinate 9,363,981, forward strand.
GTCTCTCTCTCTCTCGCGCCGTCGCCGCAGGTATCGGATGCAGGGAAATCCTGAATCCCTCTCTTGCCATTTTGCAACTGCAGCTGAGCAAACATGTTCTGCCCTGGCTCATGGTGCTGCCTGACTAACCCAAGGAGTGAATGAATCTCCCTGAGCCTTTGTCTTAAGGCCAGGCTTCCTTAACTAGTTATCAGTCATCAAAGAGGAGATTACTTCCTGTAGGAAGTACTTTCTGTAATTAACATTTGTCATTAACGTCAGAATGTACATTAACAGGGCCGGTGACCTGAAGGGGCAAATAGCTGCTCATCTAGTGTGGCTGGGGCAGTCTTCAAAGAGCCATGTGGATGGAGCTGCATGGATCAGCTCTTGGTGTTCCAGGAGCATACAGGCATGAGAGATGATGCTGTGGCTGAGCCCAGGAATTGCAGGATCTGTCTTCTCCTGGCTGCTGAGGAGTGTGCAGCTGGGAGTGAGGTTTGACTGTCAGTTTGCTTGCCCCAGCAGCACAGAAATGGTGTTTTTGTTTCTGTAGAGGGGACAGTGAGGCTCACTTAGTGCTCCTAAGGACCATTTTCTTCAGCTGAGCAGAAGGCAGATGTTGCTGTTTGTGTTCTGTGATCTTCCTTTAAGTGCTCTAGAAGAGCCCACCTGTAAGCAGAGTGCTGCATTGCTGGTCTTGCATTGTGAGACTTCTCCAGTGTCTGTGTCAGACATGTCCAGTGGTCCTTGTGCTCCTCAGAGAGATTTTCATGCTGGGTTTTTGAAGTCAAAATGCATGCAGATGCACAAGGGAAAACGGGATTTGCCAAAAATCCTCGATGCATAAACAAAAAGCCCTTTTTTATTTTTATTTTTTAACGCACATGTGTGTTTTGAACTGATATTACGGAAAAAAATAGTTTGTTGTCCCAGCAGATTCCCTTATTGAACAATATTGGCATTAAATAAAAGAGCTGAATCATAGGGTGACTTCTTTATTTCTTCTTACTGGCTCTGGTTGTATGTGATCATGTGTCAACAGAGCATTCATTGGGTTAGTCATTTCTGGACCAGTGTAGGGTCACTTGGGATTCACAGGGCTAGGATTATACCCTCTCTTCACAGCAATGCCAATTGTAGGCCTTATACAGATGAGAGCACTGAGTGAGAAATAAAGTGCATGGTGGATGAAAGGCTTAACTGAATCGCTTTCAGCCCATTGTTAGTCCAGGGGAGCTTAGCAGGGATGAGAGGGCAGCAGCCCGCTTTGAAATTTGCTTGAACAAGTGAATAGGAGCTCCCCATAAAGCAGCGCCTGAAAGGAGCTGCCTGTTTTTTCCTGCTGTAACAATGGGCTGTGCAGGCTGTGAGAGTTTGGGGAAGCTTGGCTGATTAAACTGCCCGCAGCTCCAGGCTGGGGGGCGGCGGGGAGGCCCGGGGGTGGCAGGGGGACATTTCCTGCAGCATGGCACCAGCACCGCGTTTTGGGTGCTGCTTTTGGTGCTCTTGGGAGTGGGAGAGGTGAACTGGCAGCTCTGGAGGCTGGGCTGGAAGTTGAGGCTGATGTAAAAGTTGCTTTGCAGAGGAGGAATGCTGCTGCCAGCATCTCTGTAGAACAGCTGGGATTGGCAGGCGCTGCTGGGAGCCAGAGGTGTTGGGGGCACAAACCCACCCAGGTGCTCTCAGCCTGTCAGGTTTTATCCCCCTGGAATGGGGGACCTTGTTCTGTTCCAGCAGCACGAATGCAAATTAGTTCTTTTGGCTCATATTGGTATCAACTGAAGAGGAAAAACTTGTTCTGGAAAAGTCTGTCAGACATAGCAGTGAAGTGAGTTTGGAGCTTTTTTTTTTTTTTAATAAACCTAAGTCTCAACTGCACTGGGATTAGGAGAAATCTCCAAATAATGCATAATCTGCCTTTTTTATTTTATTCCAGAAGCCAGGGATCAGTCTGTCCCTATATATTTTGTAATAGCCACAAAGCATCATGCAAATTTCTATTTCCATTTCTTGATTGGGGGGGGGGGGAAGGAAAGGGGATTTTTTTTTTTATTTGCTTATATCTTATTTATGGATTTACTTTGGACACAGGGGAATGCTGCTGAGCAAACTTCAAATATTACCTTATCTTACAAACCAGGCTTTTGATGTTGGCAAGATCAGAGGCTTGTTTCAGAGCCGTTGCCAAATGAAGATGGGAGTGAATGCATATGCGCATGAGTCTGATATTTCAAAGCAGCAGTAAAACTACATTCAGGTTAGGTCAGGCACATCTGAGTCAAAAGGCTAAGATAATTGGCTCAGCTTAAATGGCAGCTGACTGGGTAGAAGACTTCAAACTAGTGTTTCCCCCAGAAACAGATTGGCTTAGCCCCAGCCTGGTTAGCTGAAATGTTTATAATTAAACTCTACTATTTAGTGCCTCAACTCTGTAGCTCTTCAGCTTTTAGTGGCCAAGAAAGTGAGTGCAAATGTTGGCTGGTGGAGCAGGGGAGAGGTGGCACCTGGAGAGCTGGGGTTAACCCTTGGCCTGCCCCAAAACCTCGGGCCAAGTTCAGCCCTTTCATTTCAAAGGAACTTTCCCCTGCTTGGGGGATCTGCTGCAGCACCAGGGTTCCCCCTGCCCCCCAGATCTCTTGCTGGTGGCTCCAGCTCCATCCATCTGTCCTTCCTGCAGCCAGGGGTCACTTCAACCATGGCCTTGTCCATTTTCCCTCCCTTTTCTAGGAAAGGGTTTAGACAGCACTCAGCAAAGTGGCTGATAAAGTCTCTTCCCATTCCCCAGGCTGACTTTCCCAAACTGCCTTCCCATCCCAGAGAAATACCTCTGGGTTTTTTTAATTTTTTTTTTTTTTTTAATTCTGCACGCTGTTACAAGTTGCAGGACTCTTCTGCCAAGGCAGGGCTGTGAAAGCAGAAAGCTGGAGGTTTGATGTGGGGCTCTCTGCTGTAACCAGAGGAATTTTAGGGGGAAGGAGCAGTTCTTGTATCAACCTGAGAGAGGGCAAATCTTTAAAAAAGCGAGGAACCCGCACTGCTGGGTCAGCATTGCTTTTCCTCCTCCTCCTTTACAAGTTCCCTCTCCTGCTCCATGTCCTGTCCTGTCCCTTTGGGCAGAGATGGTCCCAGTGGAGCTGGGGGATGCCCCACAAGGAGATGTGTGTCTCAGCAGAGGGGTCAGGCACAGCATCTCTGCAGGGAGGTGGGGATTGCAGGAGGGCTGCAGGGCCCCTGGTTCTGTCCTTGTGATGGACACACAGCCCTTCAGCTGCTTCCCTGCTCCTCCTGGCCTCTTGGACTTCATGGGCAGGGGACAGCTCCTTTTCCACTGCCTGTGTTAATGGGACTCATCCCATGGGTTCATATGCTCATGCTGGAATTTTTACTTACCTTTGAAATGTTTTACTGGGGATTCCCTGTGCTGGAAGTCTTTGTCTTGGGAAGCCCCAGTTAACAAACACATCTCTGAAGGTACAGGTGGGTTTGTCTTCACCTTAGATTTGCTTTTCCCTAATTCTCCCCAAAATAAGACATGTCATGTGCCCCAAGCCCCATTGCCCCATGGCTTTGTGGAGCAGAAATGCTCCATGGAGCAATGCAGAGGTGCTTGGTGGCCACCAGTGGCTGTGTGTGTTGTGCAGAGGGGACATGGGGACCATCAGCTCCTTTCACTTTCCATGTCACATGTGCTCAAACCCTGTGTCTAGAGGAGGTGCTCATCTTGTGGCATCTCAGCATGCTCACTTTTATTATTAAGATTTTTCCAAGTTTATTAAGATGGGATTGTTCTGATCCTTCACTCCAGGCTTTGCAGCTTAGTCTTGCTCATTAATGGCAACTGGAGATTTTCACAGAGCTTTGCCATTGCCAGCTTTGAGTGGTGCATCTGATCATCCTCCTCCAGGGGAGGGACATGGTGTGTGGGAAGGTGTTCTGGTGTGTGCCCACCATCCCTGTGGCCACGGGAGGGGACACACAGGGACACTGTGCCACGCTGGCTCCTCTGACACCAGCGTGGGGCCAGAGCTGTCTGCTCCTCCTTGGGCTGGAGCTATTTTCTCCTCTCAGGAGATGAGTCAGGTGTGGGGGCAGGTGGATGAAAGGGACTGCACTGGAGATCAAGGTTCTTGAGGCAGTCTGAGGGAAGTGGTGGAATTAGACATTCAGGATCTCCAGGCATGCTCTTCCGCTGTCTGTGGAAGGCCCTTTCATCCTCACTGGGGTGATTTTTAGCCTGGCTGGGTGAAGATGCCCTGTGGTGCCTGGAGTGGGATGTGCAGGGGGCTGTTCCTACTGCAGAGCCTTGAGCTCCTGGCCTGCTCTCTCCTTGTGGCTTCCTGGCAGGAGCTGGGGTGGCTGTGGGCATCAATGTCTGTCCAGAGACGTGCTCCTGCCTCCAGGTGTCCTGCACTGGCCAGCCTCAGGGCAGGGGAAACATCCTGGATCTGACATAGGACTGGAGATGGGGAGCAGCCTCCTGAAGGCCATCCATCCTCAGCCTCCTCCTTTTTCCACTGTGCCAGCACTTCATGGGGTGTTCCAGAGCTTGAGGAACATTGTGGTCCTAGAGAGCGTAATTGGATGGGGAAGAACTTAAAATGAAAGGTCAGCAGCAGAAACGTGGTGTTGGAAGAGCCTTGGAAGTGAAGTTGATGGGATCTTTGGATGTCTGCCCATGTGGAGTTGCCTTCAGGTTTTCAGCTTTTGCTTAATTACTGCACGTCCATGTGCATCCTTTGGTGACACAGGCACTTCCCACACCGCTGGATATTCGAGGCTTCGGGTGGCACCTCTGGGAACGAGGGCATGCGGCTGCCTGGGTGGTTCCAGAGGGGATGGAGAAGTGTCTGAGAGCATGGGGACAGCCCCAGCTGACAGTGGCCTCTCTTCCATGTGCAGAGATGGGATCCCCCCGTACAGAATTGGGAGCAAGAAGCAGCTCCAGCGGGAAATGCACCGCAGCGTCAAGGCCAACGGTCAAGTTTCTCTACCTCATTTTCCGGTGAGTCCAGGCAGGAGCTGCCAGCTCTGGGTGGGCCATGGGAAATGCTGGGGCTGGGGACAGGCACACATGGAAGGAAGGGAGCAGGGGAGGAGAGCATTTCCATGCCAGGATGATGGCAGAGGAGAGGTGCTGCTGGGTGTTGGGCAGGAGCCATGTGCTCTCAGCATCATTCCAAAACTCTCCTTGTGCACAGTCACATCTTGGACCTTCCTGAAACCAGCTGCTAATTAGGAGTTTTCAGGAGCACTGAATTTGCCCTGTTGGTTAAATCCCAAGTGGATATGTCCCAGTTGGGTCTGGTGGGAACCTTGGCTGTGGCCACCATCCTGACACTGCTGTGGTGCTGAGCAAGGTTTGGCCTCGTGTGCATCGCTGTGAGAGCTGGGGGTAAGCAGGTTCCCCCAAAACAGAGAACTGGCAGCACATCCAGCCTGGCACTGAGGGGACCTGATGTGTGCTGCTGCCCTGCTCTTCAAAATTAACTCGCTGACTTGCTAATTCAGTTGACTTGCAGCCTCTCGATTCCTGCAGTGAATAAACTGTTTACACAGACAAGTATAAACTTATCTTGTCTTGAGATTAATATGCTAAAATTCCTCTTTCTGCTGTCTTAAGCAGCAAGAAGTCATACATGATATTTCTGGTGGAAGGTGGGGGGGTGGTTTATGTGGTTTTTCTTTTTGGTATTTTTTTTTCCCCTTCCTTCCTAAAGAAAGTTCTATAGCCTGAGCTTGTAAATTAGATTATTTTGTCCCAGGGCGTGCAAATCGACTTTCTCTGTAAGGCAGTGCTTTGATCAGGGACTGAATAGAGCCAGCTTGTGTAAGAGTGACAATTTCCAGCAGAGTGGCCTTTTTCTACCCTCACATCATTTCTGGAGCTAAGTGGTTGCCGGAGAGAGGCCCCACCTCATCTGGTGGGTAGTATGTGAAAGAGTTGGCAGTTCAGCTTTCTGCTTTCAGGGGGGAGAAAGAGGGAGAGTGGGGGCGAGGAGTGGGGTGTGTGGGGATGGCAGGAGGGAGGGCAGAGTCAAGTGGGTGGTTTCTTTTTCCTCCTTTTTTTTTTCCCTTTCCTCCCCTTTTCCTGCCATGTTTGCTTCTTTTGGCAGAAATTCACATTTTGCCTTTTTATATTCTGCACTTGATTTGGAGATGTTCCCTTTTTCCCTTGATAGATCTGCTTGAGGCAGCCAAGCTCAGCAGTGTAGCACCGCTAGCCTGCAGCAGCTTTCTTCATTTTCTGTACAAAGAGATGGAGGGGGGGGGAAGAGATCTAGGACACTGTTGAGACAACACTACCTCAAAGGTGCCCAGTGTGTAGCCAGGAAATAAATTACCAGCACTTCTCTGATCTGCAACCGTTTGACTTCTTTTTTTTTTTTTTTCTTTTTTTTTTTCCCTCCTTTCCCTTTTTCTCCCCCATCTTATTTTTTTTAATTTCCAACTCCTTTCTGTTTATACTCACTTTATTCCTTTAGTTAAAGTCTCTCTCCCTCCCACCTCAGAGGTTTTTTTTTTTTTTTTTTTTTTTTTGATGTTTGACAACAGTCTTTGAAGATTTTCTACTTCAGAGTAGCTACTGATGGGCTGGTTGTACTACAGAGAGAACAAGCGGGGTTCCTCAGAGTGCGACCAACTGCTCCTGCCGAAGGCAAACGCTGGTGGGGAGGATGTCACTCCATGAGGCCACTGCACTAGCTCATAAAAATCCAGAGCAGACCATGCCTAGTTGCGGTCGTCTTTTCATCCAAACATGGAGACACAACAAGCGTAGCGGGGCCGGCGATGCCGCAGCGGCCGAGCGCCCGCGCCCCGCGCCGCCCGCTAAACATTGCCTTGTGCCTTCTGTCCCCGCTCCTTGTAGAGGACCCACCGGCTTCCCAAGGAGATGACCCCGGTGGAGCCAGCTGCCTTCGCCGCCGAGCTCATTTCCCGGCTGGAGAAGCTGAAGCAGGAGCAGGAGACCATGGACTGTCTGGAGGAGAGGCTGCAGCAGATCAAGGAGGTAGGATTAGCGCTGCCAGCCCCGCGTGCCACCCGGCCTGGCTGGCGGGAGGGGACGTTCCCTGCCCGCGGGGGGGACATCCTGGCGCGCGCCTCGCCAGCTCCCAGCCCCATCCATTCACCCCCTGCCATCCTTGTCTGGCAGGACGAGGAGAAGGAGGGCGCGGAGCTCCCCGCCAGCCTGCAGAGCGGTCGGGACGTGGCCAACCCCCAGCACCCCCAGCACGCGCTGTCGCTGCTGCCCTCGGGCAGCTACGAGGAGGACCCGCAGGCCATCCTGGACGAGCACCTGTCCCGCGTGCTCAAGACCCCCGGCTGCCAATCGCCCGGCGTGGGCCGGCACAGCCCCCGCGCCCGCTCGCCCGACCGCCTGCCCGCGGGCAAGCTGCCGCCCGGCACGGCCTCGCTGGCCGCCTGCGCCCTGCTGGGCAAGGGCTTCGTCACCAAGCAGACCACCAAGCACGTCCACCACCACTACATCCACCACCACACCGTGCCCAAGAGCAAGGAGCAGCTGGAGGCCGAGGCGGCGCAGCGGGTGCAGTGCTGCTGCCCGGCGGGTGCGGACTACTACTGCTACCCCAAGTGCAAGGGGCACCCCAAAAACACCGACCCGCCTCTCTCCCCGCTGGAGCCCTTTGGGTAAGTCACCAGCATCTCCGTCACACCCTCCCCAGACCATCCTGATGGGGATGGGGGCTGATCACAAGCTCGTGTCCCTTTTTGTCACCAGCAGGACGGGGACGCTGCTGAAGAGGCCGGGCCGAGGGATGGACAGCGTGGGTCCGGCGGCCGGGGACGGAGCCCTGCCCGGCCCTGCTGGGGTGCAGCTCCCAGGGGGTGAAGCAGATCGGGCACAGAACGTCTGGCAGTGGATGCTGGAGAGCGAGAGACAAAATAAGCACAAGACCCATAGGTAAATACGCAGCTGTCTGCAGCAATATCGCTCCCGGTAAATATTTATATATTACATGGGCTGTCTATTTTTACAATCGCTAAAAACAAATGAGACTCTTTGCTCCTCCGGTTTAATATAAAAGCTGTTCCGCAGAACCAGAAAAACCACAAAAATGTCATGTTTTTGGCAATAAACCTCCTTTCATGTTATGACAGACTTTTGAGAGGGAGCGAGCAGAATAGGAGCTGCTATTAAAGTCATATTTTCCAGCTTTTCTAACCCGACTTCTTCCCTTCCCCAAGCACACAAAGCACAAAGAAGGCCTACAGCTCCGACTGCGCCAAGGGGGCCCCCGGCCGCCACCACCCCTGGGGGACAGGCGGCCACCCCCGTGGGGCACAGCCCGCCCACCCCTTCGTGCAGGACCCCGCCATGCCCCCCCTGACGCCCCCCAACACCCTGGCCCAGCTGGAGGAAGCGTGTCGCCGCCTGGCCGAGGTCTCCAAGCCGCAGAAGCCACGGTAACGGGCACGGCAGGGACGGTCCTGGGGACAAACGGGGCTGGGGGAGGCTGGCTGGGGTGGGTGTGGATGTGCCCTGGCTGTTCAGGCAGAGGGACAGCCGTGGGGACAGGTGACAGCCAGCTGGAGGATGAGCTCCATGTTCCGACCCCACCCTGCACCGGCACCAATAGTTGTTACTTCCACTCTTTTGATGGCTGTAATTTGCCTGTTTTTCCTCTGGGACAGGCTCCAGCTCTGTACCAAATGGGGAATTGGACTGGTTATCGTTCATTTGGGTATGGAAGGATAAATTAGCCCACAGCATTTTTAATTCTCCCTTTGATTGTTTACAACATGTGAGGCTTGATACAAAGAGCGAACTTAACGACCCACGGGAGACTTCAATTAAGAAGATTGTATTTCAACAATTTTTTTTTTTCTTAAAGTTGCTTTTTCTCTTTTTTTTTCCCCCCTCACCACCTTCTTCCCCACTTGTTTTCCCCCTCCCCACTTCAGATGTTCAACCTCAAATCAGCAGAGGGACCGAAACCACTCCGCTGCCATCCAGGGGGGAAGCTCCCCTTTCTGCAATGCAAGTCTAACGACAGAAGAGTGAGTATTGCACGTGCAGAAAAGGATTGGGAAATAAATACACACATATATATCTGCCTCATAATTATATTTTCATTAAATGGATTGCACTTTGAAAGGAGAGGAAATTCTTACATCTGAAATTTCGCCTTTCAAACATTCTTCTTAAAGAAAGAACAAAACATTTTCAAATCTTGTCTCTGGCTCTTTTTAACTTGCATTCCTGTAAAGTGGACAAAGATTGGATTAGTCTAATTACAGGATGGTTCTTTTAACAAGAAATCTGCTACAGAGAGGTCTAAAATGGCCTAAATAATTAAAGTTTTCTTTCTTACCCTCTTCATCTTAAGCAATGAGTAATGTTTGAAGTCCAGACTGAGCCACCTGACTAGAGCCTTTCATTTTTAATTGGTTGACCTTAAGTCCACCAGCTGTCTTTGCTAGCAGCTTTTTTTCTGAAACCACTCTACAAAGACTTAGAACAAATTAGGAAGACTAAATTACTGCGGACTAACACTTTGTGACCTTTTGACATGCTAAGTGTACATTGCCTCAGAAGCAGTTGTAGATTTGGCTGCATGGTATTCACTAGAGTGTTGCCATTTTGCTGGGTAATATTGTTTTAATTATTCTTTAAGAAGCGTTGCTTGGGCGCAAATGGCAGAATCCAGTTAATTTTATCCTCACTGGGAAAAAATAAGATTACCTGGATGCTTGAGGTGAAGCATCTGGGTTTGCTTTGGGTGGTTGCAGGTGGGTTTGGGCATGAGGAGGAAGCTTGGGAGATGTTTTATGTGAGGGCAGATGAAAAGAGGTTTTAAAATCCTGGGGGTGCAGCCCTGGGGCTCACTGGGGAGGGTGAACCCAACATCCATCCCAAGGGGGAATGGCTGCAGGCTGAAGGAGGCTGGATTTAGGTTGGATGTTGGGCAGGAATTGTTCCCTGTCAGGGTGGGCAGGGCTGGCACAGGGTACCCAGAACAGCTCCCTTGGATCTCTGGAATTGTCCAAAACCAGGCTGGACATTGGGGTTGGAGCCCCCTGGGACAGTGGAAGGTGGGGGGTGGCACTGGATGATCTTTAAGGTCCCTCCCAACCCAAACCATTCAGTGATTCCCACTGTGGAAATGCAGCACAGGGCTGTGCAAACACATCCCAGCAAATTCCCAGGCAGTACAGGAATATCTGATATTCAGGTCACACCCAGGGTATTTCTGACAGCATTCACCAACTCCACTGCTGGTTGGAGTGAGGTGAAACAGCCTGTCTTCAAACGGGAAAATAGAGGGTTTTGTGTGTGTTTTCTGTTTTGCAGTCACAAAGAGCCAAAGAAACTGCCAGTTGTTCACACCTCCCAGTCTGGTGAGCTGGTTGTCACCTATTTTTTTTGTGGAGAAGAAATTCCCTACAGGAGGATGTTAAAGGCCCAGAGCCTGACACTTGGGCACTTTAAAGAACAGCTGAGCAAAAAGGGAAATTACAGGTAAGAATGTGTGATTTGTTTGTTCTTTAGTGTGTTTCAACAAGTCAAAAGAATTAGCAGGTATTTTGCAGGGATGCTGCAGTGACACTTTGGATTTTCAGAGGCTCTGGATCTTCTTAGCCTTTCCCACTCAAAGCAGGAGCAATGTGGAGATGGAGAGAGGTGCCTTGGCTGCAGGGCCCCCTCCTCCCTTCCTCCCCAGCCTTTTCCAGCCCTTCTCCAAAGTTTCAGTACCAGGGAAGTCTGGGATGGCTTTGTGGCAAAGGCATGGATTCAGATTCCAAACTGGGGTCTGAGTTCATCTGATGCTGGCCTCCTGCTTTACCTACTGTTTAATTATTTCATTCTTGATTATTTTTTACAATGGTGTGGCCATAAATGAGGTCAGTGATGTGCTGGGATGATGCTGCTGAGGGACATGGGGATGGAGCTTGCTCCCTTTCTCTTTATTAGAGGGGAAAAAACCTCTGCCCTGCAGGTAGAGCTCCACCAGCAATACCCAGTTCCTCCTCAGAACCACCAACAAACCCTGCTGCTCTGGTTTCTAGCTCCCATCTCCCAGTTTAACCAGTTTGCTGCTTCTTCTGCTCAGTTTGCTGCCTCTGCTCAGCTATGGCAATAGCTTCACATTGGCAATTTTTGGCTGCCCTTTCCCAGTGGATCTGGGCACTCTTGGGATGCTCTGTTGGCCACTTCTCCTGCAGGGTGAGTGGGAGAGGGACATTCCAGCTATTTTAAATTTTTTTTTAATTTGCACTGAATTTGATGATGCTTCAGAGAGCTGGGTGTCTTGCCCTGTAACTGATTTAACCTGCAAGTGGTCATTTTGGTTTGGTACAAGGAATTCCCAGCTTGCTGCCCCATCCCTGACCTCTCTCTAGGTGTGGAAAGTCCACCTGGTGACCCTGGGCACTCTCAGGCTGGGGGATCTTTCCATGGCTCTTCCACAGTAGGGCTGAAATATTCCAATTCCTCTCCAAACCATCTCTGCAGCCCACCCAGCTGCTGTTGGATGGCACCAACCTGCAAGTGCACCCAACCTGGACACCCTATAGGATAATTCCTGGGCTTCTGGCACCCTTGTGCCATTTTCCAGCTCCTACAGCCTGTCCCACTGTGCTCCTCCTCATTTGCACACTTTGGCCTCACCAGGCTCTGCCACTGCCCAGTGGCTGAGTAGTCTCAATCCCCCAAAAAAACCCAATTTTTTTTAATGTTTGTTGGTTTTCTGTGACATTTTTCATGCGATGCCCAAGTGCAGGACTAGGCTCCTAAAACCTCTGTGGCCCAAAAGCCCCTCCAGGTGCAATTATTTGTGCCTTGTCGGACTGTAATTACTTTAGAAAATGTTTTTAAGTGAGTGACAAGGATGAAACAACATTTTGCTTAGATCTCACCCCTTTACACCTGGGTAAAGACAATACAGAAATTTATAAAAGGAACTTGGGTACGTGCCCAGTATTTTATCTTACACAGACACAAGGTGAAACTAATTACACAAATGTGTGTACCTCCAGGGAATCATTTTGATCTAAGCTTTGACTTTTGGCTGGACTTTGAGTGAAACTGCGGGTGACCTTCAGGGGAGAGGTCCGCAGTGCCCGGAGTAGCGTGTGTGTTACGGGCAGGCACTAACTAGGCTACTTTGGTCACATCTGGCATTGATTTCTTTTTAAGGCACATTTAATAAGCATGTCTTTGAAGCCCTTGCCTTTCATTTAATGCACAAAGACATGCAGAAATGCTCCACTCTCCAAATTCTTTATTGATTGGATCAGTTTGCGAGGCGGGTACCTCGGGCTCCCGCGATGCCAGAGCCCCGCCGGGGAAGCGCTGCCTTGGCTTTCCACCCCCCCAAAAAAATAAAAAAAATTAAAAAAAAAAAAAAGGAATTAAGCAGTGATTTAATACTGATGGCGTTAACAAAAAACAAACATACACGCACAGCAAAAAGTGGGTGGTGTCGGGTAATCTGGGGATGGCAGGGGTTCAAAACAGAGCTGCAAGGCTGGGCCCGTGTGCCTCGATTGGTGCCAGATGTCCCAAAAAATAAAATTAAAAAAAAAAAAAAAAAAAAGGAGCAAAGCTTGCCACATAAAATATGTTTCAATGGAAAGCCCATTGCTGAGCAAATAAGAGCAGAGTGACTTTTTTGAAGATGTTGTGGGGGTGGATTTTTGGTTTTTTTTCTTTTTGCTTTGCCTTCTCCTTTTATTTTTCCCCGTTTCTCTGCGAAATAAGGTTGTAATTATGTAAAAGGTCATAGCGTGTTTTCTCAAATAAAAATTTTGTAAACACAGCCAGGGCTTGGGCTTGGGGAGGAAGTTCTTGGGAAGAGCGGCTGTTATCTGGACAGGGGAGAGGGAAGGGAAAGTTCTTTGTAATTCATTCAAACTTTCCTTGGGTTTTTTGGGTTTATTTCAAGGCTGCTGTCCTGGGGAATTGTGGCCTTGACCTGTAGCATGGAAGTTGGTGGGACTTGGGCCATTGACTTCCATGAATGCAGGCTCTGAAGGACTCAAATAATGTTTTTTCCTTGTTGAGCCATTAAAGATGCAACATGTGTCAGTTGTGCTTGGAATGACTTCACAAAAATACATCCTAACCCTACCTGGGCTAATTGGAGGTGGTTTCATCTCTTTGACTGAAAAAAGGGATCTTTTATCCCCCTACCAAAATAATTTTGATGTCCCTGAAAATAAAGAGATTTGCAGGGTGATGTAACTATTTATAAAATGCATCATAAAACAAGCCACTAAATAAAAATGTCAGATTCCAAGGCCCTGCTGTGGCTCTTCCAGTTTTAGTAGTAAAAGTGAGCTTCATTTGATCTCCTTTGCCATCCTAAAGAAAATCATAATTACAAACCCCTTTCTCCCTATAAACATCTGCCAACCCAAGTTGTCTGGAAACAACGGGGGAGGGATTAATTTATTTTTTTATAGATACATATAATTTTTTTTATATAGATTTTTTTTTCTTCGTAATCCATCTGCTGGAATATTTTCCATCCCTGGCAATCAGATGGCAAAGCCCTTTTCCAAGGGAAGGCAGGCATCTCCAAGGAGGTGTTCGGCGGCAGACGGACAGACTCCCTAAATGCTACCCCTCTGAATGGAAGCCCTTCATTTGTGCATATGCAATTAAGCAGCCTTAGAAGGAAGAAAGCTCCAAACGGGATAAAAGGAACCTTTAATCAAGAAGCTGAACGGTCTAATTCAGGATAATAGAGGGGTCCTTACTGTTTGACACAGGAGGGGTGGGGGTGCTTTTTGTCTCTGCAGCGTTGGCTTCATGATCTAACGACCCGGAGCAAAAGAGCAGGAATGCAGGACACTGCTACTTGACCTCCCCGTGTCACAGCCCAGGGGCTGGACCAGGCTCTCAGAATGCTCCTGAGCCTCGGGAAGCAGAGGCAGGAGTTTGTGTCCCTTAGCTGGGACCCGGGAATGGGGCTGTTCCAAGCTTGGGATGTTTTTTCCAGCGGGAACACCGCAGAGTTTCAGCTCCTGCCTTGCAGGAAGCTGGGATGGTTTGCTTTTCATCCATCCTTTTAATAACAGTTGCTAATTTTAATGTTGGGCTTCAGCTTTGAAACGAGAAAACACATGAAAGAAAGAAGGTGGGGAGAGAGGGGAACCTTAAGAATGCTTGGCTTTGAAATCCTATTTATTTATTTTTAAATGAGATATTTTGACCAGAAATCACCGCGCTTTCTAATTTTCTTTGTGGCTGGGGATACCCACTGCCAGTGTGTGTAATCTACTCACTGGAGAAGCTGTTGTCACCCCTGAGGAGCATTCACAGCCCTGCTCCTTCCATCCCACCACATCCCTGGGGATGCTTTCAAGTCACCAGACCTAAGCACGCCCAAGGAACATCCTCAGGAGGGAGAAACGGGGAACATCGTGCTTATAAAAAAACAAATCACCCTTTGCCTTTTTACCTTTTGAATCTATTTATTTATTTATTTATCTATTTATTTATTTATTTATTTATCTATTTATTTATTTATTTTAAACCCCTGTTTTAATTCTCTTGGCCACAGATACTACTTCAAAAAGGCCAGCGACGAGTTCGACTGCGGCGCGGTGTTCGAGGAGGTCTGGGAAGATGAAACCATCCTGCCCATGTACGAGGGAAGGATCCTCGGCAAGGTGGAGAGGATCGATTGATGCCACCTGTGTTTCTCCAGAAAATTCACCTAGGAAAGTCTTTGGACACACAGCAGTAGTGATGACAAGGAAAGAGGGGGAAAAAAAAATTCTCTGAAGGAAAAAGTTTTGAACCAATGAAGAAAAAAAGTGAAGTCTGTGAAGACTTTGCTGAATTAGCCTTAGAGGAAAAAAATGGCATTTATTATTCATGAGTTGGGTACTGAGATGATAAAAACCCTGGACTATTTATTAGAAACATGACCACTGTTGGCTATTGGAGATGCAGACCGTGTTTGAGAGACTTCCATACATAATATATGATTTCCTGGGGATCTGAAATCTATGGACTAAGAGAAACTGTGTATAGCTTACCTTAACAGTAATCCTTATTGATATTTATTGAACAGTCTGTTTTCCCTTAAGTCCAGTTTTTGGATATGCTGCTTTAACAATGGAGAAGAGAGGGGCTGGGAAGTGGGGTGAGGGGAGGAAGGATTATTTTATTTTTTTACGTTTTTCCCACTATCTAAAATTTAAGAGTTTGGCGATGAGCGCATTCGTGATGTTTTTTTTTTTTTTTTTGAAGGGGGAGGAGGGAAGGAGTGAGGTCATGCCCAGTATTTCTCCAAGTGAAGATAAAACTTTCCTAAAGAAATAATATTATTAATAATAATATTAATAATAATAATAATAATAATAAAAGCCGAAATAAAAATCCATTCATCTAGAGACCGGTGCATTTTAATCTATGCTGCTCTAATTTGAAATAAAGGTCTTAAGCATTAACTGTATTTAGATGCAATATTACAACAACAACAACAACAGGTGATTTTGTCCATGGATTTCGGTGGGGTGAGGTTTCTCCTTGCTGCTCTCAGTGGTGTCCAAGGTAGAGCAAAACCCCGAGCCTGGGAGAGCTGTAGAAGGAGCCATCCCATTCCCATGTCCATATTGAGCTCCCCACGAGGTTCAAAGCCCGTGTGGATTCCACAGAGCTCGAGGTTTTTTAGCTGTTCAATGTTAGCACTACTTGTGTAACTGCTATGGGGTGTGGAGTGTCTGAGTCCTTGTGTGCTGGGGTTTGGTTGGGGTTTTTTTTTGTTGGTTGGGTTTTTCTCTGCCTCACCTTGAGCACCCACGGGCTGTGGGAGATGTGGGTGAAGGTTTTTGGGGTTTTTGGGGCAGAACGACCCTTTCCCGAGAAAGACCTTGCATTTCAACAGTTGGGTTTTTGTGTTGATTAAGTTAATCTGTGCATTCTGTTTGCCATTGCTACTTTGTGTAAGTCTGTATATATTGTAGAAAATGTATGGTGGAAATATTAATACACTATCTCTAGTGTTTTTGAAATTTAATCAGTACAGTACCTGTGCCTGCATGGTGTTACAGACCATGCGTCGCCCTATATTCAGGGTTCAAGCTTTCCCTTGCTTGTTTAAGGGGTTTATGTATAAATATATTTTATGCCTTTTATTACAAGTCCTGTACTCATGACTTTTGCCATGGCATTTTGTTCTACTTATACTGTAAATTATGCATTATAAAGAGTTTCATTTAAAAAAAAAATTACTTGGTACAATAATTATTGTAATTAAGAGATGTAGCCTTTATTAAAATTTTATATTTTTCAAATTAATATTGT
Source organism: Catharus ustulatus (assembly GCF_009819885.2). NCBI lineage: Eukaryota > Metazoa > Chordata > Aves > Passeriformes > Turdidae > Catharus > Catharus ustulatus. The sequence continues at coordinate 9,380,245 of NC_046240.1, forward strand.
CTTGACTTTTTTTTCAACCTTAATACCATAAAAGGTTTTTTTTTTTTCTCATCTGTGGTGGTAGCTGGAAAGAGCTGGTGAGCTTCCCTGGAAGGAGGCAAGGCAAAAGCTGGAGCTGCTCTTCAGTGTGAGCATGAAATAATTTACAGCTCCTTCAGGAAACTCCTGCACATTTAACCTGGTCCTGCTTGCAGAGTGCCCTGCTGAGCTCAGCTGGGGGAGCCAGGCTGTGACATCCATGGGGATGTGCTGGGGCATACCTGCTGGGTTTGCTGTTGGGTTTTGGGGATGCTCACAATCCCCCCAGGTGTGATTGAGCTGGGACTGCTCCCCTGCATGCCCTGCCAGGGTAAACTCAGCTTTGTGAAGTTCAGGGCAAGCCCCAGCTCTGTAAAGCCCAGCTCACGTTGGCCAAGGTGAACTGGGTGAGGTTTGCTGGGAGCTGCTCCCTCCCTCTCACCCTTATTGATGGCAAAATGGGTTCTATTTTACAGCTAATTTGTTCCTCAGGGAGGCTGCCCATGCCAGGGATGGATTTGTCTCCCAGCTGTCGCCCAGACCTTCCCCAGCTCAAGTGGGAAATGCTGGGCAGGCAATTGTGGAGCTCTTTTGGTGTGTCCTGTTGGTAACCAGAGCCAGCCCTTTGCTTCTGCCTCACCAATGGCACTGACTAGGGCTTTCTTTTTTCCTCTTCCTCCCCTCTCTCCACCCTATTTTTTTCTGTGAGGTTTTAAATTATCTGGGTTATTTTGTGTGTTTGAGAAGACTTCATTTAAAACATCAGTAAAACTTGTATCAAAGGGCTCAACTTCACACTGAGTACACAGAGCTGGGGACTGAATCCTGCAGTTCAAGGGAGCTGCAGGAAGTTTTACACATTTAAATGGATGGTGCCTTGTTTTAAAAAAACCATCTGAAGTTCATGGGGTTCATCTTAATTGATAAGCTGGACATAACGGATGGGTGTAGGGAGACTTCAACAACATAAGGGAAGAAAGATTTTTTTTTTCCCCCCTCTCTCTCTTTTTTTAGTCTACCATCAAAGGTTGGGAACTTAGCACTACATCGTAGTATTATTTTTCTTCTGCTATTAAAATGAATCACACTGTGCCTAATTCTTCTTGGGAAGATGAATGTGTTTGAGGCAGCTTGAAGCCATTCAGTGCCTCACAAGCCTTTGCATCTTTCTATCAATGTTCCAAAATACTCACCTCTGTTTTTTTGGATGTCTGTAGAAACAATATATAAAATGGCTTCAAATACATGGCAGGCTGTTTAGTGGAGATGAAAGGGTATTTGAATAGTCTTTTTAAAATGAATGAAAAGTGAATACTCTCTTCTGTTTCAATTATAAGTGGGACATGGAGCTCGTTAGACACCACCTTAATATGTGACACTATGAAAAATGTTCACCTACCTTCAGCAGTTCAGAAACATTTTGTTTTTTAGCTTGTCTCGGGATAAAGATCGTGATTACAGGTCTGGCATGTTCCCTGCTAAATGGAGAGGCAGCGTGGGAAAGTTCTGCTCTTACAGCTTGAAAGTAACATCCAACCAAATTGTTTTTTACACAGTACAGAAAATTGAGAGGGAGTAAAAACCTTATTTTGACCCAAGTGGGTTTGGTTTTTTTTTAAAGTTTAGCTGAAGTTTATCAGGTTTAACAAAAACCATGTAAATTCATGCAGAAAAAAGGTGCTCACAGAGCTGCTTGTGGTGCCAAAATATCCTGTGTTAGGTCTTTTCAGAGGAGGGACCCAAAATATCCTGTCATGGGTCCTTTTCCAGAGGAGGGATCTAAAATATCCAGACATGGATCATTTTCCAGAGGATGGACCCAAAACGTCCTGGTTTGTGTCCTTCCAGAGGAAAGAACCAGGATGTCCCAGTTTGGGTCTGTTCCCAGAGAAGGGACCCCAAATGTCCCAAATTAGTGTTCTTTTCTAGAAGTAGGACCCAAAATGTCCTGATTTGTGTCTTTCCAGAGGAGAAGCATCAACAACAGCAGCTCTGCTGTGCAGGAGCAAACTTGAGCAGGGCTTGGGCACTGCAGAGAGTGACCCCCAACCCTTCCACACGCTCAAATCTTAACACTTAGAGCACTTTTTTGTCTTCAAAGCAGCCTGGAAACGCTGCTGAAGCCCCACAGCACCCACAGAGGTAGGTGGCCTCAGCCCTGGTGGGTAATTCTGGGGTGAGTGGTGGCCAGAGGAGCTTCAAAGCCATGTGCTGGCTCTGGGTCACCATCCAACAAAAACACCAGCCCCAGTTACTGCCCGATCCAAATGTGTTGATGGACCTTTAACAGTCCTTGGGAGCATTTGGGATGTGAAGCCTGGAGGCTGGGAATCATAAGCAAGCCCTGAGGCACTTTTTTTTTGGAAAAAAGCAACACTTTCCCAAGTGTTTCACAGCTGGAATTTGTTGGGGCGTGTGGAGATCAGCCACAATGGTCTTGCTCCATCCCAAATCAAGGCTGGAAGCAGTGGGGAGTGGGGAGGGACAGCTGCAGGGCTGGTTCTCCTCTCTCAGTGGGGACAAGGGCCCTGGAAGCCTGCATTTGGTTTTCTTCAGCAAAAACCAGGCTGCATTTGGGCGCACAAAACTTCCCAGCCCTTGCTCGTGGGCCTCGCCGCTGGTTGATCACAGCAGATCCAGTGAAACACTTTTGTTCTTTCTCTACCCTGAATGTTTGGCACCCCACAGCCCAAAGGGTGTTAAACACCCAAAAACTGCCCCTGAGATCATGAGCTTAAAATAACATGAAATAAATAAAAAATCCCTTCATGAACAGAGATGTTACTCTGAAAGGCACCAGCAGTGGAGGATGCTTTGCATTGGTGAAGTACCACAAAAACTCCCTCCTTCCCCCAGCTCCTGGCATCAGGAGCACGTCCAGCTGCCCTCAGTCTTTCTTAGGTCTCCCTGAGGTTGTTTTCTCCCCCCTGCCCTGGGAGTTTATTCCTTCCAAACCCATGAATCAGCTCCCAGTCAGCTGGGCTGGAGCATCTGCTGGTTCACACTCTGCCTGCCTCATATTGGCAAGTGTATTCCCTTCCTCCTTCACCTTCCATTAACCTCATGTTCCTCAAACACCTTCATCCAACTGCTCCATTCCTGTAGCAACCTCACATTAATTAAAAAGGAAAAAAAAAAAGAAAGGAGCACACTGCCTTTAAATGAGGTTCCTATCCCATTGCTTTCAAATGCTCTCTCTTAATCACAGAGCCCAGAAAACACCCACACACTGGAGGTTGGAGAATTATTTAAGGCAAATCATCTTCCTTCCTCTTCTGAAAAAAGATCAGACTAGTTCTGGATGGTGAGAGCAGCTCTGGTTCAGGTCCTTTCCATTCTCCCCAGCAACGTCCCCAATTCCTGCCTGCAGCCTCCCCACTCAGCCCTGCACACTCTCCTTTCCCCCTCACCCTCATTAGCATGTTACTAATCATAATGAAGAGTCCCAGGATGAATTTTTCTAACATTTAAACCATGGCCTGCCATATGTTTTAGCCTCTCTTTTAAATTAAATGAGTGTTGTGGTGCGTTTAATCTTCAGGGAGCCCTGAACTGGCAGAGTGAGAGAGGAGGCTAATTTTGGACATCAGATCTAGGTGATAGCATAATTTCAGACAATTTTGGCTGACCTCCCTGGGCAATGCCCTTCATCTCTTTCATGAGAAGATCTATTTTTAGGGAAGAAAGAAGCCCATTAAGTCTTGCCTTCCTTAATTCAGCTCTTCACATGATAAGATTTGACAGGTAGATCTTCTTTTTTTTATTATTATTATTTTTTAAAAAAGAAAAACAGAGAGACCCTCTGGGAATTCCGGCTTTCAACATTTGTCTTGGGCCCTGCAGGAGTCTGGAACATCTCTGAACCCTACGGTTGGTCCTGCTTTGAAAGCACGGCCTCGTCATTGCTCATGCACGGCGCCCGCACCGCCTCCTCATCTGCAGTCACGGCACTCCTGCTCCTCTCCCTCTGCCCTGCCAGCTCTCCTTGCCTTCCCTTTCCTCCTGCTTCTGCTGGGTTGGCTCACAGAGAGCTCTAATTCCCCCCAAATCCTTCCAAAGTCAAAGGATCAATGGGATGCATGGCAAAGGTGGTCCTACCTTGGTTTTCCCTTTGCACTCTTACAGAGCTGCACCCTCAGCATTGTCCCAGCAAGGGAGCCCAGCTGGCCTCTAAAGATCCCATCCAGGCCTAAAACAGGGACAGCAGAGTCCACCAAAATCCCTCCACCCTTCAAAGTATTCACAGGTGGAACTCAGAACAAAACCTTCACCCCTTCGAGGTACTCGCAGGTACCAAAGGTTCCATGTAGAGTGTGGAACAAAAGGTTTGTGCCTTCCCCAAAGCTCTTGTTTCCTGCACTCCTTGCCTCCCTAAAGGTTTCTGGGATCTCTACAAACAGGCCATCCTCTTCCAAAGCATTCCACAGCAAACATCTCTCCTCTACAGGTACAAAGCACCTGGGAATCTTCTCCTCCAGGGACCAACAAACCACCAGCCCCAGCAGGGCAGAGGGAAGGGCCAGGTTTGGGACTGGGAATGATGCTGTGAAACCAGCTGGTGTCCAGAGGTGATTCAGGAATCAGGGGGCACAGCTGGTGGAATGGTCAGTGAAGAGGCCACTGTGGCTGGAGCAGCTGTGGAGGGGTTAAACCCTCCTATGGTGCTGCCATGCAGAAACCAGGCAAAGCTCCGGGGTTTTGCATTGAGATTCAAATGCCCAGATCAAAGCAGAGCTCCAGGAAGGAAGAGCCAATTTAGCTTGGAACCAGAGAGAACTTTCTCAGCTAACTTCTGGGAAGTGGAACAAGCAGGTTTCAGAAAGCTCCCATCCAAAGGAGCGGAGGAGGTGGCCCTCGCCCTGTCCCTGTCCTCCCAGACACAGAATTATTACTGGCCATGGGCTCTCACACCACTGCAACAACCCCCACCCTGCTCTTTGGAGGCTGGCACCGAGCTGTTCTTGCCCAGCCTTGCACAGGAGGATGATTTGGAGCAGGTCCTGCCACGCTCTGGTGTCCCCATGGTGGCATTCCTGTCCCAGCCTTCCCAAAAGCCAAACCTGCAGACACAGCTCTGTCCAAACTGGGCTCCACGGCCCTTGGGATGGCTGCTGGCCCCACAGCCAGCATTTGATGGAGTAGCCAAAATACTATTTCCAGCTTTTTTTTCCTTCCTTGCTCTTTATTCCAAACCAAACAAACAAACGAAAGAAAAAAAAAATGAAAAAGAAGAGAAATGTTCAAGAGTTTAGCTTTGCTAATTTATGACTCTGTGCTCTGCCCTTTCTCCTTTGGGATTCACTGCCCTGACCTCGGATATGAGGGGAAGAGGAAGGAGAGCTCTCACCTTGCCAGTGTGAAAGGTTGCCAAAGCAGGGAGAAAAATTCTACTCCCTTATTCCAGGAGCATGTAGTGCTTTTGTGTGTCGAGGCTTTGTAGATTTGCAATGCCTCCAAAACCCCTCGCAACTGTCCAGTGTGGGGTGTTTAATTACCAGGTAAAACAAATTTTTTTAGACTCCATTTAATTATTTGATTGCACAGTAACCAAAGAGTGTAAGAGGGCTGTAGCCAGAAGGCACTTCAAAGCAACGCCTTGATGTTTCTTAGTGGGCATTAATGGTTTCTGAAGGCAGGAGATTGTTTAAAAAAAAATATTAAAACCCTCCTCATGATCCCGCCAGCAATCTCAAAAAAATGCATAAACACTGGAATCCTCTGCCAGGGAAGAAAAAAAAGAGTTCAAAGGGATCTGAGAGTTTTCATGTAAAGTTTAGAGTTTAAGGCGTGACTGTTGGCTACGGAGCCCCACTGTTTGAACTCTTGTTTATTAAAAACAGTTTCCCAGCATTTCACAGGGTTCAGAAAGACAACAGTGAAGTGCAGCCTTTTTCACAGCACAGCCTTTAAAGGCTCCATTGATTTCTACCTATGTGTTTTATCTTCTTCTTTTCTTTTTTTTTTTTTTTTTTCCATCAGATGCTGAAGTTTAGCACAATATCCAAGGCTGAGCTGGGACTGTGGTGGAGAGAACCACTCTGGAATAAGAGTTTGCCACGATTTTTTAAATACTTCTTTAACAGTTCACTCCAGACTCTGCAGTGTCCCAGAAGGCTGGATGACAGCAGCAGCAGAATTAGGAAATGACAACTTGGCTGGCCCCAGACTCCGACTGCCTTTTTGATATTATCGCCAACCCTCCAGCCTTTATCTGAGCCTCAGCTCTCAATCAATGTCCAGACAAACAATTGGCCACTGGGAAACCAAAAGTCTTTTTTTTTTTTTTTTTTTTTTTCCCCTCAGGATGGGAGATAATCCTTCAGCCAGCCCTGTCTGGGCACGCATCTTATTTTTGATGAGCCCACCACCACACCTAGAGCAGACTCATTCTTTGCTGTGATTCCACTTCTCTTTCTCCTTCATTTGTCAAAAAAAAACCCTTCTATTTTTTAAAGTGAAGGGTTTTTAGCCAGGAGTGAAGGGAAGCTGCAGCTTGGTGCTGCTGGCTGGGGAAGGGCTGTGCTTTGGAGGGATTGCTCACAGCAAAATGCTTCAATTCCTGCAAGGGCAAGGACAGCAGGCACACGGGAGCACTGGGAAAAATCCTGTGCTGTCCTGGGAAAAAAAAGCTTGGAGCTGAGTGCTTTAGCAAGTTCTTTAAGTCTAACTGCAGAGATCTGAAGATAACACAGCTCAGAGCCGCCCCAGCTCTGCCTTGAACAACAGAGGGGTCTGGAAGCACTGCCAGAAGATGTTATAAAAGGCACATTAGGAGCAGAATTAAAGTAAACATAAACCAAAACAAACAGAAACATCTGCTGAGCAGGTAGCCTGAGAATAAACTCCTTATTAAAGCTGTTCTGCAGGCTGGATGCTCAGCTCCCAGTCATGGGGGTGCTGCAAGGTGACAGCAGAGAAAGCTAAAAAGAGTGTCATGTCAAAGCCCTGCCACAAACACATCAGAGGGCAGGGAAAAGAGGATGAGAGGCAGCAAACAGGGGGCTCTTTGAGTTTCTGGCTTGGTTCTGCTCTGCAAACGTGGCTGGGAGCTCACCAGGGATGCTCCAGAGAATGCTCCATGGGGAAGGATGGAGAGAGGATTTCTGGGGCTCCCTGGAGGGAGCAGGGGGTGTGTGATGGAGCAGGGCAGGGTGAGGTGAGGTCAGCATTTCAGTCACACTCAGGATTCTGCATGGGAGTCGCTGTGTCCAAACCTGAGGATGAGGAGCAGCATCCTTGGGCTGAGGAGATGTTTGCTGTGAAGGGTGGTGTGAAAATGAGCCACCTGCTTTAGAATTACTGAGATAAACTCAGATATTAAATGCAGTGGGGAAAGAAACTGAAGAAGAAAAAAAACAACAACAAAAAAAAAGCAGAAAATTTCTTCCTGTGCACAGCTGATGGCAAAGTGCTGCTCCAAAGATGCTCCTGGAGCAGGCACAGCCACAGTGCAGAGCTGAAATTATCCTGCTGCCATCCCCACTCCCAGCAAAAATCTCCTCTTTCCCAACTCCAGCCACTGACAGAAAATATGAACTTAATTTTGGGCTCTGTTTTCCTTAAATCGGCGCAGTTCCAGTAAAATCAGATTAAAATACCTCCAGTTCCTGATGTTTGGGGATATTTAAAGTCAGATCAAAGCACTTTTAACCAGTCCTTTTGGTAGCAGGTTTGATGAGAAACACAGGTGCAGGAATACATGAAGCTGGGCTGATTTAAATGCTGCCTTGCAATGCTGCTTCTGATCCCTTAAATATCAGCTGGGGGCGGGCAGAGGGAATGGAGGGATGATGTTTTCATAGAATAATAATTTTTTTTTTTTCTGGATGCAATTTGAGCTGCTTCCCTTTCTCCATGAAAACTTTGACTTGCTTTTTTTTTTTTTTTTTTTTCTTCTTTTAATAATTACACAGAGAAAGAGACTCCCAGACAAGGGAGAGGAGGAGAATAAAGTGATTTACAGACCATAAGATGCTGATGTGCTTGTGAGGGAAGCAGCACAAGCACCATGGCTCGTGCATAGAGACCTGAAGGTCTAAACTCTGAGACAGAGGTGGATTCTGTGTTGTTTTCTGCAGAATGAGCAGGTCCTGCTGGGACTGTGGGTGGAATCCTGGTGTGTGGGTCTGGGTGGGTGAGGAGCAGGATCAAGGAGAATTCTCTCCAATCTCCCTGGAATTTCACAGCAGAACTTTTCAGGGATTGACCCAGAAGCATTTAGCTGGGATTTGGAGGTCAGAGAAAAAACCCATCAGTACTGGTGAATGTGAAGGGGTTTTGGACAATTCTCTGCAGAGCCAAGCCAAGCCCAGCAGGGCTGGTGGTGCAGGACAGAGGATGCAGAGTGCAGCTGGGACCGTGGTGCCAGCATTCACCAGGGGTGTTGGGATGGCACATTGCACCAAACCAGGGATTTTGGGAGGTATATTGCACCAAGATCAGGGATTTTGGGATGGTACATTACACCAAATCAGGGATTTTGGGAGGTATATTGCACCAAATCAGGGGTTTTGGGATGGTACCAAATCAGGGAATTTGGGATGACACATTTCACCAGGATCAGGGATTTTGGGATGACACATTGCACTGAATCAGGGATTTTGGGATGATAAATTGCCCCAAATCAGGGATTTTGGGAGGACACCTTACATTAGGATCAGGAATTTTGGGATGATAAATTGAACCAAGATCAGGGATTTTGGTATGACATAATTCACCAGGATCAAGAATTTTGGGATGGTACATTGCACCAAATCAGGGATGTTGGGATGATACATTGCACCAAATCAGGGATGTTGGGAGGATATATTGCACCAGGGTCAGGGATGTTGGGATGGTATATGGCAATAGGATCAGGGAATTTGGGATGACACATTTCACCAGGATCAGGAATTTTGAGATGGTACACTGCACCAAATCAGGAATTTTGGGATGAGACATTGCACCAGGATCAGGGAATTTGGGATGACACATTTCACCAGGATCAAGAATTTTGGGATGATACATTGCACGAAGTCAGGGATGTTGGGATGATACATTTCACCAAATCAGGGATTTTGGGATGACACATTGCACCAAGATCATAGATTCTGGGATGACACATTTCACCAGGATCAGGGATTTTGGGATGACACATTGCACCAAATCAGGGATTTTGGGATGACACATTTCACCAGGATCAGGGATTTTGAGATGATACATTGCACCAAATCAGGGATTTTGGAATGGTACATTGCACCAAATCAGGGATTTTGGGATGACACATTTCACCAAAAACTCTTAGTGCTCTTGGTCCCTCTCATCCTGCCTCCAGACAATACCAGCCCTGTTCCAAACACCCCAAAATGGAGGCAGGTTAAATTCAACCATCTGACAACACCAATTAAAAGTTGTCACTTTTATAGTTCAGGAAAATCAGTGTTTCTTAGAAAGGACTCAGCCCTGTTTGTTGACAAACGATGTGGCCCCAGCAATTCATCCCCAGTGGGACAGGATGGGAAGTGCTATAGGATTTTCTCTGCTGGGAGCTTTCAAGTTTTATTGTGTGCAATTAAAATGCAGATGAATAACCCAGTAAAATAATAAAACACTCCTCATAAAGAGCCTCAGTGAAACAAAACTGTCAAAACACAAGAAGAAAAAAAAAAAAACCACCAACAAAAGAGCAAATATTGCTTCCTCTCAAAATATCATGGAAGTTTAAACAAACTCTGTTATCAGCACACCCCAAAGCCAGTGGTTCAATTCCAGCTTCCTGCTCATCCACAGCTCCTCAAGAAGCTCCTGTGCCCCACAGGTCCCTAAAAGTTGGGCTGTCATGAAAATCCCAGCCCCACATCACCCCTGGGTGAGCCCAACCCCATCACACTGCTGTCACCTGGGGCTGCAGGGACACACAGACGTGTCCTGTCCCTCTTCAACACTCTGCTGGGGCTGCTTGCTGCTGCTAACGTGTCCAGAGGTTCATATTTGGGAACTTTTGGCATTTTTAATGTGATTTTGCTGCAAAAGGGACAATGGGAACTCTGCCAGGAATTGCTGCATTTGTGTGCTATATATAAACAGTTTTTAACCAAGTTCTTCTCAAGTTATTTAATAAGAGGTATGAAATAAGCCAAGCTTAGGTTGTCAGTTCAGCACTGGGAAGACAGAAGATGCCAGTTTTATGATTCCCACTTAAACTGAATGTGCACAGAGAGGAGAATAAAGCCAGGACACTGGGCTGGTGTGGATGCAATGCCTGGCACAGGGTGGGGACACCCTGGGGACAGCATCACCAACCACAGCCTGCTCCCCAGCCTGGCAAATCCTCTCCTACAGATCCATTCATCATTCCTCCAAACCCCACCTGGATTTTACATGAGCAGCAAAAGCACAGGAAAATCCTAATAATAAAAAAAAAAAAAATGCAGCAATATTTCTTTTGGGGTAAGTGGTGGGGCTGAACTGAAAATAAGGCCAATAACAGAGATGGAAAACAAACAGAGCCCAGACAGCCAGAAGGAAATCAGACACTAAACTGAGGGACAGCAGCTTTGAGCCTCACAGCTGGGCTCCCTCTGGGGACAAAGCAAGGGGCAGTTTGGGTGACACCTGCACCAGGCATTCAGGCACCTGATCTGGCAGTGGAGCAAAGGAAAACCCTGAGCTGCCCCTGCTGGGAGGGGAAACTCCTCCAGCCTGGCTCTGTGCACGGTCAGGAGAGGCTGGGTGTGTTTTGGGTGGGTTTCTAAGATGAGATATTGTTATTTATTACCTGACCTCACTTTGGTTCCATCCTGGGGCTTGGAGCACCCCAGTGCAGCACATAATTAACCATTAATTAATAATTGATGTGGGGCACAGGCCCGGCCTTGCCCTGACCCCTGGGACTGCTGATTGCTCTGGTACAGCACAAGGGGAGCTGGAAACCTGAATTCTGAGCAGCACCTTGGGGTCAAGCATGGCTGAGCCAAGAGACACCCCATAAAGTTGATCCCTTTGGCTGGCACAAGATTTGCAGCCCTGTTTGTCCTGGATGTCCCCTGTCACATCAGCCCCTGTCCCCTCCCAAACACCAGGTGCAGCTCTCCAGATTTACAAGAGCAGAGTTTGTTCAGTGAGCAGCTCCTGCTCTCACAGTTGTGATTTCTCTGCTCTTTCATGAGGCCATTGAACTCCTGTTATCTCCCTGAATTAATATTAATGGCTTCCTTTAAGCTTCTCCTTTAGCTCTCCCTTCTTCCAACAACTTTTTGATGATTTTGATTCCTCCAGGCTCCTTTCTTCGCCTGTCCTCGTGCTGTTGTCTGCTCTGATCCCCAGCCTTGCCCTGAGATGGCTTTGGTGGCACTTGCCCTGTGCAGGGGACACGGGCTCAGGGGTTTGCAGGAGGGATGAGGGGTGGGAGGGATGCTGGGGCAGCTTTGGGGATGGCAGGGACTCAGATCTGAAACGTTTTGGTCAAGTCACCCCTGCCCAGGAGCTGCTGCCCCAGCAGTGAGTGATCAGAGTTGTTCCCTTTCCCTCTGTCCCTCCAAATACTGAAATCCATGGGGAAATCCTGTTACACAGGTGGTTCTGCCCTGTAAAAATTCTGCAGAGCTTTCCCAATACCAGGGGGTCTCTCTTGCACCAGTGCTGCCCCTGAGGTGTGGGGACATTGCTGTGCTGAGCCTGAGCTGTTCCTGAGCTCAGCCCTTCTCATCCCCACCAAAATCTGCTCATCCCATGGGCCTCTAACACAGGAACTCCTGAGAGCAGCCAGCTCCCAAATCCCTGTTTGGGGCTGTCCCTGGGCTCCCTCACTGCTGAGCTCATCTCACCAAGCTGGGCTCTGAATTTTGTCCAGGATGACACAAAAACAGATGTATTATTATTATTATTATTATTATTATTATTATTATTATTACCATTGAGCAATACCCAAGCATGTGCACATCAGGACTTTTGCCTCCTGCCAGTGTTCTAAGATGGAAAAGGAGGATGCTGATGGTTTTGCTCCCAATTTACAGGCTTAGCAATGTTTTTAACCCTGCAGCCTGCTCAGCCTCTCACCCTGCCTCTGTCCCTGCCTCTCTGCAGATGCTGCTGCACAAAAACACCAAAATGAGGGCACAGGGACAATCTCTGGGAGGTTTTTGTCCTTGTGCAGCCCAGGAGGGAGGAGGCAATGCTGATCCTGGTTAGTCTAAATCCATCCTTTCACTGCTCTAAAGCGTTTGCTTAAGGCACAGCCTTCTCTGGGGTCCAGGATCTCTTTCTTGCATTTTATGAGTTTTTTCCCTAATTATGGAATCTCTTTCAATCTAGCCCTCCTTTGATCACAGCTGGCCCCAGAGAGAACTCGTCTTGTCTGGATCGACTGAGAAAAGAAAGAGATGAGAGGCAGAAGTGACCTGCCCAGGATGACTGAGAAAATACAGAAAATACCCAGCAAAGCAAAGCAAAGCTGGGAGCACCAGCCCTGCACAGCCACATCCTCTGTGTGATCAGCCACATCCTTCCAGGTAAAGCACATTTCAAGCAGGAGCCAGGGCTGAGCCCTCATCAGAGCTCCCTGAGCTGCTCTGCTCCCTGGTGGGATGAGGATGGAGCATTCCTGAAGCTCCAAAGGGAATTTCTGAGCCCTCACTGGTGCAGCAAAATCCATCCCAGTTCACCAGCACAGAGGAGACCCCGTTCTGGTTCAGCTGACAGATCACAAAGGATCCTACATGACCCTTCCTATAAAAGCCAGCTGAAGGAGATTCCTGCAGAAGAATTGCAGTGCCACTCTGATTATTTGCCCTCTGTTGTCCTCCATACAGGACACTGTGAAGTTAATGATCCAGCCATGGAATTTTAAATAGCTGCTTCATGACTAACAACATGTGCTCCGGATCAGCTCCAGCCTGTATTTACATATTTCCCATGATAAGTCAACATATGGTTCTTGTTTGCAACGTGGAGTTGCTCTCTTCATATTATTACCTTTTTTTTCTTTTTTTTATTTTTTTACTTTACTTCTTTTCACAATCACAGGGAGAAAAACCTTTTTCTTTTAATTATTGTAGCTAGGACTCTGCTAATGGTTTTGTTTTGGTTCCCACCTGATCCTGAGCTGGGTTTGCACACAGGGCTGTGCTCACTCCTTCCCCCACCAGGCCATGGGATGGGATCTCCCAGCCCTTCCCTGGCCCTCTTTGGGAAACTTGCACTCATGGTTTGAATTTCTTCCCTTTAGAATTTGCTGTTCTAAGTATGTAGAAAATTTGTACAATTTTGGTTGGGTTGGTTGGGTTTTTCCCCCTCTGCCCCCTCTGTTTTCTTGCCCACACCCAAGCACTGGCTGATGGCTGGATGTCAATGCTCTAACACAGGAATTGGCATTTCCAGGAATTGGCATTTCCACCCCAAGTGTTGTTTTCCCCAGTGCTCTGCTCCCCAATTCCCCTCTAACAATTCAACTTAGGCTTCACCTATTTCCTTAGGGAGAGTATTCCACATGGGAACTGAGCTCTAACTTGGAAATTTTTTTCCTTCTACCCTACCCAGTCACAAAGGTTATTTCCTTTATTTAATCTTATTACTCCCATTTGAACCAGGCTAAATAATTCCCATCCTCCCAGGGTATTTACACCCCCCTCACTTGCAGACAGACACCGTGTCCCACCCTTAGTCATCATTTTGCCAAGATAAACATATGTAACTCTTTTAATCCTTCCTCATAAATCAGCCCAGCCCTTTCATCATTTTTATTGCTCTTCTCTGAATCCTGCCCAATTTGTTGACATTGTTCTGCTCTTTAGGTGCTCGGGGGATGGATATTCCAGGTGATATTTCCCTGGTCACACGTTAGGAGGTTAATTAGCACAATTAACACTGCACACAGCCACAGGACTGAGGCTTGATGCTGCAGGTTTTATTGAGGGGGGAATGGACCCACTGATGTCCCTTGGGACAATAAATGTGGGGTCCCAGCACTGAGTGACCTCAGTCATGACCTGTCTGGGGACATCTGGTGCTCCTGTCACCCACAGCACCCTCAGGGGCTGAGCCTGCATTAGGGGAGGGATTTGGCTCAGCAGCATCTGATGCTCCAGAAAGGCCAGGCAAGAATTTGAACTCTGCACTGAAAATTCACTTTTAGCAGGAGCAGTCTGGGACAAAGCCCCTCCAGCCCAAGGTTCCTGGGGAGGTCCTGTCTGTCCTTGGTCCTTATGGGCAGCACACCTCAAGGTGACCTCAGCTGATGCTGCTTTGTGGTGCCTCCAAGAGAAACCAGAGAAAAGGGGAAAATCTCTTCTGGCACCAGAATTTAATTTGCTGAGGAGAGCTCTGCCTTCAGCTCAGACAGAGCCACGTCCTGGGGAGCCCCATCCCAGTGCCACTGTCAGAGTGAGATCCACACCACTCATGGTCCTTTCAGAGTGAGATCCACACCTCTCATGGTCCTTTCAGAGTGAGATCCACACCACTCATGGTCCTTTCAGAGTGAGATCCACACCACTCATGGTCCTGTCAGAGTGAGATCCACACCACTCATGGTCCTGTCAGAGTGAGATCCACACCTCTCATGGTCCTGTCAGAGTGAGATCCACACCTCTCATGGTCCTTTCAGCTCTGATGGAGCCTGCACCCCCCACTCCCACCCCAAAACCCTCAGAGTCCTGCAGCACAAAGGGAATTCTCTTTGAATGCCAGTGATGTCACCATTGAGGCTGGAAAAACCTCCAGGATCACCTTGGACCAAACACCATCATGGCCACTAAACTGTATTACACTGTGCCAAGTCTAAATTATTTTTTAACACTTCCAGGAATGGTGACTCCACTGTTTCCCTGGGGAGCCTGTTCCAATGTTTAACCACTCTTCTAGAGAAGGAATTTTTCCTCATATTCAACCTGAACCTCACCTGGTCCCACCTGGTTTAGCATTAGGCTATTTGCAGACAAATAGTCCACGATAATAAATACCTCAGTGAGATCAAAAGATCCTTAAAGAGCCTTGATAAAATAAAAAAAATAAAAAAATAAAAGATCAGAGCAGTACAATTTGGTTCTGCTCTTCACCACTTCTCTCCTCTTTGGGAAGGTAACTTTTGCATTTCAAAGCTCCAGTCCCATTGTACGGGGGGAGCCAGGCTGAGCGCTTTGTGCTCCGTGGTTTTGTCCAGTGGCTGTCCCACTAACCAGCCTCCTGCCAAGGGAAAGGCATTTCTCCCTTCTCCTGCTGGCAGCAGCTTTGCTTTGAAAGTGAGAGCTGTCTGCTTGCTAATTAGTGCTGTCACGAGCTGGTCACTCCGGGCTGGAGTGGAGCGGAGTGAATATCTCAGTTATTCACTCCTGAGCATCCTGGGGAAGCGATTCCAGCCCTGCCTCAGCTGCACTGCCAGCAGCTCCTGGGGATTCTCCTAATGGCCCATTCAAGCCATGAAACACATCTCAGAAGCCTTGCAAACGCAGGGCACTTTATGGGCAGAGCAGGGATTGATTTGTTATGAAAGAGTTTCCTTTCAGAGCCCAGGTATCCCGAGGTGCTCGCACAATAACGTGTGGATCCTGCTCTGCTCGGGAGCCCCAAGGCTGCTCAGCCACACACACACAAAATTCATTCAGCTCTGGAGACCTCACAGCACCTATTCACAGAGGCACATGAGCAGTTCTTGATCTCCCCAGTGTTTGTGGTTGTTACAGAAGCACCTGGGAAGGGTCCCAGGCCTGGAGCTGTGCCACAAAGCATCACAAATAAATGATGGGACCATGAGACAACTCCAGCCCTGAGCTCCATCACCCTCCTGTCTCACCCATGAAGTCCAATAAAAACCTTTCCATCATCCTGCACACCTTTCACAACCAGACAAGTGCTCTACACAACATTCCCACCTTTTTTTTTTTAACCTAAATAATATTTGACCTTGAAAATATTAGCAGCAAATCAAGTTGGAGACTTTTTGACCCAACTCTGTTGCAGTCATCATCTCTCCATCTCCCTCAGTGCAGATCCCCAGCTGATTGCTGGGCTCAGAAACATGCATATTTTCCTTTGTGTGTTGATTTGAATCCACACAAAATACAGGAAAACTTTCCTTTGAACAAAGTGGGAAAGCAGCATGGCAAGGAGCCATGAAGTTACTTTCTGTAATTCATATTTTCTCTAATGAGAGGCTTTCCAGAAAGATATTCCCCTGGTTGCTCTGCAGGTCAGACAGGTACAACAACAAGTGCAGCAGGCTTGTAATCCAGAGATGGCTTTGAACCCTCTCCCAGGACACAGCACTCCTGAACTTTAAAGGTATTTAGATCCCAATCTGCATCTGGGCATTGTGGCTGACCATTTACCCCACTCCCCCATCATATTATTTATATCATATATCTTTATTTGTTCAACAATGACCCAGATGAAAACACGAGATGGGAACAACTTTCGACCTCGAGGCAATTTGTTGGCATCTCATGTTTTTGACTTATGTTTGTAAAAATCAGAGGACTTCCACAAACGTGCCTAGCATATGACTTGCAGCATTTGCCTGAAAATATCACTCTATTTTGCAGATTAGCTCAGCTCAGAATGGTTAGAAAATAAAATAAAGCACAGTAGGAACATGTGTAGCTTGTGTGGTTCCCATGCCAGAGCACTTTATCAAATCCTACATTTTTCCTGCTAGGATCAGCACAGTAACTTCCTCAGGCTTGAGACTGGAGATGAGACAGGATCCTGAACAAACACAGCATTCCCTGACATTGCTGTGGTACCTTCATGGGAAAATCAGAATTTCAATGAATTTATCAAGAGGTTTCCAGGCCAGGAGGGAAAGTAATAAAGATCCATAATTCAGGCCAGAGCAGCTCCCTGAGTGCAGTCCAATAACTTACAGACCTCAGATGAGAACAATCCTTTTAGTCTTTTAATGACATTTCAAATTTACTGCTCTGTGGAGAGATTTCAGATTCTTTGGGTGAGTCCTGCCCCTGTAGCTCCACCTGCCCTGCTACCCACAGCTCCTAAATAAACTTGCAAATGTCCTGCCCTCGATGTTTCTATGAATTAAAACAATTAGCTCCCATGAATTCATCATGGATACGACTTTGAAGTGCTGCTTTTGTGAGCACTGGGGTCATCCAGAGTCACTCCTTGCAGAGGCTGAGGGAAGGATCAGGGTTTGGATGGGTGGGGACAGCCAAGGTGGAATTTCTACACCTGATAATCAGCTCAGGAGAAAGTGTCCCTCGGGATTTCCTGGCATCCCTTGTGCTGTTGTACTGCAAGACTGGGCAATGGCATCTCCAAAATCTTTTATCTCTACAATCACATTTTCAACAGGTTTTAAAAATACAGAACCTTGCATTAATTTCCTCTCTCAGTGGCAGAAGCACCCATGAAACTCCGAGCTCAGTTTGGCCCTCGAGCTAAACCCGGTGGCTCTCACAACCTGGAAAGCCTGGGCTGTGCTAACAGGGAGAAAAAAAATTCTTGGAAGAGGAACTTTTCCTTCTTTTGAAGTCAGAATGGATTTGCAAGGGTCTTAAGTGATGAGGGGACAGTTTTAAGTAGAGGGGATATGTGTATAATTTTAACCATGTAAATAGTCCTTTGCAGCCTGGGAATCTTCAGACTTTTCAAAGCTTTAAGAAGTTGGCACTGCATACTTGTTAAAATCAGTTTAACCACTTGCCAAGAGGTTTAAAGAAAGACGACACCTATTTTGCATGAATAGTAATATTACTCTGATGAATTTAGTTATACTAATGGGAGAGCTTAAAGAATATTCTCCTGCCCCTGATGGAATTTTTAAGGCAAATAATAAGGTTCTGGAGGGTGTAACCTAAAACAGACATTTCATAAAAGATTCATCCTTGAACAAAAATGTCATGAAAGCATGAAATGAAAACTAGACGACAATCAGAATTCCTCTTGAAGTGCTTTGTAGTAATTATTTTTAAAAATCCTCACAAAAGGCTCTATTCAATTGCAGAATAGCAAGTGAGGTCTGGATGGTTCAAGGCCAAATAATTTCTGCAATGGAAAAAACAGGCTTCAGTTCTTCAGTTCTGATGTAAGGTATTTTAAATGGGCACGAGCT
The DNA here is from genome assembly GCF_009819885.2 of Catharus ustulatus. Taxonomy (NCBI): domain Eukaryota; kingdom Metazoa; phylum Chordata; class Aves; order Passeriformes; family Turdidae; genus Catharus; species Catharus ustulatus. The sequence goes on from NC_046240.1 coordinate 9,398,306, forward strand.
CCAATTATTGCTTTCTTTTCCCCAGCTTCTGTGGGACATGAATTGCCCACAGATAAACCCCCTGCTCTGCAGAGTGGTGACCAACATCATTTGCAGCTCCAGTGCCCCTGGTTCCACAGCCACACCGAGCATCCCAGGGAAGGTCTGGGGGTTTGTGGCACCACACTTTCATCTCTTTGTCCTCCCTTCTCCTGCAGGAAAAGGCATTTCCCCAGCTGCCAAAGCCTTGCTCTGCTGGGTGAGCCCTCTGCACACTCTGGGTGCAGCACAAGGGATGCCAGGAAATCCCGAGGGACACTTTCTCCTGAGCTGATTATCAGGTGTAGAAATTCCACCTTGGCTGTCCCCACCCATCCAAACCCTGATCCTTTCCTCAGTCTCTGCAAGGAGCGACTCTGGATGACCCCAGTGCTCACAAAAGGAGCACTTCAAAGTTGAATTCATGGGAACTAATTGTTTTAATTCATAGAAACGTCGAGGGCAGGACATTTGCAAGTTTATTTAGGAGCTGTGGGTAGCACGGTGGAGCTACAGGGGCAGATTTCCCTTTCCACACCCTTGGCCAGTTCCCATCCACTGGACACCAGCAGTGGCCATTCCCCTCCATTTGGGGGTCACAGGGGGACAAGAGGAGCAGGCACAGCAATACCAAGGTTGGCCCTGCTCACTGCACCACAGCTGTTGTTGTTTCCAGCTCACCCTGAGCCTGCTCTGCCCTGAGCAGCCAGATTTGAAGCCCAGCATCCCCGAAACGTGGGTGACAGCAGCTCATTCTCCACCCAGACAATAGGGACTTGTTCACAGCTCGATGGCAGCCTGGTCAAACTCTGAGTTTTCAAGTGTGTTTGAGTTGGGGCTTAGCTAAACAAAACTGGTTTTCTCAGCCAGGCTGAGGGATTCTCACAGGCTCCTTGTCTGCAGCTCTGACTTGCTCCCAGAATCCTTCCCCTCTCCCTTCTTGTTTGTGCTGCTCACCCCTTTGGCAATTCTAATTTAGCACTGAAAATCCTCCTGCTCCTTCTTAAACCGAGGGCTGACCTGTGTTTAAGACCGTGGTGTTTGAAGCAGAACCCATTCCCCACCAGAAGATTTTAATTTTAAGCTAAGTGCTGTGCTTTGTTTCCAAATGCTTTATTTAAAATTGCTTCAATGTGTAGCATTCTGAAAAATTATTTTCCCCTATTCTGAGGCTTTTCTGGATTTGGATTTTTCCCTCCTGATTTTTAGGACTACTCTTTTTTTGAGGAACTACCACCCCCCAAACCAGATCTCCTGCAGAAATGCCTCTGGACTTTCCTACAAATGTGTAACCTCTCCATGCCTCGGTTTACATGGGTGTAAAAACCCAGGGAACATCATTTCCCTGCCTCAGAGAAGTACAGTGAAACTCAATTAAACCAACTAATGCCTACAAAGGGATCCCATATCCTCAGGTGGACAATCTATATGGAAAACACGCTTGTGAGAGAGTGCCAGGAGCACTTCAGGACAGAGATAGAGCACCAGGAGATCACACAGGGACGTGGCTGTGCTGCTCCTCCTCCTGCAGCTCCTCAGCCTGTGCATCTGTTACCCCTGAGGGATTTTTGGGAGCCTGCAAGGGGAGAGGAGTGAGGGGAGCTGGTGCCTGGATGTCCTGTGGAAGGGGACAGGGACCTTGGGCAGGGTTTGTGTTTGCCTTTCTGGAGCTCCTGGAGGGCACAGGCAGCTCATGCAGCACACCCTGGATCTCCCCTTCATCCTGAACCCTTCAAAACCTTGGAGGTGGCTGAGCTGCAGTGTCCCCAGGATGTGGGAGCCAGAGGAGAAGGGCTGGAGATCGAGGAGCAAGAGCCAGGGAACGCACAAAGTGCTCAGTGCTGGGACACAGCTGCTGTGCCAGGCTGGGAAGGGAAGGTTTGGGGTGGGACAGGTCCTGGAGAGGGTCTGGGGACTGTGCTGGAGGCTGATCTCTGATCTGGAATGGTGACAGAGCAGCACAGGGCTGTACAAGCCTTGCCTGGGGTCACATCCAGGGGAGCCACCAGTGCCAGCCCCACCCTGGGCATCACAGCAGGGCTCAGCCCCACTGGCACCTGCATGGGCTCTGTCGGGTTTTTAGGGGGCTGCTCCTCCCTTGGGGTGGTTTTTGGAGCAGCCTGCTGTGCCTCACCCCATGGCACCCTGCTCTGCTGGGATCTGCTGCCCTCCTCTTCCTCCTCCTCCTCCTCCTCTTCCTCCTCTCCTCTTCCTCCTCCCCCCAGTGCACCAGCAGCTCATCCCAGGGGAAGTGAACTGTGTTAATAGGCATGAACACAACCCAAAAGCCAAGCCAGAGCTCCATTTTCCAACACACAACGTGCCTGCCCCTCTCTGCAGGCAAACCTGGGCTGCCTACGTGATGAACACAAAGCCACGAGTCTGCAGGCATGAGGAAATGCACATTTCATCACCATGACATTCCAAAATAATTCCTGACTGCTTAATGGCTCTAACAGGGTTTGCTTTGTAAGGAGATGATCTTTATTCCCAGTGAAGAGAAAAAAGTATAGATCACTTTGACTTGGAATAAATAGTATTGTATAATCCACTGTTATGTATTTATTTAGGCCAGTAATTTCTGTATTACCTAAATAACCTTGGCTTTTGTATTTTTCTATATTTTGTACAACTGCATTTTTCCTCAGTGTTTCCAGAAATGTTGTTCTGATTTTTTTCAGCCAGTATTTTGGTTTACAACAGTTTCAAGAGATGCCAGTGGAAGGGAAGCTGAACCAGCCCCAGTGGCAGGATGTCACAGGAGCTGTCAGCATCCATGGTACCTACAGGAATCCCATTCCTGAGCAGCCCAATCCTTGGAAAGAGGAGCTGGGATGCCATGGGGTGAGAAGTGTTGTTTTGTAAAAAGCCTGAAGGAATCCAGCTTATTTCCTGGGCTCAGGAACCTCAGGTTTCCCATGCTGGAGCTTTACCCTGCCATGGCACCCAGCACTCAACACCTCCCCTTGAGGGACAGCAGAGCCCTGGAGCCATGGCCTCCCTCACTGGCATTTCAGGAGAAGCAGCCACAAGAGTTTTCCCACTTTCCTTGCACATTGGTATTTTTTCCTTAATTTATCAGTCTGTCTGCTGTGATTTAAACAAGATCTGGGCCAGCAGCATGGAAGGGTTTGGGAAATTCCTGCATCTCTGCCAGGTGAGTGTCCCTGGGATTTGGATCCCAGGTTGCCTAGAACAGAGCTAAAGGAATAAAGCAGGGATTTGTTAAACCCTTCACAGGATTCACCTTGGGCAGTGCAAGGAGGCTCCAGCCCAGCTGGGCTCAGAGTCAGGAGTTTCACACTTTGATCAGTTCTGTTCCATCCCCACCTTGGGGTTCATTGTCCAATCCCAGCCCCAGCTCTGCAGTCCCACCCTCCCAGATTCTCTCCTCCATTCCCTGGTTGCACTTTTTGGGGCTGGAGCTGCAGCCTGTCCTTGGTTCTGGGGCTGGGGAAGGATTGTTGTGTGTGCCTGAGCTGGGAGAGAGCCTGGAGCACTTTGTGTGAGTTCAGAGTTATATCCCAGTGCAGAATGTGGGAAATGTAAAAGATAAAACTGAAGGCATCACCTGCCCATGCAGGGGTGGAAGGGGATGGATTTTAACGTCCTTTCTAACTCAAACCAGTCTGGGATTCCACAAAATCTTGATCTGGATGAGTCCCCTTGGTTCTGCCATCTCCTCCACGTTTATTCCAAGCCTTCATCCATCCTCAGCCTCTTCCATTTGACATCTGAGGCTCCACACTCTCGTTCACCCCCCTTGGATCCACATCTCCAAACCCTGCCCAATCCTCCAGCATCACCTTGTAGCAGAAAATCAACTGTTGGCACTTTTTGGGTGCAGCGTGTCCTTGGTTCTGGGGCTGGGGAAGGATTGTTGTGTGTGCCTGAGCTGGGAGAGAGCCTGGAGCACTTTGTGTGAGTTCAGTTATATCCCAATGCAGGGCAGCATCTGGAAAATACACAAGCTAAACTTAAGGCATCAAGGTAATCTGGAATATCTGAGGAGCACCAGCTATTGTTGTGTGCTGCAGGTTTATTGCCAAGTGTCACTGCAATATTTATGAGGTGGTTGGCACTCCTGTGCCAGACTGACACATTTTGAGAAGTCATAAACAAATCATCTTTTCAAGTGGAATTTAAAGCTGTTTTGCAGCATTGTGTTCTTTCTAACAGCCCCATCACTTTTAAGGCAGAAACATTCAAAACTCAAGTCCTGCAGGTGCACTTACTACTCCTTTACTACTCCTTTACTACCATGAGAATCAGCATTACTCAGCTGGGGAGCAGGAGCAGATCCCATCTCACCACTGGAACCACATCCAGCCCTTTCAAAGCTCTGGTTTTAAACCAAGCTGTGTTTCTCCTGACTGGCTCTGTTTGGAAAGATATTTAAGGACTTGGTCTCCCAACAACACATCCTACATTTCCTCCTGCATTTGCAAAGTGAGTTTGTGCATTTTCCCCACCAATTCCTGGAGGATTTCACAGCAATGAGATCAGAACACATCCCAACCTCTCCCCATCATGATTTTTCATGATGCCTGCTCTTCCAAAGTGCATTTTACCCAATTTACTGCTCTGCTCCCAATTCCACTCTCCCCTCCAGTTCCTGCTGAGCAGGATGGAGAGCTGGTGGTGCTTTGATGATTTTCAGCCAGCTCCAAAACTGGACACAAACACACACAGGGGTTCAAGCACCACTGAGCCAAGTCAGCACTTAGCTCCAAATACAAGGTGAGTCTTGCTGGAAAGTTGAAGCTATCAAGAAGCTCTTTAAAGGCATTCAAAAAATAAAATACAAACTTCAAACAGTCACCATGGGGACAAATTATTCAAGTGACAGTTTAAGCTGTCAAACATTAACTTTTGATATTTTTATTGCCTTGCATTGGCTACCTTTGGCACATCACCCATCCCACTAATGGCTGTCCTGTTATTAACGATGGATTTCATGGTCATTAACTTGAGTTCAGCAAGTCACAGATGACTTTATTAGGCATGACTTCAATAATCACCATTTTAATTGCACAAGCTGTCCTCTGTGCCCACCCTGAAAACACAAGCTATTTTTAAATTGAAGCAACATTATCCTTTCCAGTGGGCATCATCACACAGGGCAGCCTGCCAGAAAAAAAAACAACCAAACCTAAATAAAATGATTCAGGGCAAGAGCTCACCCATTTCTGTGCTGCTTTGAGGTACAAGCCACATCTGATAAGGCAGAAGTGAGGCCACAAGAACCACATTCTGCTCAAGGTTCTAATAAAATGTTAAAGGAGAGAGGAGGTGAGATGGGGCACAGCTGACAAACTTGAAACAAGAATACCAAAAAAAAAATCCTTTTCCAGCAATCTGTAATGAGTGGCTGTGCTCACCCTACAAGGGTGGCACAGGCAGGAAGCACCAGGAGCAAACAGCACTTTGCCCTGCTGAAAATTCCCCCATCTTTACATCACTGTTTACAAGGTGATTTCCAGGATGGATAAACCAACTCCCAAACAAGAAAAAAACCCCACTTTTAAAGTTTATATTTTTCCTACTGCACTGTGACCGACCTGGAATATGATTTTTGTGAAACTCCAAATTGGGAAGTGTAAGAAAAATGGATCAATATCCACCAAACTGGATTCTGTGCCAAGCTGGGCTGTGTGGCTGGCATGGACAAATTCATTTCTGCATGAACTGTGCTAAAGCACATTCACATCCCCAGGGCATGCAAATGTGAGGTTACCATGCTGCAGCTGACACCAGCCCTGATATAATCCTCAGCTCTCAAAAACAAACAAAAAATAAAAAACACAAAAAAAACCCTCAAAAAAAACCAACCAAAAAAAAAAATAACCCCAACCAAACAAACCCAAAGCTAAGAACCCCCCAAGAACTGAAGCACAGCCATCCCAGATCCTTCCACAGGCACAGGAATATTCCAAGGATCCTCCACAGGATATCCTCCAAGGATATTCCACAGGATCACAGCCTCAGATCTCCCATTCCACCACAGCTGCATCACTCCTGCCTTTTACAAACCCTTCCTGAGAACTTTTACTGCACAGTTTAATAACAGAACATAACATGTGATAAATAATTGTGTTAACCCCACATCCACGAATGGCTTTAACTCAGTAATGAATGTCTAAGCATGTGTTAATAAAAAATTAAATCACCAGAGAGCAGTGTCAGGACACACACTTTGGTAACCCAATGCTGTTAAGTTTTCTTGTCATGTGAGCTGCAATGTACAGTAGCAAGGAGCAGGCATTCCCATTCCCTTTGAATTGTACAGATGTTTTGTGCTCCCAGAGAATATCCTAAAGAGAGACTACACTCTTAGTCTGTATCTATTATAACATTATTAGCCACACTCCTAATTAATCCTTAGGAATTCCAGGCATTTTTCATTTGGTTCTTAGCAGAGGAAAGGGAGAAAAAAAAAGGTGGCTGAACAACTATTTGTGTCGTAGAGTTCATAAATGAGCCCATCACCCTATACCAGAACTGCTATAATTTTATCGGAATGAAAACCATTCTCTTTGATCTCCTTTAGTTCTTAAATCCAGCAGTTGTGTATTCAAACATCAATGGAAATGTGGTTTCAAGCTTCCTCTTTCATTATCTTTCTCAAAGATAAAAAAGAGCAAAAGAAAAAAAAAAGTTCTGAGCTTTAGAGATGAGGCAATATTTTTACAGTAATTTCTTTATCTGATTTCATCCTGTTTACAGAAGCTGCTGTTTGGAAGATCTCATCCCCCCTCCCCATTTTCGAGATGGCTTTTCTTTAAATAAACGTATATTAAAAAATAGAACAGACAACAAAGTCGGCTTCCTGCTTGCTCTTTATTGTAAGGGAGATAAGGTTGCTAAATGCTGCGTTATCTGACTTTGGTTTGGTGCGTGACCTACATGGATCAAGATGGAGATTTAATGATTAAACTTAACTCCTTTATCTTCAGCAGAGGGGGAGGGGGGAAGGAAAGAGTACCCAAACAAACTACTTATGTTCTGGCGTGATAGAATTACAGTTCAACACAATAATTAACTATCTGACACATTCCTGCGAGGCTGCAGATGCCAGGAGTGGCTCTGAAATGCCCCCTCTCTGTTGTCATCACCCAGCAGCCAAAACAAGCTCGTGCTCTGCAGGATCAGGGCTGGCAGAACGCATTTCATCCCTCCTCAGCTGGCTCACACAGAGCACAGGTGTGTTCATGCTGCAGGTTCCACTGAGAGACAAGTTCGGGAGCAAATTCAATTAAAACAAAATACATCCTTAATCTACCAAACCCACAGAAGTGTTTTAATCTCTTCTGTTCAAGGCTCTGGACTCCAATCTTTCTGTGAGATTCTTGAAACAGCTCATTTCACCAACCACTGCACATCCAGTGTCTCTAAAAACCCAGGAGATGATTCCCAGTCTCCTCCTCCTGCACCCTATCAAGCTCCTCACAAGTAGATCCCAAAAACCTTGAATTAATCTGCTATACCACAAACTTCAAAAGGCCTGGCACTTCCATTTGGATGGCTTGTAAAAACTGCCCCTACCTATGCATGCACCACTTGTGCAAAAAAATTAATGGCTGGCAATGAAACCCAAAAAATCTCCAAGCCTAACACAGGTTCATGGGTTTTGTTCAGCTCAGACTGGGGATGCTGGAAGTGGATTTTATTTTTTGCATGGAGGCCACATGACGTGCAGCAAGTTTAATGAAGTTTGTTCTCAGCATTATTCCAAACCTCCAGGGCTGCTGTCACCCACGTGGATCAGAACAGCAGGGTTTATTTGCATCAACTCCCACTGGGAACAACAAGCAGCAGCCCTTGCAAGATGCAGAGAACAACCAGGTCCCTCCAAATCCAGCAGCAAAAAGATGAGGACATCAAGGGCAGAACCCCCTCCCCACCTTGGAGCACAGAATTTCATTAAAGCACAGAACAAATTCAGGCTCTTACCTTCTAGAAAATCCCCAGAGAGCTGCAAGACCAGCTGTTTGAGGTGCCAGAGGAGTTTCCCTGCCAGCAGCAGCCCCAGCAGCACTCCCTGCTCCCCTCTGGGAGCATTTCCCTTAATTATCAAACTCACATGGGGCTGAGAGAGGCATTTCTGCCCCCTACTCCTCCTGGAGGGCTGATACCAAACCTGCCTGCCCCTACCCAGGGGGCTGATCAGCAAAAAGAGGTTCACAGAACTGGTTTTTCCCTGCCACCTCCTCCCATGTAGGAATGGAGTGGGAACAGAGAGGTTCTTGTGCTGCTGGTGGCACTTCCATTCTCTGATAAGCAGCTTGAGTGAAGACTGGAGTTATTTTATCACTTCCCAGAGCCTTTTTCTCCTATCTTTAATGGACTTTCTATGTTCCCCACCTCCCCCTGACCATCTAATAGTTCAACATCCTAAAAATCTGACTAGGAATCCAAAAGCCAGCTTAATCCTGTGGGCTATTCCCAAATAAAAGTGCTGGAAGGAAGCAGCCTGTGAACACAATGCTGAGCCCTCATCAGGGGAGAGAATTTCATCCTGGAATGATGCAACTGGATCCCATGAATGCTGTGACAGCCAGAAACTGAGATGCTTCCAGAAGATGCTCCAGGGGAGATGCCCAGTGAGGTTTTGTTGGCCTCTGCATCACCTGGTATTGATCATTGTCTTTCTTGTGAGCAGATTTAGATTCCTATGGACAGCCACCACAGCTTGACATTGGAGTGCTGAGGAATCAATTAGCTGGTGGTGGGAAAGCAAATTTTGGTATAAAAATAAAAGTAGAAAAGGGAGAGGGGGCAATGCTCCTTGATCACTCTCTTGGTCTTTCTAAGGAAGTGGGGGAAGGAGGGTGAATTTAGGGGGATAGCCTGGATGGAGAGATGCTGTGATGAGCTAAAGCTGTTTTGGACTGGAGGATGGGAAATCAGGAGGATGTTCAAGTCAAACATCAGGTGCTTGAGTCATACATGGAGTAGCAAACACAAAATACCTTGGCATTTGGGGACATCTGCCCTCAAAGCTGATTCAGTTCCTAAACCTTTCAATAAGCTCCCTAAAAATTGCAGCATGAGGCATTTGGCAGGGGAGAGCCAGAGAGGGGAAGCAAACCAGAAGGATTTCCATGGTGCCACACGAGCCATGATGCTTGGCAGGCTGATGGAGCCATTGCATGAAATAAAATGTGAAACAATTCAATGGCACGTGACTGCAGGAGGGGGTAGGTTTACTTTGCAGGATCTGCATCAACATTTTCTTTGGCTCCCATCCAGGTGGCTCAGCACCCCTTGGAGTCACTCAAACAAACCCAACTTTGAAAGGAAAACTCTGCCAGAAGTTCTGAGTCTCGCCCAGCTCCGTGTTCTCATCAGGGGGATGGTGAATCCCACACCAGGTGGGTCCAGGGGTCACAAATCTTCCCTGGAGGTCTCTGCTCTCCTCTCACACACCCTGCTCCCCTCACAGGAGTGGTTTTAAGCCTTGTGATGAAGATTGAGCACAGCCTTGTGCAGTGCAGTGAGGTTTCTGGACAGGGAGAGATGATGCCCAGCTCCACTTTCTGTCCTGTAGAAGTTTAGAGGAGATGGGCAGAGCAGGGATTTTGGCCAGCACACCCTGGAACAAGGGTTTAGTGTTGGGTCCAGATGTGTCCCCTTCCTCTGATGCTGAGGATGATCCAGAGTTTGACTTCAGCCTTGTGAGTGACAGAAGTTTTGGTGCACAGATCACATCAAAACCCAGCTCCACGCTTGCTCCAGCACATAGTTATGATTTATCTGTTTTATGGAATGGTTTGCAAGTGCAGAACAAACTTTCTGTTCTGTAAATTTCAGAGCAAGCTGCTGGCTCACACTACTAACAACATTTGGGGCCTTGTGATTATTTTATTTAGAGCTATTTTTACAATTAACCTCATTCCTAAAAGCCTTTCTGTTTTGATGAGGTTATTTTCATATGGTGCAAGTTGAAAGGGGGGGTGAGACAGCTACACACGTGTATTATAATCATATTTCAGCCATTTTTGTGCTTCGTCTGTTTAATGTCATCTGCACTGCCAAAGTAGCCAAACTCCTTCAGGGCAAAGTGGGTGATGGGAGCCAGCATTCCTGATTTTCTGTCCCTGGAGCAGCTTTGGGAGCAGGGCACTGCTGGGGCAGGCTCAGCTCTGCTGTGCTCATCCCTCAGTGACCGTTGCTTTTACAACCCGTGGTAACCTGGTGGTAACCTCGTGGTAACCATTAACCACTGTCAGTTGCTGGTGTGCACAGCAGCCTCTGCTTGGAGGGGCACAAATCAGAATTTGGTTCTGGGTTAAAATCACAGCTTGGGTCTGTGCAGCACTTTGGGAGAGCCATGAGCTGTGAGGAAGAAAGTTTTATCCAGTAAATAACTGGAGTGAGGAAGAGTTTGGATAGAGGCAGGTCCTTCCTTGGGAGGCAAACACCACCCCAGGCTGCTGCTGCTCCAAATGAGGTTTGCAAGCCTGGATCCTTTTCACACATATGTGATCAAGCTGTGCATGGGAGTCAGCTCCAGCCTCCTGGAAAAGATGCGTGGAGGGGCGTGGGGAGGGGGAGTTTGCATCACATGTTCTGGTTCAGACTTTTCCACTTCTCAGTTAATAAACAAATGTGAAATGGTGCCTCCAGAAGCCCCTACACCCCAAAGTCACAACTGGGGGATGGGAAGAGGATGGAGTTATGGGATGGGTTTCCCCTTGCTGTCCTGCTTCAGGAAGCCATTCAGAAATCTGCTTCATCCTTAAGTTGCCTGGGGAAAAATAACTCTGTAGAGAGGGGGGACAGAGTTTAATTTTGCCTCCAGACTGTGTGAACGAGATGTGTTTGTCCCCACAGGCACTGCAAGCTCCTTTCCCATCATCTCCACCTCCCTCCTTTACTGCTGAGGCAGCGCTGACAGTCGAGCTGTTGTGCTTCAAAACACATCACCAAAATTCATTTCTCAGGTCCTTCTAATTTTTCTTCATGTTCCCTGAGTACACACAGATATTGAATGACCTAAAACTGCAATTGAAGCAATCACTTGAACACTGAGGCAAACAGAGGTGTTAGCACCCTTCCAGAGCAGCCCTTGGTGTGTTTGCTTAATGCTTTTAATTACAGTTGTTAATATGACAGATTGATTAGATGTTTGACAGCTCCTGTTTAGGTTGGGATGTTTGGTACCCAGCAAAAGCTTGGAAGCAGCATCCTGCCCAGGACTCAGTGTTACTCATATCCCAGGGCATTGCAGCAGATTAAAATGATTTTTTTCTTCTCTTTTCAATGAGGAGTTTTTTCCTCCTTCACCTCCCAGTGTGAATATGGATGTAGGAGCAACAAACAGCAATGGGAAAGGAAATGCAGAGAAACCACACAAAGATTTACTGGGGCTTTAGCAAAATATTATCATTCTTAATGTTTGTCGACATGTGGCAATTCTCTTTGAACTGGGGATAGTTCAAATTCCTGCTTGCTTTGAAGACTTAATTTTCTCCCATAAAAATTATGGAGACTGTCTTGGATAATTTTAGGACTTAGGCACACTATTTGCTGAGCTCAGGCATGGCTTGCACTGTGTATATTTTATTTGCCACCTGCCAGCTCATGTCCACATTTCCCCAAAGTCCTGGGGAGAGGTCCTGGACAAATCCTGGGCAAAACCTTGAGCTCTGGCCCATCCTCTGTGCTGGAGATGCACAGCTCAAGCATCCCCACACAAGGCAGGCACAGGTCCTTAAATAACATTTCCAGGGAGAGTGAAAGGCCCAGCCCTGCACACAGGGACACCTGTGAGTAACTTTGCCATGGGACATGTGTCAGATAGATGGCTGTGTGACAAAGTGTCTGACTGGTGATGCAGAACCCTCCAAGCTCAGTGCATTGACAGGCAAGCAAGGTGTGAACCCAAACAATTAGAATCATGGAATCATTAGAGTTGGAAAACACATAGAAAATTGTCAAGCTCAACCTTCAATGTCTCTGTTACTCAGATTAAAACCAGGAGCTTCAGCCACTCTCTGGCTGGCCATGGCAGAATGGACAGATGAGAAAACACATCCAAAATCATCAAACTCAACCTTCAATGTCTCTATTATTCAGATTAAAGTTGGACCAGGGTTTCAGCCACTCTCTAGTTGGCCATGGCAGAATGGACAGGTGAGAAGCCAAATCCAAAATCATCAAGCTCAACCTTCAATGTCTGTTACTCAGATTAAAACCAGGGGCTTCAGCCACTCTCTAGTTCACCATGGCAGAATGGACAGGTGAGAAAACACATCCAAAACCATCAAGCTCAACCTTCAATGTCTCTATTACTCAGATTACTCAGCCCAGGGCTTCAGCCACTCTCTGTTTTGGCCATGGCAGAATGGACAGATAAGATTTAGAGGTGACATGAGGAGTCATGAGCATCTCTGGGGATTTTTACCAAGTAGAAGATGGGGATGAGGTGTGAGAAAGCTTGTCAGTGTAAATCACAGTGCTCTGCTTAGGAGGGGAACACACTGAAAAAGATGAAACCTGAGGCAGACAAAGTCAAAATAAAACCTGTGGACACAGCAGTCGTTGTGGAGTGCTTGTGAATGACTTGTGCCTGCGCTGGTGTCTGCAGACAGTTAGGCAGAAAGGGATTGTTGTCTTTACTCACACATTCCCTCGCCCTGAGTTAACTTCCTCGGGCAGAAGAGTGCCCAGAAATAAACTGTCATAACCACTGAGTTCAACTGCCAAGGGGTGGTGAAGTGTCCAGCTCCAATTCTTCAATCAGGAGCGCTTTCCTCCTTTGAAGATATGCTTCTGCCAGCACAAGCTGTACCTCAGTCAGCCGCCAGTTATTGCACTTGATACGGGTGAAATCTAATGGCCCACAAAATAAAGGTCAGCAGGAAAAAAAAAAAAAATAAAGAGATTATTGAGTGGTTTGTTCTGGTCTCAAGTGTATGAGTCTGTGAGAGGTTGGCAGCTCGTACCCACCGTCATGGTGTTCCTCATGGTGTCCTTTGATAACGGGATTAGGAAGCACCAATATTAGTTCAAAAAAAACTGCAGGAAAGTCCCTGACATTTGGTCATTACCAGCCTGCAGTCCCTATTGATTGGTGTGTGTGCTGCAGGCAGTGATCCAGCACAGGGAGGGACCTGGGGTGCTGCAGGCAGGTCAGGGATCGATAGGGAGCTGCTGGCAGGACACGGGCGCTGCTCTGTGCTGCTCGTGGGGACCCCAGCACTTGCTCTGGGTATTTTAACAAACCAGCCCTGATTTGGTTTTTTTGGGTTTTTTTTGGTTTTTGTTTTTTTTTTTTTTTTTTTTTTTTTTGGTGGTCTTTTTTGTTGTTGTTGTTGTTTTTTGGGTTTTTTTTTTCAGGTTATCCTGCCAAACAGTTTGGCAGCATCCTCGTTCCTGCAAGCAGAGGAATCACCATTCCTCTTCTTCCAAAGCATTTGCTGTCAGAATCAACTGCCCTGCCTGGAACAGAGCTCCCAGACCATGAATATTTCATGGGACTGGTTTTGGGGAGATTACTTATGGTTGAGTTTTCATGGCCAATAACTAGATTTTTGTGACTATCAGCACTTCTTTGGTAATTTAAAATTTACTTGAAAGGGAAAAGCAGCAAGCTGGAGCTGGATGGGTACAACCAAGGTCTTGTGCTCCTACAAATACCACGATAAAAGTGTATTGGTTCATAAGGATACTTTGAAATATTTAGGAGAGCATCAGCAGGAAGTATATACACATGTATATGAATAAAACCAGCATTTTGTGAAGTGTGTGGGAAGGAGAACGTTTGGGAGTCAGCACATTTCTTACCAACCACATTAAGTGCACCCAAGGGTGAATTTTTTATTTATTTGGATTTTTCCTTAGAACTCCCCCCTACAGAGCTTTAGATTTCTGAACATGAAAAATAACAACAAACTTTACAAACACACAAGTTGTAAACCCCCCCAGTGATTGAAAGGGAGTGCTGAGCTTGCCCAGCCTCTGGACACAGTTGAGGAAACTGGTCCCAAAAAGCTGAGATCTCTCCCCAAAACAGTCAGACCTGCCTGCACCTGATAACTGGGAGGGTTGTCAGCTTTTCCTGCTCTTCCATTGCTCTCCCATGGCAAGGAGATATTTATTTATTTTCAAAGCAAGCATTCTTATTTAATGGGAAACATCTTCTTTGTGTGGAAATCAGTTTGAAACATCCCTGGGCTTGAGTGGTGCAGAAAGCTTTGACAAAATATTAGAAGTATGTTTAGCTCCTTGGATGTATCAGCCTTGCCAGAAATAAAAACCATTTTGATAAGCTCTCGTTTGGAGAAATTTCTCATCTCCCTCTTTGCTCCCCAAACAGAATAATTAATAAACCAGGAATAGGGAAGACTCCACTGGCATCCCAAAGAAGCCTCTCCCTTGCTACAGGAGGGGAGATTCTCTCAGTCTCTCCTGGTGGGATTACTCCACTTTCAGAAATCAGCAAACAGCCCTCTTTTCCAGGAACTGGAATCAGATTTGGCCTGAAAGAGCAATCCAGGAATCAGTCACAAAACACAAGGCAGAAGCACTGCAGGTTTAGTCCCAGGGTAGCACAGTCAAATTTCCATTTTCCCTTCCTTGGAGAGGGGATGGTGCCAGTGGAGCTTCTCCTGCTGGCCAAGGATGAGAAGTGTCACAAAACCAGCCTGGCTCCTCCTGCCTTTCCCCAGCAGCCAGCCAAGATCAAGCTGCTCTTATTTCCACTCATTTCCAGGGTATTTTATCTTCTCCTTAACTAACCAATGGCCTGGCCAGTCTTGTTCAGGTTTGTCTCCTCTCCTTGCATCCTGTTTGGGGTGGAAGCCCCTGTCTGGGCATCAAGGTCCAGGGAGAGCTCACAAAAGTGACCCTGAGATCTTCCTGGCCCTCGCTGCGTTACTCATTTCCTTCTCAGCTCTCTTTCTATTGCTTTTCAAATTAAGGTGCACAGGAAACCAGAGCAGTTTCTGATCTCTCCTCCACCTAAAAAATTAGAACATCAAAACCAGTTTTACCAGCAATAAACGAAGCTACTTTGAAAAGTGAGGCAAAGGGATCTATCTGGAGTCAGTAAGACATTGTTAGGATCTCTTTGATCGGGAGCCTTAAATGAAAATTATCAAATGGCGCTTTAAAACATACACCCTTTTGTTTGATTAGCCTGCTGCAGATAACCTTTATTAAACCTGATCTAAAATTACAGCCATGCACTGGTGGTTCTTTGATGCCTTGGCTGTTTCATTTCCTGTTTATACTATGATACACGTTGCACTAGGAGATAAAGCACTTCTGAAGGATATTAAGACATGAAAGTCCCTTGGCTATTTGCTGGCACTGTTTTGATGTTTTCTTGCTCTCTAGAAATTAGCATATCCTTTTCAAAGACTGCCTCTGATGAGAGTAATCCTTTGCCATGATGTATTTGCTAAAAGTCATAAATGATAGTATATTGTGTAAAGAAATGACACATAAAAGGGACGATGCTAGATTATTGATAATGAGGCAACTTGTGCAACTCTGCTTTTGGCTTTTATAAAACACATTTTTGACACCATAAATACATTGAGCTTATATTAATGAGGATTTAATACTTCTGAGATTTTAGAAACTTGCTCGGAACAACTTTTCAAAAGAAGGTTTTTTTGGGAAGTTTAATGTTTTCACTAATTTTGATAAGATATTCTGTTAAGCACGTTTTGCTGCCTTCGTAATGAGGAATGATGGAAAGGTTTTTAGCATGGCTTTGCCAGAATTAAACTGTGCTGGAATATTTATTTTATTAATTTGTATAGTGTCTATTGCCATAGAAATGAGGTTGATTAATTATAGAAATTTGCAACAAAATCTTACCTCTCAGGGAAAAAAAAAAAGAACTTTGACACACATGAAAGCAAAATATAAGGATCTGGTATCTGAAGGTGTAAATAAGTATTGCTCCATGGAAGCTTTGAAGTGACATTGATTTACATCACCAAAAGATCCGTCTCCTGTTGTCACTAACAAATGACCTGAGCATTTTCACAGGAGAGAAAGCCATGCCTGGATGACCTAGAAAATAAGGACCAGGGTGTTGGGATGATAGAGGGGTGAGGAAGAGCAATAAGGGCATGGGGGTCTGCACCAGCCTCTTTTCAAAGGCACTTTTGGGACTTTTCAGAGTGCTTAGCATGACAAGGTCTAAACTAAACTATACAATTTCTAGATCTGTATGAAAATCACCATAATATTCCTTGAGTTGTGTTTGTATAAACACTCTTCCATCACAAGATCTGGGCTCTGATGGAGGTGGCATGTGCCAGCTGTGTGTGGGGACCCCACAGAAGTGTGACAAGGATTTGCACTTTGCCAACAGAGGGTTCTTTCTGTAGACAGGCACAGAGAGAATAACCTTGTGTTTTCCAAGTTACACACCCGAGGCCAGTGTGTAACACCTGTGGGTGAGGATTTCCCTGCCTGACTTTGTAAACAGGAATTTGCAGTGGCTCTGAATACCTGAACTCACCCTGCCCAAAATCCAGTCCCTTATCTATGCACCTTTCAGTGGAGCTCAGCCCTCACCTCAGATATCCCAGGGTGATAATCCTGCCCTCAGGAACCAAAGATCTCATCTGATACCCGCTGAAATCAATGGAACAATTGACTGTGGGTGGCTGCCCCAAGGAGCCCTGAAGGCATAAAGGTCACAGCCAGCCTTGAACAGAGCTCTGCTGCCACCAGCACCTCCCAGCAGGGACCAGCACCTCCCAGCAGGGACCAGCAGGGACCAGCAGGGACCAGCAGGGATCAGCACCTCCCAGTATGGACCAGCAGGGACCAGCAGGGACCAGCAGGGACCAGCATCTCCCAGTAGGGACCAGCAGGGACCAGTATCTGCTAGCATGGACCAGCAGGGACCAGCATGGACCAGCAGGGACCAGTAGGGAACAGCAGGGACCAGCACGGACCAGCATCTCCCAGCACCTTCCAGCAGGGACCAGCACCTCCCAGCATGGATCAGCATGGACCAGCATGGACCAGTAGGGACCAGCACCTCCCAGTAAGGACCAGCAGGGACCAGCATGGACCAGCATGGACCAGTAGGGACCAGCACCTCCCAGTAGGGACCAGCATGGACCAGTAGGGACCAGCACCTCCCAGCATGGATCAGCAGGGACCAGCAGGGACCAGCAGGGACCAGCATGGATCAGCATCTCCCAGCAGGGACCAGCATGGACCAGCACCTCCCAGCATGGACCAGCACCTCCCAGTATGGACCAGCACCTCCCAGCAACTCCCAGCAGGGACCAGCACCTCCCAGCATGGACCAGCATCTCCCAGTATGGACCAGCACCTCCCAGTATGGACCAGCACCTCCCAGCATGGACCAGCACCTCCCAGTATGGACCAGCACCTCCCAGCATCTCCCAGCAGGGACCAGCATCTCCCAGCACCTCCCAGCACCTCCCAGCATGGACCATCAAGAGTTGCCACCAAGCTGACCAGCACAGAGCACTGCTCCTCTTCTCTTGCACTCACAAGCTTGGGGCAGGAGCTGGAGTTTTATGAGTTCAGGTAAACTGGAGCAGGAGATGAGAGGAAGGAGCAGTTGGAAAGGCAAAGCAAATTATATCTCCAGTGATGAAAGCCACCTTGACTGCAGCAGGGCTAAGACACTGCCAAGATGATTGCCAGTTAAGCACGTATTAAGCAAATATCTCTCCTTCCTTCCAGCTAGGCCTCCAGTGGAATTGCCTTCTCCTACAATTTACTGGATTGAAAGTGCATTGAGTGACAAAATTACTTTTTTAACGGCTGCAAAAGAAAAAAAAAAAAGGAAAAAAGGAAAAAAAGAAAATCACAAACAGTTGACAATTCAAGAGAAAAAGACTTCTAAAAAATTGATAGTGTTTTCTCTGTATCCTTGTCAGAAAGGCTTTCAACTTCCCTCTTGGAAAGCAAAGACATGAAGGAGGTGCTGGGAAAAGGATTTCTTCATGGGCACCTGCTGTTATTACCGCAAGCAGTGACAGGGAGCGGAGGCATTTAGGATTAGTCCCTAAGAAATGGTGATTATCAGCACTTCTTTCTGCAGGACCTTTGCTCATTGGTCCTCGTGCCAGGCAGTAACAGGATTTGCACGACCCCAGCCAGCTGCTGGGGGAATGTGTCCCATTCCAGTGCTTTGCCATATGCCATGGAGCATTCACAGCGACGAGCATGACTCATGAGATCAGCTCACGCCTCTGTAAGGTTTTTCGCAAATTTGGGATGATTTAACTGAAATACATGCAGGGCTCACGCTGAGCTCATATTCTAACCCAAATAAAAAGAAGCAAAGAAAGGCAAGGAGCAGAAATGTGGTGTCCTCAAAGCCAAAGGGTCTTTCCTGGAGCTCCTTGACATCCCCCTGCCGTGTTCCTTGGAGCTCTCCGTGGGTCCAAGGCAAGGAATCCATCCCTGCCTGGCCCAGGAGGAGCTGTGATCCAGGCCAGACACTCCCTGCAACAGCAGCTCCTTCCAAGAGCTCCATCCCCAGCCAAGGATCTCCCTGCCAGGGTGTCACAGGGTGGGTGAGTCACAGGGGGATCACAAAGTGTTGTCAGTGTCAAGGTAAGAGCACCTGAAATGAGGTGGCTCAGAGCTTTACTGCTGGGCTCTGCTCTCGTTCCATCCTTCCCAGAGCAGCTTTTTGCTCTGCCATGGCCACAGGATGTGTTAGCACAGAAACACATAACCACAGGAGGATTATATGCAGTTGCTTTTATTGAAAAGTCAGGGTACAAACCCAAATCTGACTCCACATGGATTCCAGAGGGACAGGTTTTTATACCCTTTTTGTTACATAACTATATAATAATTACTAAACCCATATTGTTCTATTGTACACATTGATCTTACCCAAGCATGGATTCCTGTGATTTCCATCAGGACCCCAAAATCCCCTTTCTCATGATTTTGTTTCAATTACATCGCTTTTCATTATTCTTATTATGATCAAACAATAATATATTCAATTTACCAAACAATTATTACATGTAACAATCATATTATTTATCACATGATGATTATTCAGGTGCAGTTTCACATGATCCAATAAAGACAAAGCTCAACATTCATTCCCAGGCCTGGTTCCCTTTCCCAGCCCTACCAGACCCAACCTTTCTTTCCATCCCCTGAATCTGTTGGATATAATTCCCATGATTTTAGAAACATTTTTAACCCTGTGCAATTCTCTGTGTTCACTCCAGATCCTGTGTGGATGTTCCCTGCCCAGCTGGATTTTACACAGTTTAACTCCTGCTTCCATCAGCAAATCTCTCTGTCCTCCCCATCTTTCCACTTTACTTCAGAGAAACTGAAACTGTTTTTTTCCCCTCAGAAATCTCTGGATTCTCACTGGATTTTGGGGCCATTTTTGCTTTTTTAGTGTTGATTTTAGGACTGTTCTGGCCATTTCTGGGGATTTTTTGCATTTCTTGGTGTGAATATTTGGGATTTTTCTGGGTTTTTAGGCTGATTTTTTTCCCGAGTTTTTCCCCATGTTTTTCCCAATAATCCCTGGAGTTTTGGCAGGTTTGGGGCATTTCAGTGCGAATTTTTTTTTATTTTTTGGGCCATTTTTTGTGCGATTTTTGGAGTTTTTAGGCCATTTTAAGTCGGACTTCCTTTGGAATTTTGCCCACCCATTTTCTGACATGCAGGTAACACACCCAGGTGCTGCCACGTTCGCCTGGACCCTTCCAGCCAGGCAGGAGGTCCCTGAACAGCAAAAAACCATCACAAGATAACCATGGCTAAATCCATTCCAGCACCTGGGGGATGACATCTCTCTGAAATTCTTCTTACTGATTTCCTGGAGCTGATTTCCTTCACTCCTCCCTGGCGTGTCCAAGGTTGCATCCCAATCACCCAGACTCTACCCAGGAGATTTTGGTGCCAAGGGTGACCTTTCCCTTCCTGGAAACCCACCCAGCTCACACCTCTGCTCTGTTTGTCTCCTGAGCATCGTTAGGGATCCGTAATGATCTCAGAGGTGCTAAGCTGATAATCACCCACCTCAGCTACTCCCAACACTTTGTCAGGCACTAATGAAAACACAAAGTGTAAAGATATCCCCTTCCCAAGGTAATGGAAAACCTGCGAGGAGATTGACACTGGAAAGGAGAGAGGAGGAGGGAGCAGCCAAGTCAAAAGGAGGAACATCTGGTTCCGTTTTTCTTTGTGAAATTATCTCACACTGACCAAGCTGTACCTTCTCTGAAGTACATAAACGCTGAAGACACACACACACATGGTTGTTATCAAATGGTATTGTGCAAAATTAAATTGGCTACTTTATGGTGAAATGGAGAAGGAAAGCAGGCATTTCAAACACATGCGTGTCTCTCAGCGAGGTCTGGAAGCGATCACCGCGCAAGGATGGCTACTTTAAAATATCTACAAATAGTTAAGGCCATTCTGCGAGATGAATAAGCTGGGGCTGAATTTAATAAAGTTATCAAGGCCATAATAACACAGGGGCCAGTGCCTGAAACTAATAAGTGGTTTGGTGAGCATGAGATAGTTCATATGTGCAGAGCATTCCTCCAGCGCTGGCTTGCAGGGGTGAAACACCAGGCCAAGCTCCCCTGAGCTCAGCCAGATGTGCTGAACCTCTGCCCTTTGGCCAGCTGGGCTGCAGGGGACATCCAGCACGTTTTTGGCCAGGGGACAGTCACAAGCCCTGCACTGAGCAGAGCTGCTGGGTGCCCACAGCAGGCAGTGTTTAACCTCAGCACATGTGCTCCCCATGCCAGCCAGTAGCACTTTTGTGGTTGAAGAAGAGATTTAAAAAAAAAAAAATTGAGCAGAAACAGTCTGTTATGGCAAAGTTTTATCTGATATTTTTCATCAGTAGCTTCAGAGCAGGATCCTTAGGGATCCAGACTCACTGTCCCTGGAGCTGGGAAGGACATGGGGACACATCTGAGCACTGGGTGTGGAGAAATGTTTTCCAAAAATGATAATTTCCATTCATGGAAAATCCCACGCCCCTGATTCTATTTTACTTTTGTTTTTCTAATCCAGAGGAATATTTTAGATATGAGAAATTTTCTCTGGATGAGAAATTCCCATTACTGCACATGTTGGGAGGAAAGTGTTCAGTTTTTCCATCAGACAGGTTGCAGAGCAGGAGACAGAGCTTGACTTTCCTGAATTTCACTCCAGAGAGTGGAGCTCACCAAGCCATGCAGTGGCTGCAACACTTTAGTTTAGATAAACCCACTTTTCCCACAGAGCTGCAAACCTGGGCAAGAGGTGAAGTAAGAAAAATAAGAAATAAGAACCCTACTTCTTTCCCTTTTTTTTTTTTTTTTTTTTAATTTCAGTTTCAGAAGCAGAGACCCAAGAGCAGCGCTGGGGCTGCGCTTCAGGGAACAAAATTCTCATTCCTTTGAAAATTCTTGTTCTGCTGGTTGGGAATTTTGTTCAGCATTTCCCTTCCCAGCTGGCATCGTGGGGCTGAACTTTCTCAAGGTGTTGACTGTGTGGAAAGAAGAAAAAAAAAGAAGGGCAGATTTCAATCTAGCTTGGATTTACCCGGGGAAAGATTTTCTTCCAGAGATCCTAATCTAAAACCACTTCTTCCCCATGGTAGTTTACAACCTCTGATTTACATCCACAGGGGTGGACCCTGGATCTGGGAGCACCAATGGGCTGCCCAAGGCTCTGGGAAGGGATGGATTGGCATTTTGGCTCACGAGATTAAGAACCAATTTTATTCTATTGCAGCCACGGCTGTGCCTCAGCACCATGGAAACCACAGCATTTATGTAAAAAGCAGTTGGGCAGAATTTCCTCATCTATCACCAATTTTTCCAGGGTAGAGGAGTTTAGTTGAGCTTCTGGACATCTCCCAGAGCTGATTCTGTTGTGATTAATTTTAAAACTCCCTGCTACAACCCTCTGGAAAGGTAGGAGAGCTGGCTGCAGCCACATCCTTTGGAGTAAAGGGTTACTGAGGAAACTTTCAAAGTGCCTTGAGAAACATAACTCTGAGCCCCAAGTTTCAATGGAAATGCAGTGAAGAAAACCTCAAAAAGCAAACTACAAGCTCCTCTCCCAGATTTCCTTTCCCTTTCATGGCTCAAATTAGAGAATACAAACTTAGTGGAATTGCAAGCATCTAAGAATAGCTTTGATTTTCCTAAACATTTACAATTCTGTTTTATGTACATCGTCAGAAAAAGAGCAAGGAAATACAAAATGTAAATCTTTAAATGAACCTGAACACCAAGGAGACTTTACATATCTGCTTGGAACAAATGGGATGTTGCAGCTAAATCTCAAACAGGGGAATCAGAGAGTTTCAATAGCCGTGGATGTGTGGAGGATGATCAGACATGGAATGTCTCGTGTAGGGTTCTTCCCTCCCTCCCTCCCTGCCTTGCAGGTTAAGAAAATTGTTGTAACTTGCTGCAGATTTTGCTGCCTGTTTGGTTGCACAGCTCCCAGAGCCAGAATCCCATCTCCATTCCAGAGAGCAGCAGCTCTGTGCTGAGCTGGGTGTCAGAATCCTCCTGGGAAGGGGCTCCATGGACACTGTCCCCACTAAATGAGCACCACACAATGAACCCAGCAGCTGTGGACCTGAAACACCTCCAGACATGGAAGGTTTGCAGGAATTCCAGAGAGCCTGTTGGGTACCTTTGATAAAAAGTCACCTTTACAACAGGGATATTGTTCTTGGTTGTACCGCAGTGCTGAGAGGGAAGTTGAATTTGGGGGAAGGTATCAGCCCTTTCCTCAGCAGGACAGCCCTGATAGAGCAGAAAGCATTAAGAAAGCAATTTAAAAAACATAATGCTCAGGAGGCACATAATTTTACCACCAGCTGGGTGTTAAATTAATTGTGTGCAAGTCAAATGTGGCACGAGATGGAAAAGTCAGGTTTAAAATGTGTGTCCTTTTCCAGGAGCAGCTCTGTCTCTGGGCTGAAAACAAGGGGTGAATCTCAAGGAAAGCTTCAGGTGATCAGTGAGTGATATCCTGCTGGATTAGCCCAGAATATCCTGCCTGGCAATGCTCAGGGGTGGGAGTGGGTTATAACTCCCTGCAGCACCAAGCTCTGAGCACCCTTGGTGTGCATGGAGAGGATTTTTGGGATGAGGAGAGGCTGCCTATGGATGGGCAGAGCCATGACTCACTTGTCTCAGCAGGCTGAGGGAACATCAGTGAAATCTCAGACCGCAGAGGCTGCCAAGTGTTGCCACTCCCATTTTCTCACTAGGTAAACTGAGGTCAGGGATGCTTTTTGACTTGCCCAAGGTCATGCACAAATTAGTGGTAGAGCCAGAAACAAGACCTAAAAGACCCCATTTCCTTTCATTGCCACAGTGTTTTCCATTGCAGATGCAGAAATGTTGTGGGGCTGTTGTTCAAAAAGAACACATTACCCTTCTGCAGGGCTCAGAGCAGCCTCAAGGGAGATCAAATAGCCCCGTGGTGAAAAGGCAGCCCAGAACAGCTGCCTGCTGCTGACTGGCTTGCAGCTGATTCCCTCAGTAGCATCATTCCCACTGAACACTTAATTCAGATTGATGGAGCCATTCTGCAAAGCAAGAAACTTTCACTTGCAGATATGCAACTTCTGTACTTGCTCAAAATAGTCAGAAATGTTATTTATACCAACTTACAGCTCAAAGCTATCAGCTGCTAAAGCCCCTCCCTGCCTGCTCCTTCCATCTTTTTTCTTTTTTCTCTTCTTCTTTTTTTTTTTTTTTTTTTTTTTTTTTTTTTCCTCTCCTGGTCAGGCTCTTGTTTTGGAAATACCCCAGATTGTAATAATTTTACTTGTACTGCATTACTTGGCTTTGTTCATCTACTGATGAAGTGCCAGCTCTGAAGTGCTGCCAGATGAGAGTAGGCATCTTGCAGCACTGAAGGGAACTTTCCTGGGATTATTTACAATCCAGTCACCCTGCAAGTGCTCCGAGCCAGCAGCAGGACTCTGCCTGCATGGGGCTAAGGTGGGAAGATGCACAGAAAATCTCATGCATTGCACCCATCAAACTCAAGCTGCAGCTTCAGCTGGACCAGCTCTGGCCAAGGGGATGAGAAAATGAGCAGCAGCAAAATTTTAGGGGTGATTCAGGTTCTCAAGCAAGGCTATCCACGGTGGGAAGCAGCAATGGGAACGGGGGAAATCCAGCCCAGCTCCCCATGGTCCCACTCCAGACTCTCTCCCAGCTGCTTTGAACTCCAACCCAGGGTGAGTTCAGTTCTCAGGCCCAGATTCACTACAAAGATCTGAGTCCTGATGAACATTTTAACTAACTTGGCCCAAACCCCCAGTTCATAAGAGAACACAAATCCAGGCACTTTGATGTGGTCTGAGGTTTTGTACAGAAAGGTTCAGCTGGCTCTGGAGCTGACTTTGGGTTTGGCTGCTCCTCCTGGGTCACTCCAGCCTGCAAGGGCTGCTGTGGACTGGCCAGGGCTGTGTCACTGTCACAGCTGGGGACAGACCAGCTCTGTCACTGCCAGTTGTAGAGAAGCAAGAAATTAGTGGGACGTGGTTGCCATTAACTCTTTGCAGGCTGCATCATGATGTGCTGCAAGGCCTTCTAGAATTTCATCCCGTGATGGCTTTGGACAAAGAACCCACCCTCTGCAACAGCAGAATTTAAACAAGCAGATCATCTTACGTGCTTTCCTTGGGTTTGAGTGATTTTAACAGTTTAACTTGCCTCTTGGTAAAATCTGCTGAATTATTACTGCCAGAAATCGGAATGCCACAGTTTCCTCTCATTATTCTGCCTTGCACAGACTTCTGGGTGGAGGTGCAATCTCTTAGCAAAGAAGAAGGAAATTTTTTTTCCTGGGAAAATGTGATGGACAGCAAGTGAAAGTGAGCTCCTGGGGAGTGGAGTGCTTTGGGTACTTGTGGATGTCACTGCAGTGCACCCAGCTCACTGACCACTAACTAGCTTGGTTGAAGTCTGGCTCAGCAGACCCAACTACAAAGACTTGCAGTTTTGAAGGACTCCTTTCTTGCAAGAATATATAAGAATCCTTTCTGAGAGCAACTGCTTAAGTCCCTCCTGTGATCTCCCACAGTAGACCTAAAAAGTAGATTAAGAAAAGTAATAAGCTAAAGGGAAAAAACAGTGCTTTGCTCATTTATTTTGTACATTAAGGGGAACACTGACCTTCAAGATCTCTTTTTTCCCCAGAATTCATGGTGATGAATAGAATGTATTCTGACTTTAAATGAAACAGAGTGCTTTGAAAAGACAGAAAATTAGCAACATATGGGCCAAAGGACCCGAAGAGATGAGAAAAAAGGAGGGGGAAGAAAATGAAGGGAAGTTTCAGATGTCACTGTGATCCTGCAGCAGAATATTTTAATGTTTGTGCTATGGGGGGAGGTCAGGCCCCCTTTGGACATCCCCTGGTGTTGTGATGAGGCCTTTCTGTGTGCAAGGCAAATAGAAATTACACTTCCTCCTCTGCAAAATCTCCTTTAGGCCAAGCCAGAGGATGCCACAGAGGAAAAGGACAGCAGGATCTTACAGACAAGGTGATTTTCCCTTCCTTATCCCCTCTCTGCTGTCACCCAGACATGATCATGTGTGATACAACATCCCCTTCCAGATTCCCCAAAATCCTTGGAGTCCCTGGATTTTGGTCCCTGGTTCTTATCCCTAGGCTCAGCCCTGCTCTGCACAGAGGAAAACTTGGACATGAGGCAGAGCAGTGGCTGTCCCTGGGTGTCCCTGGGTGTCCCTGGATGTCCCTGGATGTCTCTGGATGTCCCTGGATGTCCCTGGGTGTCCCTGGGTGTCCCTGGATGTCCCTGGGTGTCCTTTGGTGTCCCTGGATGTCCCTGGGTGTCCTTGGGTGTCCCTGGATGTCCCTGGGTGTTCCTGGATGTCCTTTGATGTCCCTGGGTGCCCCTGGACATCTTCACACTGTGGAACAGCCACCACCAGTTTCCCCACATGAAGTTGTACAGGTTACACTCCAAAAGGACACCAGTCCTATTAGCTGGCCACCAGCACTGCTCACAATCCCATTTTCCACATCCCCATTTTCCACAGCCCCATTTTCCACAGCCCCTTTTTTCCACAGCCCCTTTTTCCACAGCCCCTTTTTCCACAGCCCTTTTTCCATATCCCAGCCCTTCCTCCAGTTTTTCCCCCATCCACAACACCCCTGCAACTCGCACCAGACAGGCCCTGCTTTGAACTCACCACTGACACAAGCATTTGCTTATTTTTAATCAATTCAGTAAATTAAAAAAAAAATCATATTACCAATTATATTCCTACTATAACTTTTCCTTAACTTGCTTCTATTTTTTTTTTTTAAGGGAAAATTTCCGTGTTTTTCTCAAAAGTATATTTGAAATATTCCATTGCTACAGGAGGAGGCAGCACACTCTGTAAGGGGTGGTTGGTTAAAAATAGCTTATGACCCAATCAAATGCTAATTACCTGAGCCTTTTAGATAGCTGGGAATCTTCATCAAACCAGGAATTAGCTAAAGCAGGAGCTGCAGTATCAAACTCTTCCCAGTTAACTTTGTGTTATCACTTAAGTGTCTTATTAATTGATTCAATATTCTTAATCAAATTAAAAAAACACTCCCATTTTAATTAAGGTTTGATTCAATCCAACCAGAGCAGGGGAACTTGGAGTGAAGGCTCCCAGCTTCACCCCTGATGCTGCTGCAGCTCAAGGGCTTGGAGAGGCCAAGTGCTGACAGGAAATTAAAGGGAATTAATGCAGAAAAATCCAACCTGGCCATTGCTGGCACTGCTGTGGTGACACTGCAAGTGCCACATTTGTACATAATGCAGACAGCTAAAATGCTAAATGCTATTTCTTTTTCCCCAAGTGAAACCAAGTCTGGGTAAAATTAACATTCTATCATGTGAGTACATTTAGTTCAGATCCAAGTCTGCTTATTTTTTCCGTTCTGTCTCTGTCATTTTAGCTCATTCCTCTCACAGCTGAAAATAAAAAAAAAGGGGGGGGCTGGGGGAAAGTGCTCTGCTGTTGCACAAGCATGAAAACTGTTCTGTGCTCCCCAAAACACCCCTAAGTCCAGGTTACCCCTTCACATTCAGTAATACATAAATATATATGTGCAAATATTTATATATATACACATACACGACCTGCCATCCTTTGCTTGCCCTCCACATTTTGGAGCATCTGGTTAAAAATTGCTAAATTACTTTGGGCTTTGCTTCTCCTCTTGGCCATTGTGAAGCTTTGCTTTTGCACAGGATGCACAAATATTTCCATTAAAGACTTTTCTTTATTTTCCCCCTTTTTTTTTTTTTTTTTGCAAATGCTTCCTTCCAGAGCTGCATGTGCTTAAATCAGCAGAGTGTTAAAGCAGTGAAGTAAATAGGAAGCTTGTGAGTGAAATGCTTGATCCAAGAGCTCTTGCAGTAATAGCATAAACCCCTTTTGGCATTAGCTGTGGCCCACTTTGGGGAAGGACAGGAGAGAAATTAAGCCCCTCTGGGCTTTGGCTTCTGTGCCAGGCCTGCCTGCTAAGGTCCTGCTTTGTGTGAGGTTGTTAATGGCTCATGGATTATGGAAATCCTTTAGCAAATGGGCTCTCTGAGCAGGTCTTGGGTGTTTTTCAAAAAAGCAAGTCAAAGTCCTGGGATGGGGTTGGAAATTCCAGATGCCAGGCCCAGCCCAGCACAAACTCCTCCAGATGTTGGTGGGACAAGCCATGATTTGAACATTGCTGCCTCTTACAGAGCTAAAAGTGTTTCATCTGGTCCAAGCTCCACCAGCTCCACCTGCCTCCTGCAGTGAGGAAAGAAAACCCCCTCATCATCTTGTCCAAACTGCCCTGGACATCCACACCTGGGATAAAAGTGAGGGAACAGCACCCTGAGGTCACATTTTGCTATCCAGGTGGAAGGCTCCTGGTCCCAGCTGGTTCCAGCCTGGGGACACCAAGCCATGAAGGTGACCTCAAAATGCCATCCTGGGCCCTGCCTCTGCAGTGGCAGCCCCTGAGCCTCTCCTGGGGTGATCTTGGACAATTTATTTACAGATGGGCTGAGACTTCAGTGAGCTGCTGGCTCAGTTCACACAACCTCACACAGATCTGTAGGTGCTCATCCAGCTCCACCCCTGCCTTGGGACACCTTCCACCACCCCAGGCTGCTGCAAGCCCCATCCAGCCTGGTCTTGGACACTTCCAGGGATCCAGGGGCAGCCACAGCTTCCCTGGGCATGATTTTCCTCTCAAGCTCTACCTGCTCCTCACCAGTTTCTCCTCTGCCTGTCAGGTCTTGCCTTGTGAGCCAGGAGGGCTTTGGGAGAGACAGAGCCCAAGCCTGATGGTGTCCTGACCTGTCTGAGGATCCTGTGGGACAAATATTCCCAGCTAACCCTCATCCCCATCCTCATCCTCATCCTCATCCTCATCCCCATCCCCATCCTCCTCATCCCCAGCCCAGGCAGCTCCAGGGGCAGTGACACCAACCCCTGCTGTGGTTATTGCACCTCTCTAGGATGGGAACCCCACAGGAGCTTTTCTCCACTGGCTCCTTTCCCAACTCCCCCCAGCCTTTCCTCACCATGAGCAGGGAGCCCCAATATCTCAGGTAACAATTTCTAGGGTCAGAAAAACTCTGCCCTTTGCTTCATTTTTGCACCACAAGGACCTTTAGAGCTGAGAGCAGGGCCAGGAACACCGACCAGAATCTCCCAGCCATGCATCTGAAATGACATCATGACTTTGTCTGGGTTTATTTTTTTATTTTTTTTTTCCAAAATGGATCTTTCAAAACTCACCTCTTGTGGTTCCTTGCACTGACATTGCTGGAAGAGATAAGGCTGGGTGTTGGCCAGGCTCCAGCTCCGCTGTTGATGGAGCCGTGCAGCTCAGCACTGAGCTGCAGGACTCTTCCTCCAGAATAAAGGCTCCTTTTCAGTTTGTAGCCACAAACACATGAATAAAAGCATATTTCATGCGTGATGTCTCAGTGTATCAATCAGATAACTGGAACTGGTGTGCGTGTGGAGAAGTTTCTGACGTAATACAACTTGTACAAAGAAGAAAGGCGCTTTCATTAATCTGCTGCTTGGAATGTCACTTACACACCAACAAGTGATTCAGTAAGAACTTGGAAAAACAAATGAAGCCATCGCTTTCAAATATGCAGGAGCCTCCCAAATTACAAGAATGACTGAGTGTACAGGATTCACATGCAGGAAGAGACTCCCAGATCCCAGAAAGGTTCAAAAAAATAACTGGGAAATGCAGAGCAGGTATGCATAAATGATGCTGATGTGTAACAGAAAATAAATCAGTTCACACTGTTGTCTCTTTTTTGGGAAAAGGAGGAAATCACCACAAAAAATAAGATCCTGAGGAACAGAGTTTGCAACAATCCTCATGCAAATTGCCTTTGTAGTGTGAGTACAGAGGGGACTTGCTGACTCCTGCCAAGATTAAGAGTCTCCTGCATTCAGATCCCGTGTCCTGTTGAGATTTACAGCTTGTCTGTAACATGAGGACAGAGTCTTCCATCATGTCCTTGTAGCCCCAAGAATGCAAAATATTCAAAACTCATTGGGACCAGCTCACACAGACACAGGTGGTGGATCCACACCACGAAATTCTGCTGTGGAGGAGGGTTTGAATGCCCTGAAGAATGGCAGGTTTGGATTGACTAAAAAGCACTACATTAAAATTAAATGGAAGGTTTTATTTGAATCAAAGAAAGGAAATTAAATTTAGGTGGAAATTCCACCATCAAAAATTCCTGCACTGTGTCTCAGTGTTTTGGCACCTACAGGTGGGTAAATACTGTTCTGGACATCTCCACTGTATCTTAAATAACTTTTGTGTAGGCACAAGATGATATTTAATAATATTATTTAATCTCAAGTGAGAAACTGTTTCTTTTCTCTGAAAATGAAAAATTTCCTATCTTTTTTTTAAATTCCTCACAGGTATTTATAAGGTGTCTGTCACACAGGTATCCAAGTGCCAGGTTTTTTTCTTGTAAAGAAAAATGAAGTTCTTTGATTATTTTTTTAAAGGTAATTTCATACCAACCAAATGAAGCTTTCATTTAAGAGGTATTAAAAGAATAGTTGGAAAAAAAGGAGGGAACACTTCTCCAGGGATAATAAAAAACCTCTATCTGCTTTACAGCTGTTGTGGCCCATTCCAGTAGTTCCCCAAAGGTGACCTTGCACCATTGATAATCCATGGAATATTTGCTGGAGCTCCACAGAGATCTTGGCTCTTTTCCTCATTTTCAGGTCCTGAAATATATACAGAGACAGCTTCAAAATCCACATTATTCTTTCCTAGTGCAGTTTTCCACTCCAGCATCCATTGCTGTTGACAGAGGGAATTGTGTTGGTCCTAGTGGGGCAGGCATGCAGTCAGTGCTGCTGCAGGAGAGGAAAGAAAGGGGCAAGGAAATTTGAAATTTGAGAGGTAACTGGGGGTAAAGGAGGTTTCCCCCAGGACAGGTTGCTGTCCATACAGAAGGATGAAGTTGTGCCATGGTTGGGGTCTGGTGGCACTGTTGGCTCTTGTGGATGAGAGAAGGGGACACATCTGAGATGAGCCCAGCCAAGTGTCCCATCCAAACTGGGGACTTTTTTTCCCCACAAAATGCAGAAAAAACTCTTGAGGCCCTGCTCTGTCTTGCAGGGTAGGTGCAGAAAAACAGACACCAACCACCAAAACCATCCTTGGTGCTCTTAGTGCTGGATCCCACTGCGGGGAGATGGGAAGGAGCAGCAGCAGGATAAAGGAGTGCCAGGATAAAGGAGTGCCAGGATAAAGGAAGAAGGTCAGCAAAGAGTTAATTCCCCAAAAACCAGCGCAAGAGATACCAGCACCCTGCTAATGAAGGTGTTGGGACAGAACTGATAACAATGACAGGACCATCCAAAAATGTGTCAGATGTGTCGGTGCTTTGGGGTAAATTTACTGATTTTACCTGCAGCTCACACTTGGATAAAAAGGTGACTTTCATGCCCTAGAGAGGGGAGCAGAGGAGAGTGGAGTTTGCAGCTTTAGTGCAGCCTTTCTTTTCCCAGGGAGGATGGGAATCTCAGTGTGCCATGGGCAAGGATGGAGCAGCAGCTCTGGAGCCACCCAGCTGTGGGAGCTCAGCACATCCCTCTGCCCAGAGCCCTTGTGCCTTTGATTTCAACCCCTGGGAAAAATTACCACCTTAACATGAAGAATTACAAGTCACAAAAAATAAGTAGAATATAAATTAGATTATTATAAGGTGAAAAAGTAGGTTTTTAAGATTGTTTATAATAAGGGTCTGGGGTCAGGATGGAGGAACCTGGGCGTGTTCTGTCCTTCTTTCTCCTTCTTCCTGCATCCATCTTCTGGGTGATGTTGGCACTTTAGATTGGTTTAGAGCAGAACCAGACTGTACAATATCAGTGATGGGTATTGGAAGATAACTGTAAATAATGTTGATGTAGTTTATAGTATAAAAAGATAATCCCAGCCCAGGGTGGGCAGTGTGCCTGGGGCTGAGCTGCTGAACGGACCTGGGCTGGGCAGGGAAAGAACTTTGAGATGAGATAAAATAAATAACTCTGGAAACAACAGAAGAGTCTCCTGACTCTTTCTCTGGTGCTGGGGCTGGGACACAGAGACTCTAAAACAACACAGGTGGTCGGTTTAGGTTCAACAGAGACACCACTGACCACACCAACCTGTTCCTCAGCCTCTGCTTCTGACCAACCCCACCACACAGAAAGCCAAACTCCCCTGAGTAAAGGTTTAGCTCAAACCCTGTATGGTGTTGATAAACATCCCAAAGTCACTTTGGGGATCTCCTCTGAGGAGGGGACTTTTACCAGCTGCTGCTGGGGGTTTGCTGAGTGCCCAAGGACCAGCCTGGCATTCCCACAGATTTATCCTGCCCGTGCCATTTTGTCCCCATCCACAGAGCAGCGCCATCCAAAACAGCTCTGCCCATTCCAAAGGGAAAGGTTAACAATTATGCCCAGCTAATTATATCCTGATAGAAACACCAGCCTCATTATTCTATCCCAGTTCGTATTTTCCTAGCTAACTTGTGTTTATCCAAAGTAAACACCCTCAAATTATTATTATTATACTTTCTTAAAAATACAAGATACCCCCAACCTTATTTCCAGGGATACATGTTCATTAGAGATAAGGTGATTTAAAAAAAAAATCATTTTATACTGTTAATTGTAAGCAGAAAACAATAAGCTCCCCATGAAAATGCACAAATAAAGCAACACACAGGCCTTGAACACTAGAAGTTCAGTAATTGCTTTTCTGATAAAATGTTTTCAACTTTTCAATATGGTTTTTATAGCTAGAAATCTTGCTTTCAGACAATGGGCTAGGAGCTGGCATTCCCCACATGTTTTAGACAAATAATGCACTCCTGATCGAAAGCAATGGAAGAATCACTCCTGCCTTGTGGGTATTATATTTTTTAATCTACCAATAAGTTTGGTTTTCCTTTTATTTTATTTTTTTTTTAGTTTTACAGAAAGTAATTCCAAACTGTAAGCCACGACTGACCTAACTACTTATTAAAAATGCTAATATGTTTTTGTGCTTTGATGTCTGGTGAACAATAAAAGGGAGAGAGTTACTCTGGGACACTGTAATCCTTTATTTGTCACTAAGTTATGACACCCAGCAGAGCTGTGTGACAGTCCAAATCAATCATCCCCCGTGCACTGCAGGCCTTCTCTGCCTCCTGCAGAGTCTATGCAGTTTAATTAGCTTTTTTTCACACTAGCATAATGTACATCTGCAGCTTCAGCAAGAAAAAGAAATGGAGGATAGTTCACTGGGATACGGTGCCTTAAAAAAAGTTCATATAAAAAAAAAAAGTCTGAAAGAAGAAACATCACAATCCTTTGTAGTTTACTTCAGAGGAGTTTGCGGTAGAAATCTACAGGACTGGGTACTCTATATTGTTAAATGTAGATTTTTTTTTAACCTAATAAAGGGCTTTTCAGCTAAAATCTCAGATGGCATTTAAAGCCTTGTTCTTTTCTAATGGTCTATATCTTTTATACCTTCTTCTCGCGGTTGATCATGCAGCAGCTCATTATCTGCTCCTCTCCCCCTCCCCATGGTGGGCTGGCACAATGGAGCCTTCAAACCGATATTTGCTGGCTAGAACTCACTGCCCCATCCCTGGCTGGAGGAGGCAAAGCCCTGCTCCCTCCCACCAGCACTGACCCCATGGCCAGAGCCCGCTGCATCCACAGAAAATGAGAATTCCCAACAATCCGCCAAGCACGAGCCCGGGGAGCGCGGGTGGAGAGGGGCAGGCGTGGCTGAGCCCGCCTGGCATCCCCTCATCCTCCCTGCCCAAGAGCCAGCCACGTCAGGGGAGAGAAAACCTTCAGATAAATGGGATTTCGTCATCCCAAGGAAATATTCCTGGCCTTATTAGGCTCGTGGTGGGATCTGATGGCACATTCAATCGAATGGAACCGACTCAGGCGCTGCCTTGTCTCAGAAGGGGCAGTGTCCCTTTCCAGCCATTCCAGCTGAGCCAACAGAGCTTGTTAAATGATGGTGCAAGCTAAACTAAATAAAACCTGGCTTTTATTTGTCTTTTCTCCCCTCCGTGTACGCTGAGGAAGTTTAAAGGCAGGAGCGACCCTTCCTCGCGCTGCTCCTCCGAGCGTGGCCACAAAGGAGTCACCTGCAGGATGCAGCATTGCTTTATTCAAATGTTACATTGCATTACCAGAGCCTTGTCACTCCTAATAACCTCCCAACAGAGAAATGCATCTGAGGAGACGAGGGGTTGGGTTCAAACGGGAGCGCTCCACAAGAGCCAGCCCTTCCC
Organism: Catharus ustulatus; assembly: GCF_009819885.2. Lineage (NCBI taxonomy): Eukaryota > Metazoa > Chordata > Aves > Passeriformes > Turdidae > Catharus > Catharus ustulatus. The sequence goes on from NC_046240.1 coordinate 9,432,147, forward strand.
AGTCCCTGGTTTGAGGAGCTGTGCCTGCACATGGATGAGGTCCAGTGGGTCACCCTGGTGGAGACCATCACAAAGGCTGGCCAGCACTCAAAGACATTTATCAGCCTCTTGATTTTGAAGCAGAACTCTGCCTTCAAATAGCAGCAATTTGCTTAAGATCTGTTCGGACTGCTGATGTTCCCCTCCAGCGCCTTCGCTCACGAAACGCAGACGTGATGCACCAGCTCTGGGCTCTCATGAAAGAACAGGAGCACTGGCCAGACCTACTGTCAAAGACCCTTTCAGAGCTGCACCTGAAACTGTCTTTTAAACAGCACCTCTCTAATCCTTCAGTGCAAAAATACTTTATCCTCTTGTGGGAATTATACATATTTCCCAGTTCAAAGAGGTATAAAATATAAATGTACTTCTGTACAATTCAGCATTAAGAAGAGTAAATAGTGTACAGTGCCTTTTCATCTTTAGATTTCAAGTTGCTTAAGCATTTAGAGACTACAGTTGGCATTTCTTGCTGTGCTGCTTCTTGGTCTAATGCTATTATTGAAAATACTTTTATCCTGGGCCTTGGATGGGGTAATTCCTTTGAAAAATCTTATTCCACACTTACGCCAGCAATTCTTCACTGTTTCCCCCCTTCCAAAACAGATAATTCATTAAGACCATAATATGCAGCTTTAACATATTTCCAGTTTAATGTTTAACTGAGTGTTCCAGTTTGGGGCCTGGTGGACAAAAGCACTGGATTTCTTGCTCAGCAATGAAACTTTTTGAAATAATGACAATAACCCAACTGTGCTTCCCTCTGTGCAGAGCAAAGAGCAGCCATGGTCCTCATGAGCACAGGAACCTCTCCTGGGTGTTTCAGTGCAAGCAACCACTTCCCTCCAAAGCATCCCAAAGGTGGATCTGCAAGGACCTGGAGAAAGAGAAGCAGAGGAGCAGCCCAGGTCTCACCAGCCACGCTCTCAGGAGAGCAGAGCACGTTGGGATCCTCAGAAACACGACCAGAAGGAGATCACAGACTCTTTATGCACACCAAGGGATGTGCGTGGACACTTCACCAGCCAACACCTTTCTCCTGGCCCGTGTGCCCAAACCACTGCACTCCCAGTTCCTCTTCCCAGGGAGAGCCCTGTGGGTTTTTCTTTTCATTTCCACCCCCATCCTTCCTGGCCAGAGGACAACCCTCACCCCAGAACAGGCTCCAAGACAGGTAGTGCAGGGTGCCAGGGAGTGTTGCTTGATTAGAGGAAAGGATGAAAAGTGAGATGAAACCTCACTCCTTCCTGTTTCTTATGCCTTGTTAGTGGAAACCTTTTGGGGGTGAGGAAAACTGAGAGCTTTAAGGCTTCTCTGTAAGAGAGAATTTAGAGCAGAAAAGAATTTTTCTTTGTAATTCAACAGGTTATACATTGAAGTAAAAGAGGGCCCAACCAAATATTAAAAAATAATTTGGGAGCCATCTAATGCCTTGCCTGGTGCAGGAGAAGCATTGCTTTGGTGAAGAATAGCCTGAGGAAGAGGAGCAGAGGCTGGTTCTGGGAAGAAGATGAAGTGATTGATTCTCTTTTTGAGAAAACCTGGGGAGGGTGTTTGAAAGCATTGCACTTCCACTGGAAGATGCCTCAATTACACATTGAAGATAAATCATGGCATTTCTCTCATTTGCCACACCATCATCTTCAGGGAGATCCAAAAAGCAGAATTTTCCTTGTTAGGGCTCAGCAGGTGAGATCTGCAAGAGCTTTCAGTGCTGCTCCTGCCCCACTCTCACCTTGCCCTGCCCCTGCAGGATGTTCCTGCTCCTGTGGCACAGGGAATCAGAGGCTCAGCCCTGATTCTGGAGAAAACCCTCCCTCCCCATGAAGCTGCTGGGTTTCCCCTGGAGAGCTCATGGTGCTGGCACAGCTTTGCTCTTCCAGCTCTGCAGGGGAGGGGTGGGCAGGGGGAGGACAGAGAGAAGGGGAAGTGGGGGTGTGATAACATCTCCAACCACCCCAGCAGATGTGCTGGAATTCACCTGCCAGCCCCTGAGTCAGACAGGAGGTCAGTGGGACCCATCTCTGTGGTTGCCTCCGGCAAAGCCAAGACCTGCTGTTCCAGTGAGGGAGCAGCACAGGGATCCCACCCCGCGCCTGGTTTTGGAGCTCTCAGTTTGCTGACACTGGAAAGGCATCAGAGAAGATAGGAGGATACTTATGCAAAGACTTCTATCAATGGGGAGGCCCATCTTCAAAGCTTTGATTTTACCAGGTGCTGGCACCCCTTCTGAGAGCTGCTCTTGCTTGGGGGGATTCCATCTCAAAGTCTTCACATCACAGGAAGGGGAGCCTGGCTTTGAAGACTCTCACCAGCAATGGGCCAAACCTCCTATTTGCATTTCATTTTTGGCTGTGTGAAGCTCGTTGGCACCAAACGAGCATTTTGCAACCTTTTTAAAGCAACAAGGAGCAGTGTTTGCTGACACAACTCAACACCAGGACTTGTACATGTGCATACAACTGGGAAAGCCACCAGCATCTGGGCAGGTGTGGATGAGTGAATTAGAGTTAGAACAAAGCCGTGGTGCATTTGGAGTATGCTCATCAAGTTGCAACAAGCTGAAGCCAATGTTAAATTAAGGGATGTACTTCCAGCATTAGCACTTGGCAGCTGGTTTGGTTTCTGAAGTGAAGCCATGGAGAGAACTTTAAGCTGAGTTTATTTTAAGGCTGTCTTCTTCGAGTGGCTGTGCTGATGGTCCTGGGAATCTGTGTCATGTTGGACTCCAGCAGAATTTCTGCTGGATCCTCAGCACAGCCAGTGGGGCCTGCCTGCTAAGGGAGCAGCATCTTGCAGTATTTCAGAAGCACAAAAGGCATTGCCAAAGGCCACTCAAACTTGTTTTTAACTTCAACTTTACAACTTTATCCAACTCAGAGTTTCTTTAATTTCCTAAAGGTTCTTAGAATATAGGGCAGCACTGACATAATCAAAGCAGCCAAGTCTCCTGGCTCAGACACCGTCTTTGACCTTTCTGTGGTTCATTTTCCCTCTGTCACTTACTTTTCAGTAGAATTGCAGAGCTTCACCCTCTAGTGTCTGAGGAGGAGTTTGGAAGGCATTTAAGAAATGAAGGTCATTAGACGTTACCTTTCCTGCTGCAAGCCCTTGCATGATGCACAGAGAGGATTATTATGCCCTTGCCCTTTGGTGTAAACAAACCTTGGAGCTGTTCTCTGCCATGTAACCAGAACAAAGCCCTTCACATCGTTAAACCTCCAACATGAGAGGCTCAAGGAAAGCTTATTTACCATGCAGAACACAAGAAAGGTTCCCGAATAATCCAAGACAAAAGTGTGTGCTGGGAAAGTACAGAGGTGGGACTGCTGGTTTCCCTTTTATGAGGATCCCCATATTCCCCAGCTCCCTGCTGGGCTGGCACAAAGAACCTGGAGCTGCTGGTCCTCCCTGCTCTGCTCGCTGTCCACAGAGGGCTTCAAGAGGATGCAGCAAATCTTACGTCATGCTCAAAAGTACTTTGTGTAGTGGGTGATCTCTTGGTGCCTGGAGACAGGTTGACAAAAAAGAGGGTTCCCAGGGAGGCTGAGCTTTACACTGAGCCCTTAGGACATGGAGAAACTGCTTTGAACTGTGTGTGACTCGGCTTCTGCTGCAGCACAGGTTGTTTGGTTGGGCTGAGGTTGAAGGCAAGGACTTGGTTCAGGTCAACATACCCATGGAGGGGTCAGAGCCAGCTCAGCTTCCCACAGAGAAGCCAAGGCCAGAACGTGGCTGCTGTGCCAGCAGGACTTCAGGAGCTTTCCATCCTGGTGCCCATCTCAGCACCCTTTCCATGCACAGCAGTTATAAACACAGAAATACAAACTAAGCTTGTTTTGCCATTTCCCATCTCCCAATCCTTCCCCTTGACCCTCCAAGCACAGCTTGGCTGTGTGGGAGCAGGAGGAGAGGGCTCTGGCTCTGTTTTGGGTGTGGGATGAGGCTGGCAGGGACTCTGCAGGGCTGCTCTCTCCCCATCACACGCGTGGCAATCAAAGCCCCGCGCTCAAAGCCGCGCGCTCGGCTGAGGTGCTGCCCGGAGGGTCTGCGAGGGCAGCTCTCCTGCTTCTTTGTTTAAATGCTGGCCCATTTGTTGACTCGAAGGCACCCACTCCTTAGCAGAGGCAGCAGCACTGAAATCGTGGCTCGCTCTAATGAGCGTCCCTTCAATAACCATTGCCCTGATTTTTGATACCTGGAGAGAAGATGCACCAGCTAGGGAAGAATTTATCAAAAACACGCCACTGACTAGACATCAGAGGGAACCTCAAAGGGACAGTGAACTAGAACAAAGAACAAAAACATTTACAGAAGTGCTACGCTGAAAAAAAGGGAAAGGGAAAAACTGTACTAACAACAGTAACAAGGTCAGCTATAAAACCAGAATTAAAAGGCACTGCTGGGGAAAAGACGGCGACTCAAAAAAGCACCAAGAACTAAGAACACAGCTTGCCAATCAGATCTACACAGATTCCCCTTGATATCTTCCCACTAACAGGCTTTCCTGCAGGACAAGTAAAAAGTTTAAGCGGCCGGCTCTGTGAAGGTGGGCTGGAAGCAGGAAAGCAGATTCAGAGCTTTTAACACAGATTCAGGCTCTCCATCAATGGGATGGCTCAGAGGCTCGGGGGCTTGGCAAGCAGAGCTGTGCAGCGGCCAGGAACGGGAGCAGCCCTCCAGCAAAGCCCATTTAGGGCAGTTGGACAATTTGAATAATTATTAATGGAGTTTTGACACCTGAATGGGCTGGCTGGTGCTGCCTCTGCCACTCGCAGCCTGGAGGGGGACACTGATGCAAATCAGTGCAAATAAAGGTCCAGCCCTGAGCTCCACTAAGCTGGAACTGAAATTAGGATGAGTTGAAGTCTTGCAAAAAAAGCACTTCCTGCAAAAATGGAAGTTTAATAATAAATTTAATTTATTTTTAAAATTTCAGTCTCTAGTAATACGAAGGTTTTTGGGATTCAAGGAAAATACTCAGAGGCTTTTGTACACTGACAGGTCTTTGCACAGCTCCTCTCTTTGCCTCCTGTCAAGATGCACTCATGCCACTTTTTGTGCATCCATCCAAAGGGAGAGCATTTCTCTTCCTCCCACCCTTATCCATACCACAGAGAACCTCTGGTTCCCTATGGGACATTCCCAGGTATGCCCCATTGAAAATCAGTGGAAGAAAATCAACTTGGGATCTCAGTCCTGAATTTTCCCATTCCCTCATTGCTGAAGGGATCACAAAAATATTCATGGCCAATACAGGCACCAAATTGTGAATATTGTGGGCACAGATAACAAGAGAAACTTTCAGAGCCAGATCAGCTTCTCAGCTTGGACCTGTACTCTGGGCTCCTAAATGCTGCCTACAGAAATGTCAAGAAAACTGAGTGACCCTCTCCCAGAACAAGATATTTTCAATCTTCCAAGCCCTGAAGTGACCCTATCACATCCTGCCAGCTGGGGTGGAGCTGTGCTTGCACAGGGATGAGCAGATGGAGCCCTTATGTGCCCTGGGGCACCTCCCTGACCTCTGCACCCTCCATGTCCCACCAGCTGCTCTTCCACCCACCAGCCTGGGTAGATGTCCTGGGTGAGCTGAGGAGTCCAGAATGGCATGAAACGCCTACACTGAGGTCACTGAACAGCTCAGGAGTTGTCACAGAGCTCGAGCTGCCTCCACAGGGATATTCTCTCTGCCCAGGTTACCCTGGCTGACCAGTGGGGATGGACAGGCTCCTCTGGAGGACAATGAGAGCAGGGCTCACCTCCACTGCTCCTAAAGGAGCCTGGGAAGCTCTGAACACCAGCACCAAGCATCAGGCACTGTGAACACCCTGTAATCATATGCCTCCCACCAAGAGCTCTCCAAAATCAGGACGGCTTCTATGGGCTGGGCACTAATATTCCATTTTTAAAGCAGGTCCTGGCTGCTTTTTTCCCAGTCCCTTCCCTGCGAAGCTGTGCTTGTTAGTGAAAGTGAAGAGACTTTTGATTTCTAAAGCCAATGTTAGAATGAGCATTTCCCCGTGAGAGCACCTGGTTCTCGTGTTTAATGAGTAAACACAAGGAAACAGAGGCTTGAAGAATGATTGTTCCCAACATCATTACTTCTGAACCCGACATTAAAGCAAAGTAAAAGACAACAGCACAGCAGTTCTTTGTTTTTCCACCACTCTCCCTAAAAAATATCTTTAATGAGACGCATTTGAAGTCTAACATGGGGCCGTTCTCCTAGATTATAATTGATAAATCTTCCAAATTGGTGTGGGGGAAAGTATTGTGTAATAATTACTTGTTCCTTTTGAGGAAATAAATAAAATATGAAAAATGCAATTACTAAACCGGCAAAACGCAAGCAAGCGGGTTTCCCGCGGCTCCGCCGACCGGAGAGCGCGGAGCTGGGATTTCAAAAGTCTCTCTCATGACACACAAGGATGTTGCTGCTGCTCCTGTTTGTTTTCCAAGTGCCAGCTCCTCCAGTCGGAGCCACTGGCTCGTTTGAAGTGCTTCCATTTACTCCTGTGCCACAATTAATTTTGTTATAAAGGGGAACAAATTGTTGGGAGAGCGTGGGGAGGGATTGTCCCCTCTGCCAGGGAGGGGACAGGGATGGTGTGCTGGGGTCCCTGGGCATGTGGGGGTGTCAGGGCCCTGTTCAGTGAGAGATGTGATTCCCACTGTGCTCAACAGACACTTGGTTTAATCAGCATGCCAGCTCCTCCTTCCTCCACTCCCTGCACTCCCACAGCCCATTATTTAAAATTTTCGTGTAAAACCACACTAATTTCACCTAAAACCACCCCAGCACATCTGATCCTCCATCCTACTGTGTTTTGGGGGTTTAATCCTTGATCCTGCCCTGGCAGAGATGTGCACACCCACCCAAAGCCCATAAGAGCAGCTGCCAGAAAATGGTTTTCGGGTCCTGGTTTTTGTGCCTCTCCGTGAGACAGCAGAAACCTGCTGGCCTTGGCAGGGTCAGCACCTCCCTCTCCTTTCCCTGGAGCACAATTCTTGCTGCAGCTGCTTAGAGAGAAGCAAAACTCACTGCAAAGGTGCCTAAAGACCCTTAGACCTGAGAAATTCACTGTTTCTCATGAGACAGGAGGATTTTCCCTGAGCTTTCAGCAAAGTGGTTTCACTGCCCTGCCTCTGGCTCAGCTGTATCAGTATCTTCTGGGAATGACCCTCTTCTTCCCTCTGCAGCCTGGGAAGTTCACGCTCTGCTGCAGTCATTAATCATTCAGAAATTCTCAGCCAACCCACAGATAAAAGTTTAGTTCAGCCCTAAATTAGTTCAAGTTCCAGACTTCTGATTCTCAGATAAAGCTGTCAAATATATATTCAAATATCTATATTCATGCCTTCTAGACCTTTTTCTTTTCTTGCTTTTTTAACCATTGCTTTGAACAACAACATGAAAATTTAATGGATTTAGAAGATTTCAAGCCAATTCTCCCCTTCCTAATTTTGTAAAATGTTATCATAAATGTTTTATGATGTTTAAAAAAAAATAAATCACTCCTTAAAGTAACAATTTGAATTTTTCATGCACAATGAAGACCTTTATCTTATTCACAGTTGTCATTTTCTGTTTAGCATCACAACACAGTACTAATAAAAAAATGCATTTGGATTGCCTTAAGCAGTTTTGCTGGTTTTAATGTATGGTACAGCTTTGTTCATGTTATTCCCTTCTATGGAGCATCCTTAGATCTTTGTTCTCCAAGAACATAATTTATTGGTTTTTAGGGAGGGCAGGTTACCTACAGAGCATGCTTTCCCTACCAAAAAAAAAAAAAAAAAAAGTGACTTTTTGATTCAAATACTGAGTGGTAAAATTCTAGCAAAGACAACCATCAGCACATTACTGCAGTTTTCTGAATTCAAATCATTCAGTTTGGTCCTGACCCTACAAACTCCAGCCTGATTAATACCCAAGAGTAATTTTAGCAAAGTAGGTAAGAAGTATTTCATTGCAAACCCAAAATATTTCACTATAAACCCAAGATATTCCATTGTAAACTTGATACTGGTCTGATGTGCTGCCAACAAAGCAAATAAAGCAAATCTTTCTTGGTTGATGTCTCTCCTCATCCATTGGTCACGAGTGTTTGTCCATGAATAAAGGTGGAAAGGCCCTGAAAACTCCGAATTTAAACCTAAACAGCAGGTGAATTAATCCTGGAATGACCTGGACGTGGGGCAGGGTGAGCAGCACACCTGGGATCAGCCTCAGCATCCCAAATCCCCAGGACAGAGCCCATTCCCTGCGGGGCTGAAGGGAAGAACAGATCTCTTGGGTCTCCCCACCGAATAGATTTGCAGCTTTCCAGGCTCTGGGCTCAAAAGTGCAGCTCTTTCAAGTTCCCAGGCAGCAGATTTTTCTCTCCATCTTTTGCTTTTGAGAATTCTAGGAGCATCTTCCATTAAATACGAAGATGTTTAGCCTTTTAACCCTCTAAACGCGATACCACAGGCTCGAGTGATCTATTGTCAGTTAAATTCACCCTCTACACTCTCTACTCCAGCCTCTCTCTTGTATTTTCCTCCCTGCTGCGTGCACTTATCCCTGCATTGAAAATTGCTTTTAAACTAACACACACTATTAGTTATTTTTAGGTATCAAAGACATTTTTCTCAAGATCTTTCTTCATTAATTCACTAATTCACTTTTTTTTGTCTTGATCCCATTTGCCCCATGTTCTTTATTGTCTCTTAACCCTGATGCTCAAAAGGCATCAGCACAGATTAACAGGGAGCCTGAGTGCTTCTGGAGAGCAGCATTTCATGTTCTCCTGCATCCTTTTAATCAGGTTTAAACTCTTGTGGCCTTCTGTTTAAGTTCAGTTTGAAAACAGCTAGCAAGCCTCAAATGAAAGACCAAATAAAACACATCAGCATCCCTTTTTTTTTTCTACCTTGACACACATTCCAAATACACAGCAATAGGATAGGAGGCAGGAAGAAAAATTAATGAGAAAGTTTCGCCCTTTCTATTAGATCTGCAAATAATTTTGCTTGAGTTGGTCAATAAGAGGGAGGCATCATAATGGTATGACAGAGAAAATCCTCCTGTCTCTCCTCCTGAATGGTACAATAAATATTGAGGGCAAGAGATAAGTGCTGCAGAAGATGTGCTGTAGACCTCTGGAACAGACATCTCTGGGAATCCACAGTAAGAGATCCCAAACCTCAAACTCAGATGCTTCTCCACTCTGGGGTTTTCAGTATTCAATCCCAGCAGTGCCTCTGAATTTGCAGCCTGAGTCCATCTCAAATGGCAACCCAGTGCTAAATAATACATTATTGCAGAAACTGGAACTCTATCCCCCACAGACTGCCTGCCCCAGTAACAGCTTCCTATTCCCAATTGCTTTTCCCATACCAGAATGAGCAGAGGCTGAGCTGGCAGTTAAAGCAAGGGATTGTGAGCTGGGGGTCTGGGGTCTAATCCCTGCTCAGCTCCTCATATATTTGGGGAAAACACTTTGCTTTTCTGACCTGAAAAATAAGGTGGCACTTCTTTATGTTGGGACTTAGTTCACCAAACTTTGCAAATGGATTTGAAATCCATAACTGAGAAATACTCTAAAAGGTCAGAGTATAATTAGAAAATAGCTATAACCTCTTCTTATTTTCTATTGCTGGGCCTAGCATAAGGAAAATAATTTTGACTAAAACCTCAGGGATCTCAGAAGACTCATGAGAAGCCTAAACTGTCACAAGTCTTTTCCCTATGGATGTCCCAGTGACTGATTTGGATGGGCACAGCCCTGAAATCATGATCTCCTCTGAGAGCTCCAGGATGTTTCCCAAGGCAGGGAGAAGGAAGAGGCTGAGAGGGATGTGAAGTCGCTCTGCCTTTAGGAAAGGGACCAGCAATGGAAGAGCTGAGCAGCCTTGGGAAGGAGAAGAGGTTTCAAAGGGAGCTGAGGCAGAAGGAGGCACTCGGGTCAGCCCGGTCTGTGAGCTGCTGTCAGTGCACAGAGCCAAGGACACGCCAGGGCTGCAGGGAAAACGTGTCCTCACACAGCACCATTTGAGCAGTGGAGACCAGGAGTGACTTCACCCTCAGCTCAGGGCTGAGCACTTTGGAAGAGCTGTTTCAGGTGGGGTGAGTGAGGCACAGACCTGCTGCAGCCCCTCTATCCTCCCCGAACCACCGCTCGCCTTCCATCTCCTGTTGGTATCCAAAACAGAGCAGAAAAAACTCTCAGATTATGCTAAGCAGCAGATCCTTGTCACCCCACCTCTGCCAATCACCAGATAAAAGGAGTCATTATTTTAAGACCCCTGCAGATGTCTGTCTGTCTTTGGTAATGAACCCACGAGCACCGCGATCGCCGTGGCACCGTTAATTGGAGCACCCACGGTGCCGGCTGCTGGAAGGAGCCTGTTTGTGTCACACCAGCCATTCCTCCTCCAGCAGCTCTGCTTTACAGGCAGACACACATGTCTGCACACATTTGGATCCAGGTGGCTCCAGAAATCCAGGCCAGGCTCCTTGGGGAGGGCAGTGTCTTCCAGAAACTTGCTCTGCATTGGACAAGGTGTCCTGTTGGCTTTATGGGAACCAGTGCAACTGGCCACCCAAGCACTGCAGCTCCTGCCTGCCTGCCACCTGCAGCAATAAGCTCCATCAGGTAATTAATAGCAGCCTTTACTACCTGCACTACTAGAACTGCCACAAAGAAGACGGTTTTGTTGCTTTTTTAAAGAGCTTTCATGTGGTTACTGGGGTTTGTGGTTAAAAAAAAAAAAAATCCTCATTCCCCCCAACAGCAGTCTGTACAAGTTGCTTTGTATTTTCCTCCTCCCATACCCCCTTCCACGATTTTGGGGCTTTCAAGTCATGTAATGTTTCGACGTGGCACTGGGAGAACAGCGAAAGAACAGAATCATCACAAGGATGTTTGAAAACTCTACAAAACTCTTCAGCAGCAGGGCAAGGTTAGTTAGCAGCTTTGTTTCATCATGGAATTTATTTACCAGACAAAATTCAGCTCCAAGATGCCACATCTGGTTTTCCAGTGAGAGTGTTCCAGCATTTTTTTTTCTATTCCAAGAAGCAAGGAAGAGGAAAATGCCCAAACCTGTGGCTGTCCAGAGGGAGTTTTACACAGCAGCTGGCCCAAGTTACACATCCAGCTAGTGGCTGAGTATTAAATCAGAAAAATAGGATGTTTCTTCACCCCATTTCTATCTTTACTTTGCCTCTTCTTTCTTCCACCTCAATCCCTGGGCCATCCAGTGCTCTGCTTGAAGAGCAAGGCAAGAATTCAGAGATTTACTTTCCTTTTAAGCCATGTGGTCCAGTATTTCCTATCAGCCTTCATGAGACTCTCAGAGATGTCTATTTAACAGATAACTGATAGCTCAGGGGCTTGGGTGACCTTCAAAGAGCTAAGCTGGACTCAAGACAGTCCACACAGAAGATCAGCTCTGGACCAGCATCCTGAAATTTTAAACTTCAGCTTAAAGTAGCCTTCCCTACAGAAACACAAAGGGTGTTGTGATTATTAATTATGCTCTGTGCAAAACTTCTCATCTTATTTCTGCCCTGACCTTTGGTATCTCCATCCTGCAGGATCTTGTTATTCCCTGTCCCAACCAGAAGTGATTCCTGTGAATAAAGGGACATTCTGCCATCTTTGCTTCTTCAGAATGGGAGCAAGGTGGTTTCTCAGCAGTGTAATCAAGGGGAACCAGATGTGATGAGCTGGATCCAAACCTGCAGATGTGGCACAGCTCCCACAGCACCAATATGGGCACAAAAACTCCCAACAAGGAGCTGCCTTCAGCCACTGTTTGGTTTTATTGTGGCTGAGTTTCATGCAGGTTTGTCAGGTCGGTGGTGATTTATTCCCCTTCCAGCCTTCAAGAAAGGATCAGCATTTCCAAGAGCAGCCCAGAAGTGCAGGCAGTGGAGCAACCCCTCTCCAGGTCTGGGGCAGTGAGGAGTGAGGAAATCAAATGCTACAGCTCCAAAGTGATCAGGCAGCCACAAATTACAGCTCAAGAAGGGATGTCTGGACCTGAGCACACAAGGGATTCTGTTCTTGCTGTTGTTTTGGAGTTTTTATGAGCCAGCACAAAGCTGTCTCCTGTCTGGAACCAGGTTTAGCAGTTGAGGGATGTGATTGAGGTGGAAGTCAAGGCTGGCAGTGCCTTTTCCTAGTTCTAGGAATAGAAGGAAATATCTGGTGTCTGTGCAGGGGAGTTATTCCAGCTCTGCACATCCCAAGGTGAGCCTGGACTCAGCCCTCACTGCCAAGGCACTGCAAGGTGGGATGGTGCAGTTGAGACCTCAGTGGGAAGGAACACATGACTCAAAAGCAGTGGGACAGGCTCCATTTTCAATTCCTCTGAATGAAGTATTTCTTTTTAAATGAAAGTTTGCTGATTCCTGAGCAGTGGCTGTAAATCCAGCCTGGGCCCCAGGACACTGTGCTGGGATCTCCCTCCAAGTGCAGGGACCTCAGAGTCTGGGAAAGCCAACATCTGTGATGGAACTGAGATCTTGAACTGGAATATCCTCATTAATTATGACTTTGCAGGGAGGTTGCCAATGGGAAAGAATTTCACAGATGCAAGAGCTGTATCTGACTCCATGCCTTCCTTTTATGCTTCAAAAGACAGGCCAAATGATCTGGTAGCATATGAAGCTTCTAATTATTCCCAAAGCCCTTGGCTCTTCCTGCACTGAGGGCCAGAGTTAAATTCTCCCTGGAAAGGTAACAGAGCATGGATCCTGACACAAAATCAGCCAAGAATGTTTGCAGTCTGTGAGAAAGGCCTGAGACCCTGTGTGTCAATATTTAGAAGTCCATCCAAAATTCCCAGTTCTAAACTTAGCTCCAAACATAGCACATCCAGATCTGAATCTGTTTTGTCTCTGGCAAAATACATGTCCCACAAATTTTATTATTTGTTTTCTTTGGTGATTCTAGACACAGGATGGGAATTATTTTTCAGACAGAATTCTGGGTAGATGCAATTAGGTTTTTATCATTACAGGAGAAGGGTGTTCTGCAAAAGTGAGATTTGGAGGGAGGATGTGAAGGTTTCCCAAGGATGCCATGGCATTTGGCCCTGGCTGAGCAGCAGCTCCTCAGGTGAGGGGACAAAGCTCAGAACCTGCCCAGTGCAGTGAGTGCAGGGATTTCTGAGACAGGATTTTGGAGCCTGGCAGCTCTGGGTTCAGGTCCTTCCCACCTGCACAGCACAGCTGCAGAGTGGTGGATGCTGGACAGTGCACACAGAGCACAGTCCTGACTCTAACATGTGATTTTCACAGGAACTGCAGCCTTAACTCTGCTTTTCAGGAGGTTCTATGGCTCCATCCCATGGATTTGATCACTGCAGGGATCTGCCCAATGGACTGATGTCTCCCAGGGTGTTTGGGAAGCCTTGTCAAATACTTCTCCCAATTACCCTTTGATTTCTTCAGCAGCAGAACCCAGCAATCTTTGACCCCTGAGAGCAAAGAATGAGCTCAAAGCTCTACTAAAGCTTCCCAAAGGCAGGCTGGGCTGGTCTGGGGCTTGTTGGAGAAGGGGAAAGGACTAACACAATGTTGGTGGCTGCTTGCCCAGGTGCACCCAGAAAAGCCAGAGCTGGGTGGATGCTCAGCTCAGGGGTGTGATGGAATCACAGCAGTGGCTACACCTGTCAGAGCACAACCCAAAACAGACAAGGAAAAGTCCTCTGGGCTCTGGTGGCCGAGAGAACCAACAGAGATGCCAGGACACAGCCCAAACAGTGACACTAAAGGAAAGCCCAGCTGTCAGGAGCATGGCCAGCACTGACAGCCACGGGCTGGGCAGCCCAGCAGCTCCTGCTCTGCTCCCAACACAGCACTGACAACTTGTCCTTTCCCAGGCCTTGGTACGAGCAGAGCAATGGCTTGGTTTTGTTTTATGGGTCCCATGATATCAGGAGTTAATTGTAAGCAGCACATTCCCTCTCCCAGTGCCTCCGAGGTGGGGTGGGGAATGTGCTCGCCTCTCTTGGCTCCACGTTCCCAACGTGCCTTTGGAGCTGTTTGCATTTCAAAATTTCTGTGCTCAGGCTGGTGATGAGCTCAGCTGACAGACAGCCTTGGTTCAGGGCAGAGAGGGGAAGGAAGTCCTGGTGTGGTCACCAGGAAAAGCCAGAAAGCTGAGCCCAGTGTCCCCAAAACCACCCAAACCCAGGCTGGGGAGGGACAGATAAAAGTGTCAACAGGCATTTGTGTCAGGGATAAGTTTGCATACAACACGTAAAATGGATGGGATCCATTCAATAGCCACATATTCAGCATGGAAAATGTGTTTTTTTGAGGAACTGCTGGCTAAAGCAAGTGGCCCTTCCCATCAGATTGCAAGGAGAGCTCCCCCAGTCCTTCAGCTCAAGGGGGAATGGCTACAGCTGATGGAACGTTGTTGTACTAATATTTGTAATTCCTTTGGGACTCTCAGATCATGAGTACCACTGGAGGAAGGCAGAACACTATATTAGCAAGAGCCAGTTGCTATCACCCTCTCTTGTGGTCTCTTGCAGGTGATGGCTGCTCCATGGATGGGCTGTTCCTGCTGCTCAGTATTTTGTTTCCTTTTGCTCTTAACCTGACTGAAATCTGGAGGCTGGAAATGCCAAGTGCCTGCATTCAGAGGGATCCACTCCCCTGCTCAGCAGAGGCAGCCTCTATCTTCCCCATATCTCCTCCCTGCTCCCTTATCAGTGAGCTCTGCCTACTTTAATGCAGGCACAAGAAAGGGAAGAGCCTTGAGCTGGAACATGGGTTCAGTCCAACACTTAGATCCTGAGAATGGAAAACTCACAGTCCCTCAAGAGGAGAGAGGCTGGGTTGTGGTTTCTGGAGGCAGAAATTTAATACAAACTTGTAGAGTAAATAAACTGCAACCTCATCCCTACGTCTGGTGTGTGAGAACCTTCGGGCCAGGCAGAGGGAAAGAAATCCTGTGAGGGACAAAGTGAAACCAGATGGGGCCAAGGCTGGGATGGGCACTGCTCCTGCACGGGGACTCAGTGTGCTCCATGGCTGGTGCCCACTGCTGACCTTGGGAGAGGGAATGGGATGGGCATGGGGTGGGAATGGGATGGGAAATGGGATGGAATGGAATAGGGAATGGGATGGGCAATGGGATGGGGAATGGGATGGGAATGGGGTGGGGAATGGGGTGGGGAATGGGATGGAGAATGGGATGGAATAGGGTGGGGAATGGGATGGGGAATGGGATGGGGAATGGAATGGGGAATGGGATGGAATAGGGTGGGGAATGGAATGGGGAATGGGGTGGGGAATGGGGAATGGGGAATGGAATGGGATGGGGCAATGGGATGGGGAATGGGGTGGGGAATGAGATGGGGAATGGGATGGGAATGGGATTGGGCAATGGGGTGGGGAATGGGGTGGGGAATGGGATGGGGAATGAGATGGGGAATGGGATGGAGAATGGGATGGGGAATGGGATGGGAATGGGATGGGGCAATGGGGTGGGGAATGAGATGGGGAATGGGATGGGCATGGGGTGGGCAATAGGATGGGGAATGGGGTGGGGAATGAGATGGGGAATGGGATGGAGAATGGGATGGAATAGGGTGGGGAATGGGGTGTGGAATGGGATGGGGAATGGGGTGGGGAATGGGGTGGGGCAATGGGATGGGCAATGGGATGGGCAATGGGACGTGGAATGGGATAGGGAATCGGATAGGGAATGGGGTAGAGAATAGGACAGGGAATGGGGCAATGCAATGGAAGAAGGAACGGGATGGGCAATAAGATGGGGCAATGGGATGGAATAGGGAATGAGATGGACAATGGGATGGGCAATGGGATGGAGAATGGGATGGGCAATGCAATGGAATAGGGAATGGGATGGGGCAATGGGATGGGCAATGGGATGGGCAATGGGATGGGCAATGGGATGGGCAATGGGATGGAATAGGGAATGAGATGGGCAATGGGATTGGGCAATGGGATGGGCAATGGGATTGGGCAATGGGATGGGAATGACTCTTCCTGACCCTGGTAATCACCATGAATGGGACAGGAGGCAGCTCTGAGGAGAGGGAACAGGAAATTTCCTAAGCCCTCTTTTATCCACAAGGACATTCAAGTGTCACAGAGTGGGAATCAGCCTGCAGAGCATCATTGTTAACTTAAAAAATACCCACCACAAACTCCCCTAGCTATAAAGGACTGAGCTGAAGCCAGCCCAGAAGACCAGAGTTTTAAGTTGGTGGCCAGCTCTGTCAACCACTGGTCCTGGGTTTTAATTTCCTGAAGTGTCTCATTTCTCTCCCTCACCAAAGGGAGTTGGAAAAAAATCCTCTTTCTCCCTTTCTTTCTCCCCTCCTCACAGTTGCTCTTTGAGTAAGGCCATACCTAACAATTATTCAGGAAAACATTATGTTGACATTACTGTTTAGAAAATAAAAAAGGGTTTTTAAAGCTAGAGAGTAACATCATGACCATATAGCACTAGTGAATGATTAAAAATTTAGATGACTGCCTTTGAAACAATAAAAAGCTTTCGAAGCTTCTTAATGAGCAGCTATCAGAAATAAAGCATTTAAAACTTCAGAAAGTGCCTCTGTGGAAATTTCATTGTCTTTGATGCTGTAAAATAACTGCAGGGTGGATTCATTTCAAGTTCTTTTTAGCATACTGGTCGTTTAGAAATATTGGGAGATATCTTTCTTAGCAATATGTGGGGAAAACAATGTCTTGGTCGCTTTCATTTATCTGCAATTTGACAGGAGTGCAGTTTATTAACTTGAAAAGAGACAGATACATTATCTGAAACACAGAGAGTATAGTGGGTATTGCCTCCTTTTTATACCAGTGGGAGTCCATGACACTTTGAACTTGCTCACCATTAAACGCCTTCCTGAGTTGTTGAAGAGGCCTTTAAAAAGGGAGCCTGTGCATTTATGATGTAAATTCGTTATTTTGACAGTCTTTGAAATCTGTCATATTCACGTCCAATTTAATGCACCGCAAAAATTCTTTTCTTTTAAAATACTTTTCTTTTAAGATTTCAAAGCCATTTTCATGTAGAAAACTATTGTTATACCTAATATATCCTGAAAGTGTTTTAGCAAAGGAACTTATATGATTCTGTTTTAAGTCATGTCAGGTTTTAAAACATGTCATTTCTTCAAATAAGCTTTGACCACACCATCTTTTTTTTTTTTTTTCATTAGTTAAAGTGCACTTGATTTCCATGGATACAATTAGTCAGAATATCTGCTATAGGATCATCATTGGATCAAACAGGGTCTTTTCAGGCTGTATTCCACAGAGCAATTGCCCACATATCTGAGATCAATACAGCCCAGCACACGGGTAGGGAGATGCAGGGAGCTGAGGGCTGCTTGGGAAAGTGGAGGATTGTACTGAAGCACAGCACATTTAACGAGAACCTGGGCCGGTGGGAAAATTAAACAGCTCCTTTTAAAATGATGAGCTCTGAGTATTTACTCTGAACGTGGAGTGGGGCGAGGAGGAGCAGGACGGGAGGGGGCCAGGAGGCATCTGATGAAATCCAAGTTCAGTTTATTTCTGGTCAAACCCAAGCCTCACACATTTCAACTCAATCTTCAATCCAAACAAACCTCCTTAGGCTTGCTAATCCTCATTACACAGTGGATTTTAGCTGTACCTGCACTTCTTTATCAGTTTGCAAGATATTTTCAGCCGGTACAGAGGTCTTCATGCAGCTCTGCTTCAAAGCCGTGTACAGAGGAGGTTCTGTGCAGAGTTTCAGAGAGTATTTTCATTTACAGATGCCTTATCACTTTGGGAGAGGGGGTTGGTGGGCAGGGGGAACACATTCCTCCAAAGCAGCCCAGAATCATCCTAATCTAGGGAAACGATCAAATAAGAGTTTCAAAGATCTCCTACTACAAAGGAAGGCATTAAGCTCACTCCTTGCCTGCCCAGACTCCAGGGCTGTTTTGGAATACATGGAAATATCTCTGTAGCACGAAAGAACCTTCCACTGATGCTTTAAGCACCATTTCACATGTCCCCAGTGGCCGGGTTTAAAATGCAGTGCACCATGAGTGAGATAAACCAGGAGAATCATTACTTCAGTGGCATTTAACCCTATAATTGGGTGGTTTTTTTGGGCCCTGATTTTATAAGGTCACCCTGTTATTTCCTTTGCTGGCTGGCTTGTGATGGTGCTCTCACATGTTATTACTCTCTTCCATCACAAGGAATGATATTTCGGGACTGAAAGGGCGAAAGATTTGTAAGGACTGTCCTTTCCCACACTGTGATTGTCTGAAAGCTTCAAACAGCCAAAGGCTGAGTGGAAATGTGCTTTAGATGGTGTCTCTGGGGCAGAAATCCCACCTGGTCTAGGGGTAGAAAGGAACTGCAAGGATCTGATTATTTCATGGTTAGATCGCCTCGTCCCCCTGCAAAGGGAGGATATACTTTCCTGATAGAGCTTGTATCAGATATTAAACCAATACTACACTTGATCTCAGCAAAAAGGCCATTAAATCTCACAACTTGAAAAAGACATCTTGCTCCTTGAAGCAGGGAATCCTGCAGTGCCTGCTGCCTGCTAACCCGATGGCCCGGCTGCGCGCGCTGCAGAATTCATCCCTGCTATCATTTCCCCCAGTCTCGGATTTCACTGGCACGAGCAAAACCTTGGGCTGCATGAGAAAATACTTTGAAATGGTGCCTAATTGACTTGGGCCCGGTTCAGGATATAGTACACCACACAAACCACCATAACATCAATCAGAGGCACAGAGGATGTCCCCATGTTTGGCTTAAACTACAGGGTATTTCCTTTGCCCAAAGCATTTTAATCACACTTAAGTATAGGTTTGCCGTGGCAGAAAAGACAGACCTATTCCAGTCGTTGATTTTTCCCACAGAAGGAAACTTCTGTCAGGCATCCCAGGAAACGGCCCTGGGTTCATTGCACCAACTGCACTGACTTCAGCAGCCTTATCGAGTCTCTCCTCTTCTCACTCCCACAAAAACTCGTGTTCTGCAAGAGGAGTGTTTCCATCCAAGTCTGGTGGCATTGAGCTTAGCCTCTGGGATCTGCTCTCCCCCATTTTCCTCCTGGGTTTTGTGCCCTTTCCCCTCACTCCCCCTCTTCAATTAGTGCTCTGATAGTGCCTCTCTGGTAGAGGAGAAACAGGAGCCTTGTTAAGGATGTAAGGATATAAAAATGTTATTTCCAGGCTACTGGAAACAGGCAAAATCTGTGGTTCTTGTGGGCATGACTGCCCTGCTCAACAGAGCTGGTTTGCACCCAAAATTATGGCATTTTCATGCCTCAACACTGTCACAGATGAACTAATCACTGACTTATCATTGTCAGACATGACTCTTGAGTTTAAATATCTCAATGTTCGGTCATGCAAATGTCCACATTGAACATTTTCACTGAGCTTTGAGCAACCTCTGTGAAAACCAAATCTAAGGAATCACAAACTGCATTTGGAAATCCAAACTGATAGGATAGAAACCAACCAAGGGCTTGATCCCCTTTAGAGCAACAGCTCAGGGACAGCACTGCCTGATTTTGGGCTGGCTCCAGGAGAAGTGAGGCTGTGGACTGTGCTACCAGTGTCCACTGCCAGAGCTGGAATTAGCAAGAAATTAAAGTCATGCCTGGGCATGCCTGGAACAATCATTAATAGTCATTTCAGTCATCATCCCCATTGCTCAGTGCACACAACAGCCTCATTCTTGATCTTCCATTTCATATAAAACAGGGGTGATTTGCTTACAAATATCAGCCAGGAACAGAGGAGGAGAAAGGGGGGACAAGCCCATGTTAAATGATTCTGATAAATCAGACATACAGGGGAAGGGATGAAACAGTGGATGAGAATAAAAGCACAACTCTCTACAAAAAATCCCTCTGAAACCCAGTAATGAGAAGTTGTAACTCATTGTCTTGCCCTGGTGTGAAGGGAGCAGAGCAAACACACAAATGACAATTAACATCCCAGCTGACACCAGCCTCAATTTCTGACCCACTGAGATGCCACCCCTGGGAACACTCATGGAATCAGTGTTTTATTGGAAAGAGGGTTCAGGGGTAATTCCAGTTGGACAAAGTTGGCAAGTGAATCACACACACACAAACATGTCAGAGGGGGGAAGGACATTCCCCTGGCAGCTTCAGCCAGCGTTCCTGCTCTGTTCCTGTTCTGTTCCTGTTTGGTTCCTGTTTGGTTCCTGCTCTATTCCTGCTTGGTTCCTGCTCTGTTCTGTTCTGTTCCTGTTCTATTCCTGCTCTGTTCCTGTTCAGTTCCTGCTCTATTCCTGCTCTGTCCCTGCTCTATTCCTGCTCTGTTCCTGTTCAGTTCCTGCCCTGTTCCTGCTCTATTTCTGCTCTATTCCTGCTCTGTTCATGTTCAGTTCCTGCTCTATTCCTGCTCTGTCCCTGCTCTGTTGGCACCAGGGCTGTGCTCACAGGTGTGGACCCCACAGCATCCAGGACAGCAGGAGCTGATCCTCACGTGCCCAGCTCCAAACTGGCTTGGATTTAGGAGTTAATCCACTGCCCTCAGTGCTGCATGAGACTGCCAGTGCAGAGATTTGACAAGAGCCCCACTCAACAGCAGCCCCTGGATCCTGCCCTCCATGCCCAAACAGCCTTGAGGCACAGCCAGTGCCTGCCCTGAGGGAGATCCAGCTGCTTCCAGGGGAAAAACACAAGGAACAAATGTTCTCCTGTGGCCCTCTGTCCCAGGCTCACTGCCATGTGTCCTGATCCAGAGCCCTGGACCTCACAGCAGCACTCCTGGGAAATGCAGGGACAACCACTCACCCTCATTTGGGAAAGAGCAGCTCAGCTCAGTGCAAACATTGCCCAATGGTGTGAAAGGGCTTGGACACATGGCTGCAACTCCTGACTGAATCCAGGCAAGGCAACATCAAGGAATCCTGCTCTGTTGGGCAACATCAGCCAGGGAACAAACCCCAGGAGCCACCAAGGAGCACCACAGCCCTGGGAGACTCGCCAGGACAGCCTGGTGGAGCAGCTAATCCGTGCCTAAGGGTAATGGTGACAGAGAGGAAGCTGTGGAATGGAATGGAACAGCCTTGCACACACTTCCCACAGCTCTGTGCTCCCCTGTTTCCTCATCCCCACCTTCACCTGCATAAGGATGCACATACCCAACCCAGCTGAGATGCTTTTGGTTCAGCCAGGCTCCCCCAGCATCCCCTCTGTTAAAATTCACTTGAGATTTTTGCTATTTATTTATCATCTGGGGGTTTGTTAATGTCCCCTGAAACAGTCTGCAAATGCAAATCCTGCTGTTAGGATTGTGGAAAGAAATCAAAATTTAAAAAAAAAAAATAATATTAAAGAAAAATCAGAAGGAAAACATAAAAAGTAACAGGCAATGAAATATCTCCCAGACGGAAAGGGAAAGAGTAAAACTGCAACAGTGGGTTGCAAAAGCATAATCCATTGAACTTCAAAATCCTAGCAACACATCCCTTTGTTTATGAACCATCTGAAGCAAGTTCTACCCTGCAAACTCCATGGGGAACCTTGATTTCTCTAGCCAAATTAACTAATTTTCCTAACACACACTAAAATCTGGCCATTTGATCTGTCGCTCAAAGCCTGTCCTCCAAGTAAATGAAAACAGTTTTGGTTCCACAGCACGAGGACAGTGACAGCATCCCCTGGGCTCTGAGAGGTGTGTTCCCCACCTCTCCTCCAGGAGGGGCACCGAGAGCTCGATTGTGCAGGAAAAAATATGAAAAATGACAGATATAAACTCATTTTTAGATATAAAACAGGTTTTATCTTTATGTAAAATGATTGCCATTTAAAGTCTTGGGTAGATTGAGGGGAAAATAGTGGGACTTCACTTCTTCCACTTTGGAACTCCCATGGCATCCAGGTGCTGTTTCTTCCTCTGAATCCAGCTACAGTTGGAAAAACCCACAGAAATGTCCATGAGCACAGGCTGATCAGGGGTTTACATGGAGCAACATCTGGCTGTAAATACAATGGAATCACAGACTTATTTAGGCTGGAAAAGATCTTTAAGGTCATGGAGTCCAACTGCAAACCCAGCACTGCCAGGTGATAGGATGAACTTGAGAGGCACAGCAACCCCACAGGTCTCACAGATCAACTCCAAAATCTTTTTCTTCCCCCATTTTTCCTACCCAATGTCTATTTATTAACCTTTGAGAATTTCACTTCTTTGATTCCAGCTAAGTATTGGCAATAATTCCAGTTGTGCATCCCTGAGGCAAAGTGCCTGAAACAGCCCATGGAATCCACACTGGGGCTGGTATGGGAAGGAGATAAACTCCATCCTCTGCCTCAAGGGGGGAAACCCTGAGCTATTCCTGCCCCACAGAATTCATCCAGCTCCCTCCTGGAGGTTCAGGGCTGTCTTGTACCCCTCACTCAGAATTCCAAAGTGATGTCCTACTGGGCAGACTCCATCCCACTGCTTTATAAAAAATTAAGGGAAAAAAGCTGGAGAAAGAAGAAATGATGTTTTGAGTGGTCCAATGCAGTAGAATGACTTAGTGGCATGAAAATCATGGTCCAATTTGTGTTTTATGGGGTGTGAAATCCAACAGGTTCAGAGCTGCTTTCCCATCTTCACATGAGACTCCCAACAGCTTTGAAGCTGCTGCTGAAGCTGTTTACTTTCTCTAATAAAGCTTTTGTCCACCAGGACCAGATGGAGATCTCAAACCTCATTTGCAGTGAAGATAAAATGCCACAGATAAGATGAAGCAACAACCTAAATGGAAATGCTGATGATGGTTTAGGTTTCAAATATTCACAATACCATTGCTGTCACTGCAGTGTCAAAGTCTGCAGGCCCAGACAGACAGACAGACAGGGAGGACACAGAACTGTAAGAGAACCTGGTACTTTTTTTTTTTAATAATTTCCAGTTGGGTTTATAATTTTCTGATTGTTCATGAATTATTTTTATACCAATGTTTCCCCAGCTCCTAAGGCATGACTAACTACCTCCTCCTCTGCATCCTTGCCGTACAAAAAATTGCATTTTTTCTCACTCCCAGCAATGAGCTCCTCACAGCAGTTCCTGTTTAATTCCAGTACCACCTCCAATCTTATCCTCATTCCCCCTGAGCATTATTCAGGTTTGTTCCCCTGCAATGCAATTTTATCTAAAACTGCAGGATCTGTGGTCCCATCCCATGAATTTCACCTTGCCTGGAGCAGGGACCAGCTGAGGCTCTGCCACAGGTGGGTCCCCATCGTTGTCCCCAGCTCTCTCTTCTCCCTCCCATGGGCATGGATTTGGGAATTTTGCAACAGAAATGAAGGTAAACAGAAAAAAAAAATTGTATTTCCCTTTGTAAGGTCTCACTCTCTCCCTGCATTTGCCAGGATCTGCTGAGATTCAGCCTCTGAGTTTTTCTTGGGGAAGGCAGGGGGGAAGAATTTGTTTCCCACTTCCAGATTTTCTCCTGCACTTACATGTTTGTCCATGAAAAAAAAAAAAAGCCCTCTATTGTAAAACTTGTTAAATGAGACCACCCAAGTGGCCAGAGGGAGGGAATTGGGAAGGAGGAAGAAATGCCTTGAAAACCATTTTCTTTTTGATGGTTTAGAAAGGGAATTGAATGTTATTGTCTCACTTTAAATATGTTCTTTATGAGGAGGTCATGTAGCAGGCACATAATTTTCTAATTACAACCATGCAGATAACATGGAAACAAAATATATGGAGATTTTCCAAAACAGAGGATGCCTTTTCAAACAATATACTGTACAGTTCATCTTCCAAGGCCCAAAACAAAGCAGAGAGCTTTGCTCAGGAGGAACTAGATACAGTTGTAAGCTGCTAATCACTTCCTTTTACCCACTGTTTTATTGTCAGCAGAAAACCTAAACTCAGTCAGCCACTGGATAATAACTGGAAAATGCTGTCTGAGCTTTGATGGAGGTTTCTCAGGATGTGCTGGTGCCATCCTGGAGGAGCCTCCCTTAAATTCACTCACAGGAAAGGAGGAATTCAGCCTCACTGTAAACCCCTCCAAAATCCAGAGAGTTTTCCCAGCAGAACTTGCTCCCTGCATGAAGGGAATTGCATGATCACATCCCATTGAATGGACAGGAAATGAGGCTGAAGGGAAAACTGCTGTTCCTTTCCAAACATCTCAGGGAAAGGGGGACCTGGGGCTCTGCTTCTTGTGCAGGTGAGGTGGATCCAGGTGGATCCAGGTGGAATCAGCAGCTCCTGCACAATCCCCTCAGTCCAGCCTCAGCACACTCCCAGGATTCTCCCAGGGGTGCTGAGATTTCTGTCCCTAGCTGGGGTGATGTGGCTCCCAGCACCTCCCCAGCTGAAACAAGGCTTGGGTGAGGAGGGGTCACTGCAGGGAAACCTGCACAGCACCTGCACATCCCCACCCCTGGGGGATGCGGGGGATGCAGGGGATGCAGGGGATGCAGGGGATGCAGGGGATGCAGGGGATGCAGGGCTGGCTGCTTTCCCACCAGCCTTTCCCTGGGTTGACTTTCCCCACTGCCTCTCTGCTCTCTCAGCTGCCCAGACTGGGATTGCTGGATCTGAGAGGTGTCCCTGTGACCTGCAGGGTCAGAGCCCTCAGCCTGGCTGCCAGGGTCAGGTGTGCTCACTGCAGTGCCAGTTCCTTCCTGGAGATGGAAAACTCTGAGAAAAAGGTGGGAATGTGCCCCCAAGATGCCCTTCTTGGTCTTCTCCACCTGCTGAGGTTGAAGGGGGGGATGCATTTGGGTGCAGAATGGGTTCATAAATTATCTCTGGGGTTTTATCCCTTCCCAGAGCTGTCTCCACTAGAAAAAGCACCCTGGGAGTGCAGTGCTGATAATCCTCGTGTGCCAAACGAGGAACAGGCAGAGCCACCTCAACAGAAGACTCTGAAAGCCAGGATGGAGCAGGACAGAAGACCCTGGAAGCCAGGATGGAGCAGGAGAGCAGCCCAGGGCTCCAACACCCCCAGGACATGGCACGGTGACATCGGGTTTGTCATTCACAGCTCTCCAGCACACATTTTCCCAGCAGACAAAACCCTTCAAGTGCCACTCAGGCTCCATCCAGCTGGATTTGACCACAATGAGCGATCAGGGTTTTGCAAAGAGGGTAATTTCAATGTGTTTACACTGCCACTAACCCCCCTGCTCTGTTTGCCCAAGATGCTGGGATAAGGGGATGTGGCTCTGGTCTCTCTGTAGCTGCAGGAACACGGTAGCAGATAATTGAGTGGATCACTTCTGGGCTGAGCTGCAATCCTGGGTAACAATAAATTAGCAAAGGGTGGTGGTGGCCTGAACTTCCTGCACTAAGAAATCTCATTTTGGGAGATGCCTCTCAGTTTGTTTACTCACATCCCAACTCTGTGGAAAGCAAATCCATCCTTCTCCTTCCCCACATCTGCTCCTGATGCTCAGGACTGCAAATTTGATATACACAACAGTTTAAGCAGCTGGGAACTTCTGACCAAGTACAAAATAACCCTTTATGGCCTGCAGTAACCAACCCACCTGGTGCAGCCAAACCCTCACTGCTCTTGCTGCTTCCAGTTACACCCCTGAATAAAGTCCTGAATAAAGCAACCTGAGTTTGTTTGTGGCCTTTTCTATAGAAATTTAGACCAGGAATATGATTTCATAGGTTTGTTCCAGGATGAAAAAAAAAACAAAAAAAACCAAAACAAAACAAAAAAACAAAAACAAAACAAAAAAAATGACCAAACAAACAAACAAAAAAAGGGAAAAAACTCCACACTGAACGAAGTAAAAGGAATCCACGTGGAACAAGGAAATAAAAAGAGCAGCAGAGGACAGAGGGGGAAGGCAGGGGTGACCCCAAAGCAAACCACTCCTTTTGTTGAATTGTTTTCTGTCCCAGCAAGAAATGCCCCTTTGAAAAGGGGGGCAGGGCTGGAATTCACACCTGGGAGCTGGAGCTGCTGCTCCTGCCAGGGGGAAAGGCACAAAGCCCCAAGTCAGCTCAGATCAGTGTCAGGGCAGGGGGGAAAAGGGACCTGAGCCCTTCCCTTTCCACTGCATTGCTCCAGAAGAAAGCTGTGTTTGTTCGAGGTGGGCTGGATGGGATTTGGGGGGAGTGGTTGCTTTGTTTTGGGGTTTTGGGTTCTTTTGTGGCTTTTTTTTTATGTTTTGGGGGATTTTGTTTCTGTTGTGGTTTTTGTTTGTTTTTGTTTTGGGTTTTGTTCTTTTTTTTTTTTTTTTTTTTTTTTAAATCATCCACTTTGTATCTATTTCTATCCCCAAAAGGGGGAGGAATTCTGCAGATCCACATGAAAGCTTTCCTGGGAAGCTGTGAGGAGCTGTGCTGTGGGGGGAGCTCAGTCCCCTTGGGCAGGAGCACAACCCAGCACGATGCTCCAGCAAACCATCCCCAAAAATCAGCTTTAACAGATGACAGATCTGCTGCTGCCTGGCCCAATCCCCCCAGGCACCACCAAACCTGCTGGAATAATTCTCACCTGTGGGTGGAACCATGCCTGATGCTCCAGAAAAGCTGCTTTTAACATTTTAAGAAAAAGCCCCTTTTGGGTTTAATCCTGGTCCCCATCTCTGCTTGGCAGCACAAGTTCAGAGGAAATAAGGGATTTTCAGGGATCCACAAACCTGGAACCCCTCAAGGATAAATTATGAGGTGCTCCCCACGCCAGGATGTGTCTCAGCATCCATCACTCCCTCCTGATCCTTTGCAGAACACAAGATCCCCCAAATCCCACTCAGAGGCACTTTGAGGGGAATTATTCTCATTATTAATGATGCTGTAATGCCTGCCCTTAGCATGGACATTTGAAGCCCAGCATCTTCCTCATTCTGCACATTTCCTTCCACCACGAGCAATTCTAATGAGGTCAAAAATTATTTTCCTTCCTTTGCTCTAATCTCCTCAAAGAACAAAAAGAAGTATGAAAAGAAAACACAATATTTATTGTAAATCAGTGACTTCTGCATTAAAATGATCAAAGTGTGTTTGCTGCACACTTGAAGTTCAGATGCAAAGGGATTTCCAACTTAAATAAATAAAAGATTGTTTTTCTGTAATGCAAATTGTGAAGCACAGAGTCGTCAGACACGCTCTGCACAAGGCTGGCCCACTCTGCACCCCACATATTTTGCATGGATGATGCTCTTCATCTTTTCAAAAGCACCACCACCCCAGCAGGGCATGCTAATGCGAGCCAAGGGGGGAACCGGACTCTACTTGATGTCTGATTACAATGTGCAGCTTAAAAATATAATTTCTCTGTTCAGATATTGATCCTTGGGAGCGAAGCAGTGTTGGGAATAGAGCAGAGCAGGGGGTGGAGAAATCTCTGCTGCCTGTTTTCTCATCTAACAACTCCCCAAAGAGACAGAGCCCTACCCATCCCACATAGCCAGGCATGACAAGAGATCAAAACTCGCTGGGGACACGCTCTGTGCCTTTCAGGTAACTTATACTATTATTAATGATCATAAAAGAAGCTATCAGGGTGTTTTACATTTCTTTCATCTGGCAAGCCGGTGAGCACGTTTATTAATTGAGGAAGCCTCACTTTTCTGCAAGGTAGACTTTAATATTTCTTTACTAGGAGCAGGAACAGCAGCACGGAGGTGGCTCTGCTCCCAGGGTGACATCAACCTCCTGTGCCAGGGACAGGGACTGTCCTGCCCCTCCAAATCAGGGACAGCACCCTGCCCTGTGCACCCAAAGCTCAGGCAGAGAGCACAGCTGAGCCCAGCCTGGGCTGGTGAGAGCGGAGCAGCGCTGCTGGGATTTGGGAAATTACAGTAATTTCATTATTATTATAAGCCATACATTACAATACAGAGTGTGATAAAAGGTGTCTGTTCTATCACCATCTGCTGAGGGTGGGGGCAGTGATCCTTATCTCAACGGCAGATATTCTGCTAATGGGCCATCCATTGAAACCAGGCAGGGCATTGTTCTTTATCTTTTCACAACCCATCCTTCCTCCAGCCAGTCATTTTCTGCTCATGGCCATTGAGTCCCACTGTGGGACTGATAAAATTACTGCATCCCATTGGGAGCTGCTCCAGCC
This sequence comes from Catharus ustulatus, assembly GCF_009819885.2. Lineage (NCBI taxonomy): Eukaryota > Metazoa > Chordata > Aves > Passeriformes > Turdidae > Catharus > Catharus ustulatus. The sequence continues at coordinate 9,460,264 of NC_046240.1, forward strand.
AGGGGGAAGAGCCCAACATTTCTTACCAAGATAAAAACAGAGGTTTTGGGACACTAAGGGAGCCCCTTTCTCCACTGGACTCCAGAGGAAAACCGGATTTCTCCACATCCCCACTGGAGCTCCGGAGGGAAACTGCACCTTGTACAGGAGCACTGCTCCAACTGAACCACATCTGTCACTGCAGGAGGATGCAGCCACCATGGGATGGGACTGCTGCCAACACCCTGCCTGACGGGTGTCAGGCTGTACTCTGACTGTTTCAGGGTTTGGGGTTTGTTCTTTGTAGTGCTGTATTTCTATTTTAATTTCCCTAGAAAAGAACTGCTATTCCTAATTCCCATATCTTTGCCTGAAAGCCCCTTGATTTCAAAATGATAATAATTTGGAGGGAGGGGGTTTACATTCTCCATTTCAAAGAGAAGCTCCTGCCTTTCTCAGCAGACACCTGTCCTCCAAACTAAAACAGAATATTTTCATTCTCTGTCCATATATAAACCACACCTGATTATAAGCTGCACTTTGGGTTCGGACCAAAATTTTAGTCAAAATGGTGCAGCTTATAATGGTGAAATTACTGCAATCCATATTCCTGAACAAAAGAGCGTTTGTGCCCCCTGGCAGTGCCCTCCCTCAGGTGTCACCCTGCAGCCACCAGCACTGCTCACTCCTCAAGGACAGCCAGTGCTTTCCCACATGGCAGTGGCATTCCAGCCAAGGTGATGTTTCCCCCTTTGTGTGTTTTCAGAAGTTGTTCTGGTTAACCCCACGACCAACAGAGCTACTTGTGTGTCACGAGCAGTCACTCATCTCCAGGAGACATCTGGAGCTGGAATCACTGGGAAAAATCCCCACTGGAGATCAGGGACATCCACAAATCCATGTGTCCGAAGGGCAGGAAGAGGATTAGAGCATCAAAGTGATTAATTAGGGCAGCTTCTGGAAGAAAACCAGCTCCAATTCAAGGGATGTGAAAATGGAAGCTGAACCTGAAATATTTGTGGCAGCCTCTTGGATGCTGTGAAAACCAGCACATGTGTTTGGCTGTGTGTGAGTGAGCACTCCTGGTAAGTGTGGGAAGCAAAACATGTGCTGAAGTGTTTGCAGGATGCAGAACTAAATCTGAAACTGGTGGGTAACAGGGGGATCAAAATCTGAGGGGAGTGAGTTCACTCACCCTGCACAGCTTCAAGTAAACCAATTCCCAAGACCCACCAAGAAAAGGCAAAGTTCAGCCACAAAACAGCTCAAGCTCACTTGAACAAGCCCAAACTTTGTCAGAACTACACCAGGTTTTTATTTCCCTGCCAAAGCCGGGAGAAGCCCAGCCCAGCTCCAGGCCCTGGTCAAGGAACAGATCCAGATCCAGACTGAAACTCCTCCAGATTTCAGGATTCCTCTGTGGTTCACAGCCCCACAGCAGCCCTGCACTGACCTGCACAGCCTGGGCCAGCCTCAGGGTGAGCTGTGTGCTCCCCTGTTGGGTAACCACCTCAAACTGAGCATTTTTGAGTCAGCTACATCATCACCTGCTGCATTCCAGCTGGCAGGATCAGCAAGGGCTCGGCTCAGCAGGATGCTGTTTGTTTAGCTGCAAGTCCAGAAGACATCTCCTACTTATGCATCTGGATAAATGACTGTATTAAAGTTTGATTTTTTTTCAAACAGAACAAAAATAGGCACTCAGATACAAATTAGCCATTGCTTTATGTATATTGTGTGCCCCTTAATTAGCAGGTAATATTCACTCTTTAATTTAAGAAAAAAAAAAATTGTTATGCTAAATAGGAGGATTTTTGCTTAATTACAGGCTAATCCTATTTCCTCAGAACATGTGATATTTTCTTATCTCCCCAAATGGAAAAGGCACATTTGAAGGGAGGTTTGCTTGTGCTCCATCCTATGCCACACAGATTCCAGGGGATCTCCCTTTTCTGTGGAGCTGGAAAACAGCTCCAAATCCTTGCAGCTCCTGGGGAAAAAGAGGCACCTTGGTTTGTCCAAGGATTGGCATCCTCAGTCCAGGCAGGCAAAGAGGATTTCCATGGACACTTCCAGGACAGTTCAAACCTCCATTTCAAGAACAGGTGATGCTTAAATAAGACATCCTTGTATTGCTCCAAAGGCGTTGGGAATGATAACTGAACCTGACAAAGTGAGTGTTGTGGTGCCAAATGATCGATTAGAGAAAGAAACCAAGGCCCAGAGAGGCAAAAGCAACAAACCCTGAGCAGGAACAGCAGTGGGGCTGGAAACAACGCCCAGGCTCAGCACCGGACTCGGTGGCTTTTGTGTTTCTCTTTCCATTATGCATACCCTTCCCTTTCCCCTTAATGATTTAGTGATGTTTGTTCCCTCACACTGCGTGCAGACCTTGCAGATCAAAATAGCCAGTCATCTAAAAAAAATTCTTTATCCTTTGTTCTTCAAAGAAACCAAATAATCTCAATCCTTTGAGAGAACTCAAAGGGTGAAGGCAAAGCATCAGGACTGATGAGAACAATAGCGGTGCATCCCCCGACGGACCAGCATCTCCAGTGCTGTGTGGTTATTAAAAAAAAATATAAAAATTCCTTCTAGTGAAAATTCTTGGGTCAATTACTTGTTGCCACAGGGAGATTTCCTAGGAATTTTATTGTTGTGATCACCGTTGGGTGATTATCTGCAGCAAAACAAAGGTGAATTTTGATGCGAGGAGATGCAACGTTTGGTAAATCTTAAACAACAGAAAGTAGAAGGGGGTGGAGTGATGGGAGATCAAAGTCACTGTGATTCCTGTAAGGTTTTGGAGCCAATGCTGGACATTCAGTGCTGCTTTCAGGGGTCTGAAGTGTTTTTTCATCACTTTGGAAGGTTAAACAGTGGGCAAAGAGCAACTGGCCATAAAACCACAACATTTGTGCAGCCCTGACCGTGCCAGGGTCTCACTGCCCATTTCTCACTCCTGGAGGTGCTGCAGGAAAACCCTTCAGTCCCCATGGGATGAGAAAATCAGAGTTTTCCAAAGCACACACCAGACTGTCATTTGGAGAAGGACAGATCTCTCTGGGCTGAGAGATTTCAAACCATCATTTCCCTCCAGTTTGGCTTTTGCCCATCACATTTTGGGCCCCTTCACAGTGCCCAGACCTCAGCCCCAGCTCCCAGAAAATCAGGAACAAATGCAAAATGGAGTGGAGATGCTCCTACAGATCGATTCCCCCTCAGCTGAAAGAACCTTTTGGATCCAAATATAAATCACCTATAATTAATTCCCTTTCCCTACAGGTTTGCACACAGGGAGCAGCTTCCTGCAGGATGTGGCAGGGGCAGAGGCTGATTTGCTTTTTCTTTGTGACCAAAGGCAAAAGGAAATATCAGAGAGGGACAAGGCTGAAGCATTTCCCACACTCTGGACTGGTGCCTTCCTTTGACAAAAGCAGAACAGTAATTCCAGTTGTCTTTTTAAAAATGAAAAATAATATAAAATACAGTATATGGTGTGAATTGCTGTGGGTTTTCCAATGAGCTTTAGCAGAAATGCTCCAGTTCACACCTGAAATCTGCACAGATGGCAATGCCTTGACTGGAAGCACCTCCTCAGAATCTGACAACCCCACTGAAGGATGTGAACCCCACTGGTGTGATGGACACCAGACCTGTACAGAGATGGGATGGACAATCTTGGTGTCCCCACCCTCTTTTCCACGTGGCAGGAGTTTGGGGTTTTGCTCTGTTCGTGCTGCCACCACACAGGACTAACACTCCTCCCAGTAACTCCATCCTAATCCCCCCACTCCTGCTCAGAACAGAATTTACACATCTGAATCCATCCCAGGGGATCCTGGGGTGCCTGCAGTCACTCACAGAAGCAAAGGCACTGCCATGGCAAGCCTGGCAGGAGCAGGGCTGGGAGAAGGAATGGCTCCCACTGAACTGAAGAGAATTAATCCACTAAATGCATGTTCTGGGGAAGATGCTCTGGGAGAGCAGGGCTGGTAGGAAATGCCACCAGGAAGCTGAAATGTGTCTATCAGGGCTCTGCTCTTTGATCACTCAGCATTTACACATCACAGAAGGATGCTCAGCTCCACAAGGTGCACTCAGCCAAAAAGGAAGCAGGAGCAGCTGATCAGTATTTGTGTTTTAAAGGTGTGCAGTGATTCAATAAACACCAAAAAACAGTCCAGTCAGCCCCCCAAGGGCAGCAGCACCTTGCACTCAGACAATTTACAGATTTTACACAAATTTCAGCCTCACTGCTCACCAGAGCAGTGTCAGAGCAATCTCAGCTCCTCTTCCAGACCCATCCTGCAGGATCTCTGCTATGTTATTTACAGCAGGACAGTGCTGTGGAGACACATTTTGGGTCTAGGGATGGTGTTCTCACCCATATTTCAGCCCATATTTCAGCAGCACAGGCACCTGCAGCTCACAGACCCAGCACCAGACTGGGGGCTCTGGGGAGGAGAAGCTCCCCTGCACCTCCCACAGCCAGGGAAGGTGTGAAACACAGATCTGCTTGGCTTACACAACCAGAACTCAGTGCCATGGGAGGGATTTTTACACTGTGTGGTTAAAACCACGCTCAGAGGAATATAATTTGGGGTTCAATCAGAGAGCTGGTAACTCAGGAGGGCAGAGCCCTGGGGCTGCCTCTGCACCAGTGCCTGGACACAGAACCATGGAATAGGAAGGGACCTTTAAAGGTCATTTAATCCAAGTGTGCAGGGACTCCTCCCACTGTCCCAGGGTTATTCCAGCCCCATCCAGCCTGGCCTTGGACATTCAGGGATCCAGGGGCAGCCGCAGCTGCTCTGGGCATCCTCTGCCAGGGCCTGCCAACCCTCCCAGGGAAGGATTTCTCCCCAAAATCCCATCCAAGCCTGTCCTCTGTCAGTCTGAAGCCATCCCCTTGTCCTGTCACTCCAGGCCTTGTCCAAAATCCCTCTCCACCTCTGTCAGAGCCCTTTAGGGGATGGAAATGTCCAGTCCAAAATCCTGGGCTCTCTTGGATCCTTACAGGTCCAGAGCTGACCTGAGCTGTTCCCAAAACCTTTTGCTCAAGTTTTCAACTTCCTTGAGCAAACCTGGTCCCAATCTTGAGCTGATTTATAGTTCAGCATTTAAACACAACAACAACAAAAACAACAACAAAAACTGTTCTTTAAAACGGCAACTTTGGCCATAATTTATGTGAGGCCAGATGGAGCTTGTTGTTTCCAATTAAGTTTCAGCTGGATTTTGTAATTTTAGGGTTTTTTTTTTGTTCAGAGCAAAACATGAAAGAAGGAATGGAAAGCATCAATTAATTCACATCAAACTTAATGGGAGGGTGGTTATATAAATGTCTGGGAGCAGAGCAGGGTCCTTCCAGGTACATCCAGCTGCAAATGAAGACAACAACCCCTGGATTTCTTCCCAGTGCCAGCCCTGACTCCGTGGTCCTTGGATCAAGTGTGCCATACACAATTCTGTATCCAAGATATTCTGACACCATCTCGTAGCTACTTTCCTTGAGATCCTGGTATTTTAATAGCCAGGATTAGCTCACAGCAAAAGCTGAACCTTTGACATTTCTTCCTTGCAAGCAACTCACAAATTGATGCTAATATTTGGCTGTGCTCAGCAGAGACCGAGTCAATACTTACAAAACTCGCTCCTCCCTGAGCTTCCAAGGCTGGGTGTTTTGTTTTGTTTTGTTTTGGTGGTTTGGTTTTTTTTCTTTTTTTTATACAGGGGGGAATATCTGGAACCTTTTAATGGATTAAAAATAAGTTGCAGTTGATCATTTGTTTGCGAGACAGAAAAGGCTTCAAAGATCCACAAGCGGATTAAGCGGGAGCGTCGGGGATGATTCACAAGCTGATACAGGCCACCAGGCAGGAAGTCTCAAATGACTTGCTCCTTTGTGCCTGCTTCAAAGCACCCCTGAATGACTGGCAGCCCCTCTCTGGGGACACCGAGGTGGCAGCAGTGCCACCAGCCAGGTGTGCCAGGTCTGGGCAGCACGAAGGGAATTTGCCTCCCCACTCACCCCACCTGCAGTTTGAGGGGGATGTTGGTGCCAAAATGTGCTTTATAGCCAGAACCTTCTCCTCGTGTTGTTTTCCTACCTGGCTTTTCTTTCTTTGTCTTCTCATCCCTGCTTTATCTCTTTTATTTCTGGGCTGGGCAGAGGAAGCCGTGTGTGTGTCAGTCTGCAGCCTGACCGAGCGTCCCCTCGTGCCCCTGCCTTGTGCCAAGGCTCCTGAGCCAAGGAATGCCACCCCAGAGGGGACAGGGGTGCCTGGTGCTGGGGGAGAGGGCAGCTGAGGGTCACCTTCAGGATTTATGGCCCTCTGAACACAATGGGAAGAACACCCCTGACAGAGCTGGGCTGTGCATGAAGCCTGGGGCTGACCCACGCAGGAAAATCTGAGTCAAGGCTTGGAGGAGACAATTAGGAGTTGTAAAATCGATCCCTTTTTCTCTCTTTTTGCTCTAATTCTGGGGGTAAAAAAGGCGCTGTGTGCAACAGCACTCCTCCAAAGCTGGGTGGGGATGGGCAGTAGGGAAGGTGTGGGATAATTCCCAATTGCACTGCCCAGCCTTGGCAGCCACAGGGGGCTGGGGCTCAGGAAAGGGTCCTGCACTCCAAGGGACCCCTCCTGCCTCAGTCCTGAGTCTCTGAGAGCTGGCATTTCAAAAAAACCTGAAGGGAGGTCAATCCATCACTAGAATTTTCCCAAACACATCCCATCCCTGGAAATATCCAAGGCCAGGCTGGGTGGGACTCTGGGCAATCTGTTCTGGTGGAAGATGTCCCTGCACATGGCATGGGGGGTGGAACAAATGATCTTTAAGGTCCATCCCAAGCCAAACCAGCCTGTAATTCTCTGAAACTTTTACTCAAAGGCTGCCAAGGAAAAGTTGGACCACAGGGCAGGAGGCAGAGAGCTCAACAGATCCTGGAGGCCAAGGATTAAGCCCATTGATCTTTGCAGAAAGGCTGCAGGAGATGAAGGCTGCCCACATTCATTCCAGGCAGATACACAAGCAGCAGCCACATGCACCATGTGGCAGCAAAACCTCCAGAGTTCGTGGCAAAGGATGGCAAGGATTTAATGGAGTAAACTGTGAAATTAGCTGGGAAAACTCTGCATAAAGGGAGGAGAGATATTCCATGTACACGTGTGGGATCATTATATTACAGAGACTTTCAACACCATCTCATAAGGAACACTGAAAAAGACCTTACAAGAGACTAAAAAAAAATCCTGCACCTCTTCACATCCTGCACTTTTAACCAAAGGCCTAACTTGCACAGAGAGCAATGCTTTTCATATTTAAATCCCATCAGCACGTTTGCAGGCCAGGAGGAAATATATCCAGGCTTTGGAGCCCAGCTATGAAGGGGGAAGGTATGGAAATGGGGTCAGCTGGGAAAAGAGGCTGACAGACATCCCAGGGTGGCCACAGCTCAGTCTGGCTGTGAAAGGCAGCAGCCACTCTGCTTTTCTGAGCCTCCTCCATCCTGATGTGGGGCTGGTGCTCTGTGCAGGAGCAGGAGCTGCTCCCACATCACCAGGAGAGCCTCGTGCCTGCAGGTGGTTTCTAGCCATGGGAGGAGCTGTAAAAGTGATGGGAGGTCGTGGAGGTCTGTAAATGTTGTCTCCTGTGCCATGGAAATGATTTCTGCCCCAGGCAGGGCACACCAGGGGCTCTGGTCCCAGTGCCTGTCCCTCCTGTAGCTCTGGTGTCTGTGCAAACCCAGCACAGGAGCCAGCAGGGCCCTGAGCCTGCTCCTCTTGGATCCTGCTCCAAGTGCTCTCTCCTGGGTTTTGGCACTCTCAGATCCCTATCCCAGTGCTCTCTCCTGTGTTTTGGCCCTCTCAGATCCCTATCCCAGTGCTCTCTCCTCTGTTCTGCCCCTCTTGGATTGTGCTCCCAGTTCTCTCTCCTGTGTTTTGGCACTCTCAGATCCTTATCCCAGTGCTCTCCTGTGTTTTGCTCCCCTTGGATCCTTATCCCAGTGTTCTCTCCCGTGTTTTGGGCACTCTCAGATCCTCATCCCAGTGCTTTCCTGTGTTTTGCTCCTGTTGGATCCTGCTCCCAATGTTCTCTCCTATGTTTTGGGCACTCTCAGATCTTTATCCCAGTGCTCTCTCCTGTGATCTGCCCCTCTTGGATTGTGCTCCCAATTCTCTCTCCTGTATTTTGGCACTCTTGGATCCTTATCCCAGTGCTCTCTCCTGTATTTTGGCACTCCATCCCTGCCCCTCTTGGATCCTTATCCCAGTGCTCTCTCCTGTGTTTTGGCACTCCATCCCTACTCCTCTTGGATCCTTATCCCAGTTCTCTCTCCTGTATTTTGGCACTCTCAGATCCTTATCCCTGTGCTGTCTCCTGTGTTTTGCCCCTCTTGGATTGTGCTCCCAATTCTCTCTCCTGTATTTTGGCACTCCATCCCTGCTCCTTTTGGATCCCTGCTCCCAGCTCTCTCTCCTGTGTTTTGGCACTCCATCCCTGCCCCTCTTGGATCCTTATCCCAGTTCTCTCTCCTGTATTTTGGCACTCCATCCCTGCTCCTCTTGGATCCCTGCTCCCAGTGCTCTCTCCTGTGTTTTGGCACTCCGTCCCTGCTCCTCTTGGATCCCTGCTCCCAGCTCTCTCTCCTGTGTTTTGGCACTCCAGCACACAGGCAGCTTCCAGCTACTGGAGCTGTGGCTGCTTTCATTTGCTGCCAGAGAAAACTCTGAGCCTGCAGCCCTGACCAACCATCAGGCCTGCAGCTCCCAGCCCTCAGAGGTCTTTGAAAGCAGCTCTTTCTTTTGAGTTTGGGGGAAACCACTGGCTTTGGTGAGATCTGCTTCTTCTCTTTGGATCTGGGGTGTTCACGTGTGCACACTCCTGCTTGTGCAGACTCACAAGTTTGCAGGGAGCTGGGAAAGAGCTGTCCCAGCCCAGCCCTGCTTTGGGGCCCTGCTGAGCACCTTTACCTGGGCTCAGAGTGAGGAGGATGGGCAGGATGGACACAGCTCAGTGAGGATGGGCAGGATGGACACAGCTCATGGTGAGGATGGGCAGGATGGACACAGCTCAGTGAGGAGGATGGGCAGGATGGACACAGCTCAGAGAGAGGATGGGCAGGATGGACACAGCTCATGGTGAGGATGGGCAGGATGGACACAGCTCAGAGTGAGGAGGATGGGCAGGATGGACACAGCTCAGTGAGGATGGACAGAGTGGACACAGCTCAGTGAGGAGGATGGGCAGGATGGACACAGCTCATGGTAAGGAGGATGGGCAGGATGGACACAGCTCAGAGTGAGGATGGGCAGAGTGGACACAGCTCATGGTGAGGAGGATGGGCAGAGTGGAGATGGACACAGCTCATGGTGAGGATGGGCAGGATGGACACAGCTCATGGTGAAGAAGATCAGCAGAGTGGAGATGGACACAGCTCACAGAGAGGGGGATTGGCAGAGTGGAGATGGACACAGATCTGGTCACATCCTGCTCAGCTCTCACACACAGCCTGGCACTCACCTCCCTCAGCCCCAGCCAGGAGGGGACCTGTCTCTAACGTGTCTCCAAAGTTTACCTAGCCAGGCTAAAAGGATGGCATCTTAATTAGATGGGAAAAGTGCATCAAGCTCATTAACTAATTACAAGGGAAAGTCCCTGCAGCAGATGCCTAGATTGCCTAAAGTGCTGCTTACTCTTAACTGCTAACTTTGAAAAGGATTCTGCTATTAAAGCATTATTTTGTTCCAAAAGCACAACAAAGTCATTTATTTTTTATCGTGCCTCTCCAAACTCATCCCTTACAGCTTTCACAAAGCATTGTGTGGGAGAGGCAGGGGCTGGGGGCACAGGAAGGCATCCTCAGATTGCTGGGACCCTTCCTAGCTGCTTTGGGAGGACTTTCCAGTGCCTGGCACACTTCAGCTGCCTTCAACTGGTGCCTCTACAGCCCTGTCAGGAGCAAAATATTAAACAACCTGAGGGATGAGGGCTGAAGCATGGACTTATCAAGCAGCCAAGAATAAACTCATGCAATAACCTCCCTGTGATCAGCAGGAGATGCCCTCCTTTCCTTTCTAGTGGGAGCTGATAAAGCAGCAGGAGGAGATGAATCTTGTGGCTACTCCTCGTTGCACCAGATAAGGACATGAACTAGAAATGCCATTTCTATCTCTGAGCACCCAGCCCTGCTCCTGCACCAGCTGGGGAGGCACTGCTGGGGCTGCACTTGGAGATTTTGGGAAGGAATCCTTTCCTGGGAGGGTGGCAGGCCCTGGCACAGGGTGCTCAGAGAGCTGTGGCTGCCCCTGGATCCCTGGAATGTCCAAGGCCAGGCTGGATGGGGCATGGAACACCCTGGGGTAGCGGAAGGTGTCCCTGCCCATGGATCTTTAAGGTCCCCTCCAACCCAAACCCTTCACCCCAATAACATTTCCTCCCCACTAACTCCCAATGAGAACCAAAGACATTTCAGAGAGCTGCAAAAAGGGACACAAATCTTGCAGAAGCTTCCCAAAGGCTGAGGAACCCCAAATTCTCCCTGAGGACACAGCTGGAGCTCCCCAGTGCCCTTGGGGAGGAGGCAGTGCTCTCCATGATCACCCCTACACAGGAGAGCTCTCCAGGTGTCTGTTCCCCAAACCACAGACAGCAAACCCTAAATATCTTCCCTCCTCCCCTCTCGCTGAAGGAATGCCTCAAAACATTTCTAATTGTGTAATCTCAGCTGTCACACGACCTCAGCCACAGAAAATGGCCAGATTCAGGGGAAATTCTTTGCCTAAACCCATCATTAACTCTTCCCCCCACACCCCCCTGACCCATTTTAAACAAACAAACAAACAAATGAAAGACCCCACAGCCCCGTAGGGGTGTTGTTGTTGTTTCCCTTTCCCTGGAAAGCCTGAGGATTCCATGGTCAGGGGATCCCAGGCATTGAGGGAGCTGTGGAAGCCACCCAGCCCCAGGCACCACCCCAGCTCACGGGAGCATTGTCAGCCAGCAGAGCCATAAATCCCCCACAGGACAGGAACCTGGAGACCAAAGCCCTGTAACTCAAACAGGCTCAAAGCAAAAGAGTCCCTTTAGTGTGAGGGTGGTCTGTGTAAAGCTAGGAGACACCTGCTAGCAAGCCCTGAGACACAAGCATCTGTGTAAACTTGCCCCCTCCCTGCGCCCGCAGCCCTTAGGAGGTGTTGAATGAAGCAGTTCTCATGAAAAAGGCTCTGTTTGGGGCGGCTCTGAGGCTGCCATGCACCTCAGGCAGACAGAGGCAGGGCTGTGCAGCCCGGGGAGGATTAGCAGGGAGCACAGGGAGCCCTGGTGATGATGGTGCCACGCTGATGTGGTGCTGGCTGGGGGCTTGGGTTGGGTGTTGGGGTGAGAAGAGCTCGCTCCTGCCAGGGGCTGGGGCAGCACAACAACACCCAGGGGAGCTGGGGAAAGCAGGCAGTGAGGGGGGAACACCATGAGCAGATCTGAGAGGGATCAGAGCTTGGGGGGATCCCCAAGCACAGATTTTGGCCACCCAGCTCTGGTCCTTCAGCCCCTCGGATCAGCAGCCAGCAGGGTTTGAGCTCTGATTTATTTTTAATTGGGAAGCAAAAGCTAAACAGTGAACCCTCTATACACAAGGCCATCACACCTTCCTATGAATTAAACAGTGGAAATGCTTGAGAGCTGGCAAAGCTGAAATCTGGAAATACCAATATTTCACCAAAGCAGTTTTTAATATGCAGAAGTGTCATACACATTGCTCTGAAGTTCCTAGCTGTAGGTGAAATCTTCTCATCATCAACTCTCAATATAATATGTGCTTATCTTAAAGGACATTTACTTTCCTGTGCTTACAGTCTGTATTTGAATTGTCAAATGACACTTTGCTGAAATTATTAAAACCTAGAGGTCACAGGGAGCCCGACTTGAAAGCAGGAACACACATTCTTTCGTCTGAGCAAAAGTGCATATTTGGAATTTTAAATGCAAATTTTTTTTTGGAGGAAGAATCGCTTTTCTAGCAGCCAAGTACAGATGGAACGTTTGAAAGAAGGTTCTGCTTTAATTTTTGACAAGTGCTGTGAATAGACACCCTGCTCTGCTGGGAGAGGGGAGGGATGAGGCCCGACCCCAAGGGAGCCTGGAGGGGGTGAGTGGGGGTCTCACCCTCACCCAGCCCTCTCTGGAGGGTGTTTCACAGCAGGTCAGAGCACGCCAGACTGCAGTGAGCTGGCAGCTTGGTGCCCTGGAGAGGCTCTGAGAGCACTGGGGGCTGCCCCCACCAACCTCCAACCTCTGGCTCTTGTCCCAGCCCAGAGGGGAGCAAGGCTCTGGATGCTGGGATGTCCAGGTTCTGGATTCTGGGATATCCAGGCCCAGGATTCTGGGACACCAAGGTTCTGGATTCTGGGACATCTGAGCTCTGGATTCTGGGATACCCAGGTTCTGGATTCTGGGATACCCAGGTTCTGGGACATCCAGGCTCTGGATTCTGGGATATCCAGCGTCTGGCTACTGGGATATCCAGGGTCTGGATTCTGGGATATCCAGCGTCTGGATTCTGGGACATCCAGGCTCTGGATTCTGGGATATCCAGGCTCTGGCTGCTGGGATATCCAGGTTCTGGATTCTGGGATACTCAGGCTCAGGATTCTGAGATATCCAGGCTCTGGATTCTGGGACACCAAGGTTCTGGATTCTGGGACATATGGGCTCTGGATTCTGGGATATTCAGGCTCTGGATTCTGGGATGTCCAGGTTCTGGTTTCTGGGATGCACAGGCTCTGGGTTCTGAGATACCCAGGCTCTGGGTTGTGGGAGATCCAGGCTCTGGGTTCTGGGATCCCTGCCCAGCTCAGGCTGAAGGAAGGCAGGCTTTGTCTGGCTGATATACCCTGACTCCAGGAATGTTTTCTTTCTGAGGGATAAGGCTTATCTGTTCCCCTTGCTCCTAATTCTTTTTAGGGTGTTAAGTGAACAGATAAAAAGGGGAAGTAAAGATGTTCAGCATCTCTCTCAATAAAATTCCCCAGTCAGGCCTCTCATGTGACATTTGCAGGTCAGCTGTAACCATCCTGTTGTGTAGAGGCTCTCCTCAGGATGAGCATTCCAGGACATTCCCCCCTGTGAGGCCAGACCATGCCAAAAATGCTCAGGCAAGGTGCAGGGAGGCAGCAGCATGAGAGGGGAGGAGAAGCCACAGGTGCAGAGCTCATCCTGCCCGAGCAGTGAGGATCTGGAAACAAAAACCCCTGGGGCTTTGCAGGGCAGAGCTTTCCTGACACCTCTCATCTACCCCTGGGCTGGTTTTTGGTCCATATTGCACCAGCTCCTCTCCCCTTCCCATCCCTCCTGGAGAGCTCCTCGGTGCTGATCTGAAGTTTGGATGCAGTGTTGTTTTTATAATTTCACCATTATAAGCCGCACCATTTTGACTAAAATTTTGGTCCGAACCCAAAGTGCGGCTTATAATCAGGTGCAGCTTATATATGGACAAAGAAGGAAAAGTTGCTGTTTTAGTTTGGAGGACAGGTGTCTGCTGAGAAAGGCAGGAGCTTCTCTTTGAAATGGAGAATGTAAACCCCCTCTCTCCAAATTATTATAATTTTGAAATCAAGGGGTTTTCAGGCAAAAAATGGGAATTAGGAATAACAGTTCTTTTCTAGGGAAATTAAAATAGAAATACAGTACTACAAAGAACAAACCCCAAACCCTGACACAGTCAGAGTACAGCCTGACACCCGTCAGGCAGGGTGTTGGCAGCAGTCCCATCCCATGGTGGCTGCATCCTCCTGCAGTGACAGATGTGGCTCAGTTGGAGCAGTGCTCCTGTACAAGGTGCAGTTTCCCTCCGGAGCTCCAGTGGGGATGTGGAGAAATCCGGTTTTCCTCTGGAGTCCAGTGGAAAAAGGGGCTCCCTTAGTGTCCCAAACCTCTGTTTTTATCTTGGTAAGAAATGTTGGGCTCTTCCCCCTGGCTGGAGCAACTCCCAATGGGATGCAGTAATTTTATCAGTGCCACAGTGGGACTCAATGGCCATGAGCAGAAAATGACTGGCTGGAGGAAGGATGGGTTGTGAAAAGATAAAGAACAATGCCCTGCCTGGTTTCAATGGATGGCCCATTAGCAGAATATCTGCTGTTGAGATAAGGATCACTGCCCCCACCTTCAACAGATGGTGATAGAACAGATCCCTTTTATCACACTCTGGATTGTAATGTGCAGCTTATAATCAGGTGTGGTTTATGTGTGGACAAAGAATGAAAAATTACTGACACCCGGAAGTGCGGCTTATACTCAGTGCAGTTTATAATCATGAAATTACTGTAAATGGCATTATGACAAATGATGAAGGATTAAATTACACTTCAATCAAATCATGCCAAACCAGTAGGGATTGAGGTCCCAGTGGAAAGTATACATGGACTTCCTCAGCTTCCTGATTTGAATGACTTTGTTCTTCTTCCAGAGAAAAGGGGAGGGGGGGCACGAAGGAGAAGAGAGGGAAAAGGGAGAGGAAAGGGGGGATTTGGCCTAAAATGAAACATTTTCCTTTTAAGTTGAACATTTGAAAATGGCTGGGAGGAAAGAGCTGAAACACTGTAATGGCTGATACTGAAGAACAGCCTGGGACTTTTGCTTTTCGAGAACAGAAGCCAGGGCGAGAGCTGTGGTGTGAAAAAGGCAACGCTGTGTGCCTTGAAGGGGAAGGTGTTTGCAGCAGCCCACCTCCTGCAGGCACTGAGAGCCCCCTGCAAGGCACTAACCCAATTAGCTTTGCTAGAGCTGTGCCGTGCAAAGGCAAAGGACTGACAGTGGTTTTGGTAAAGGCTAAAGACAGCTTCCCTCTGCCTTGCACTCCATCGGAGGCGCTTTATTATCTTTGTGTTGCCACACCTTGCAGAGCTTGGCTCCAGAGCCTCCAGCTCTGCAGCTCTGGCCGGCCAGAACCTCTCTCCTCACTCTCAGCTCTGTTGTGAACAAATCCTGCAGAAACAGCCACTCCAGGGATGAGTTTGCCTGCAGAGAGACAGACAGACAGACGGACGGACAGCCAGGCAGACCCTGCACTTTAGGATTTGCTTTAAGCACTTTGCCCTGAAAGTTGTATTCAATACAGCCCACCTCGAGCTGATTTCTGAGTGCAAATCTTGGGTGCTGTGTCCAACAGAGCCTGTCAGTGGCCAGGCATTGATGAGATGCCCAGGGAGGTGGTGCAGTCACTGTGGAAGTGCTCAAGAGCACCTGGATGCACTTGGGGTCGTGGTTTAGGTGCTGGGTGATGATCCTGAAGGTCTCTTCCCACCTTGATGTTTCTGTGATCAGTGGAAGCCCAAATAAGCCAAGCAGAAGACACCAGGATCCCCTTTGGCTCAAAGGGTGTCACTGAGGAACAACTGGGTTGATTCAGGGGTGACCCAGTCCAGGATGGCATCAGTCTGACAAGCTCAGAGCAGCTCAAAGCCTCCCTGGCAGGTGAGAACAACATTTCAGTGAGTTCTGAGAGCTGTGGCTCCAGTCTGTGTGTGAACCACAGAGCCAGAGGGGGTACAAGGCCTTTTCCCACCTCCCCATTTGATTTTTCCTGTCCTCACACAGCACACACCACCTGCACACGGTATCTGTGATGGACAAGCTCCTCCCTGCTCACATTATTATATTATTGTAATAATCTAATCTTGCCAAAATTAAAGGCAAAGACAGCACTCCAGCAGGTCTAAAACACCGCTCTCAAGGCAGGACAAGACCAATTCCACTGAGGAAAGAGCCAAGCCCACAAAAGCACACATGTGCACAAGTATGCTCAGGCACACACTCCTGCACCTGAACAGGATAAAATCAGATCATCCCTTTCCCAAAGTCCTTTTGCCACGATTTTTCTCCTCATAATAACAGGCTTTGCAAAGTATTTTAAAGAACAATTCAGCAATAATTCCCAGGAAACCATTTGTTACCTGTGGCTAACGTCGTATCTGCTCACGTGGCAGCCCAACTTTCTGACACAGAAATCCAGGAGAACACTTGAAGAAATCAAGACCCAAATTGGTTCAGCCTCTGAGGATAATAACGACTTAGAAATATGTATAAATTTAAGTGGTTTTGAATAAGGACAGCGTTTCAAAAAGCGCTCGAATTGTTACTTTGAAATAAGCCATTATTTTCTGCTTTTTTAAATTCCAGTCTTTAATAGGGGATGAGACCCAGACTGCCAAGAACCAAGGAGAGTTTTTGATGCAAATGAAAGCGGCATTTTAGAAGTGCAAGTGTCCCATAATAGAGCCCACAGCACATTGCCAGCTCCCAGGAATATCCAGGGATCCATCCAGGCTGGGACACCAGAGCAGGGGGATTTAGAGGCCCCCTGACCTCAGGGCTCACACCACAGCCCCACATTCAACTGTTTCCAGCCACAGAAATCCCAACCTGGGGTCAGATCCAGACACACACAGGGAAGGGATGGGTGACAGGAGAGCTCCCTGGACTGGTTTTACTGGTTCTGCCCCTGCCCAGGGTCCCAGGAAAAGCTCAGTAGGGTTGATAAGGAAGGGCCATACTTGGAGGGAAAATCCTCTGGCAAAGAAGCATCAGTGGGATGAATCACTGGGAGTGACTCACACACCCAGCAAGGAGTTCAGGATCTCCACACTCAAACCCTGCATGGACACCATGGACACCATGGACAGCATGGACAGCATGGACACCATGGACACCATGGACACCATGGACACTATGGACACCCATCCTGGCAGTGCCAGAGCCCCCAAACTGCTGCCTGGTGGGTGAGAGGGGGAAGAAACAGCTTGTGGAGAAGGCAGCAGCAGCAATCAGGAACTCCCTGTCCTCTCCACACAGAGGGAAAGGAGCAGGACATGGAGAGAAAGGAGCAGGACATGGAGGGAAAGGAGAAGGACATGGAGAGAAAGGAGCAGGACATGGAGAGAAAGGAGCAGGACATGGAGGGAAAGGAGAAGGACATGGAGGGAAAGGAGAAGGACACAGAGAAAGGAGCAGGGGACAGAGAGAAAGGAACAGAGCAGAGAAAGGAGCAGGACATGGAGGGAAAGGAACAGGACAGAGGAAGGAGCAGGGCACAGAGAGAAAGGAGCAGGACACACAGAGAAAGGAGCAGGGCACAGAGAGAAAGGAGAAGGACACAGAAAAATAAGCAGGACACAGAGAAAGGAACAGGACACAGGGAGAAAGGAGCAGATCGTGCCTTGCTCAGCCCCAGCCATGCCATGGCTCCTCCCAGGTGGCCAGGACAAAGTTCTGTCCTCTGCCAAGGACAAGCTGAAGTGGTGGGGAGGAGATGGGGAGGGGTGAACCATGGAATCATTAAGGCTGGGGAAGAGCTTTAGGATCATCAAGCCCAGCCAGCACCCAGAACCACCCAGAACTAACCCAGGTGCCACATCCTCGGGGTTCTCGAGCACTTCCAGGGGTGGTGACCCCATCAGTGACTCTGTGGTGACTCTGCCTCCAGGGGTGGTCACTGTATACCTTGGGCAGGCTCTACAACCCTTCCCATGAAAAATTTCTGTTAATATCCAACCTAATCCCACCCTGATCCATCCCCAGAGGATCCCTCATGCCAGGGGCAAGTGGGAGGAGTGAAGCCTGGCACAACAGGGGAGTGACAGAACAGGAGCTGGCCCTGGACAAAAGGCCCAATTAAAGTGTCCTCCTGCAAACAAACATCCCCACAGCCCAACTTTTTCAAAGAGGGCTCAGGAAAGAAAAGGGCCACGGGATCGGCGGGATCAGCCTAAGTCATGTACATCTATTTAACAAGAAAACTCATTGATAAGCAAACCACCTGATGCTTGCACAGCAGAAAAGAAAACACCTGGTTCTGCCTGTGGGTTGATAAGCCAATATCTTTAATCTTTTTTTTTTCTCTTGATGACTGAAGTACACACTCTGTGCGGCCCTATGCTCCAGCCACATTGGTAATAGTAACAAAGCTTTGATGTCCCCCTCATTCAACAGAATGTTGTTTAGTTCAAAGCGAAGAACAGAGGCAATTCTTTGCTTTTAAATTATTAGCTCCCTAAGTCTTCTGTAATGATATAGTTTGACTGAAGTGTGCAGTTTATTAACTACATAAAGACGATATTATTAGAGCGGAGAAAGGCAGCCGAAAGTTTTGCCTTTCAGCTCAGCAGCAGGGGTTTTTGATACTTTGATCTCAATCAATGCTAAATGTCTTTGTGAGATAGAGGGAGCAGCAGAAATTACCTTTGGCACCATGACTACATCAATTATTTAGTTCTTTTTCTTATAAATTAAAGTGTTCTTCAACTTTTACCCCAATTTTTTCTTCCTCTTCCTCTTCTTTTTTTTTTCTTTTTTTTCCTTCAGTTATTGGGGGGGGAAAAAAAAGCTGACTGGAAGAAGTCTGGCTGTGAGTATTAATAAAAATTCCACTGACCTTTCCCAGTCCTGGTCTGGGAGGGTCTTCTCTGTGTGAGGAGGTGGATTCATGGGCACAACAACAGCAGAAGGGGGGCTTGGGGTAATATGCTGTTTAATCAAATGTCTGTGTAGGCTCTTATTCCAAATTTGTCTGTATTTAGCCTAATTTCCTTTTTTTCCTTTTTTTTTTTCCAGTATTGCTACTATGAATGCAGCTGGAAAAATGGGACACCTGACAAGAAAGGTGGAGGGAGACTTTTACAAGAGCAAGTAGTAACAGGACAAAGGGGAATGGCTTCCCACTGCCAGAGGGCAGGGTTAGATGGGATATTGGGAAATATCCTTCTCTGGGAGGGTGGGGAGGCCCTGGCACAGATTTTCCAGAAAAGCTGTGGCTGCCCCATCCCTGGAAGTGTCCAGGGCCAGGCAGGAGCACCCTGGGATAGTGGAAGGTGTCCCTGTGGGGCTGGATGGGCTCTAAGGTCCCTTCCAACCCCAACCATTCAGTGATTCCAGGAGGGCTGAAAGCAGAGCTGGCCCCTGGGGCTGCAGCAGCTGCCTGCACACTGATGCTGCGTTGCAGAAACTCTCATTAAAGCCTCTGGTGTCAGGGGATCCCACCCAGAGCTGTCACCAAACCCTACCCACACAGAACTCCTGTCCAGCCTGCAGTTCATCCCCTAGAGCCAGTAATAAACCATCCCCACAGCTGAGTGATCCCATCCCAGGAGGGGTGACAGACTCCTTCCCTGGGACTAGAGGTGAGCCAGGATAGCACAACTCAGCGCCTCCCTTGGATAACAATAAATGAGTGGATTTTTCAGTGGGATTTGTGCTCTTTTGGTACTTCAGGGGAGAGGCTGGAGCACAGCCAGGGGAGGAGGGGACCCCTGCAATCCTGGGGACAGCAGCTGGTGGTGCACCAGAGTGTGTCAGAAACCACTGCAAGCAGAACCTTGGCTGGGAACACGAGCAGCAGGACCACGGAGGTGCTGAGGAGGTGCCTTTAAACCAAGATTTAAAACACTGACCTCTGGCCAGGGGAATTCTTTGTGAGCAAGAAATAAAAGAGGTCTTTGCAGAGGTGTTGAGGCATGAACTATGAGAACTTCAATATATTTATGTGTAGAATGTGTTGGAGAACAACATAATTCTGTTTTCATGGTGATCAAAGTTTTGCAAGAAGGAGGACTTGAGACAGTGTGCTGAGCTGCTATGGCAACGTGAATTTTAAAAAGTAAACTGACTTGCAAGAGCTTATCTTTTCCTCTTTTAGTGTGGTGCAGAACAGATCAGGGAACCTCTACCTGAAAGGGATCCTGTGAGGTGCTCACCTCTGCAAAATGCATAAAACATGGCAAACCCATTCCGTGGCTGGGTTTGTCCTGCGCCCCAAAGAGCCAAGTCATGTTCCCTCTGTCACTGTGTGCTCATCACAGCTCACAGACCCACATGCCGGGCTGGATGCAGCGCTTGGGCTGTGCTGGCATCCTATTCTGGGAGCAGGGTGGGCTGCCAGGCCTGCTCAGGGTGAATTCCGCCCACGGGCAGGCCTTTCCAAGCGCGCCATGACGCGGGCTCGGCTTACGGCTCGCCTTTCAAGCCGCCCGCACAAAATGCGGAGGCAGCGGTGTCGGGAGCCCTCCCTGACAGCTCCTTTCAGGAGGGGATGCTGTGAGGAGCTGTCACGCTCTGAGTCAGCTGTTCTTCCAGGGCTGGCATTCCAGGCAGGAAGAGGAACCATCCCAACCACGCCGCCTGCCAAAACCACACTGGGAATCCCATGGGAACCGGGCCTGGCCCGGGCCAGCTGGTACTTCCTGCTCCCGAGGCCTGATCCTGCTGGATGCTGAGCATTCTTTGTTCCATTTTTAAATTAATGAGGCTTGAGCAATGCACAGGCCCAGATCCCAGCCCCTCGGTGTTTTCAGCGCTTTGGCCGCGTGGCCCAGCTGGAGAGGAGAGGGAATGTCAGGCTTTGAATGAAGATGAGAGATGCCTGGAAAACAAATCCCTAAGGTGGAGGTTTGAAGCAGGTTTTAAGCTGGCCATGCTCCCACACACACAGGCCGTGACCCCCAGGACGGGCAGCCCCATCTCTCCAGAGAAGGATGAGGATCTCCGGCATGGGATCGCTCCCATCCTATCCCAACAGTGTCCCCTTGAGGCTGCTGGCTGAGGCAGCTGGAGAACAGCCCTCATGGAACCCCAGAAGCTGCTCCAAACAACAAATCCCAGCAGCTGTGGGTCAGCCTGAGTGAAGGAGCCCACCCCATCGTGGGTGTGGGACCTCCACGCTTGGCATGGAGCGCTTGGAGAGACACTGGTTAAAAATCTCCATCCAAGTTCATTCTGTGATACCCAAAGCTGGAGGGTGGGAGCTCCTGGGAGGGTCTGTGCAGCCATGGGAGGTTGGAGAGAGGTTCTGCAGAGGGCACAGGGCTCCCTCACCACTGCTGCTGCTGCTGCTGCTGGAATCTCCTTTCTTCTGGCAGCCAAGCAGCAGGGAGTTTGCTGAGAAACTGCCCACAGGGAGCAATCAGTTTTTCCAGTCATTAACCTTACACATCCCTCACATTACAGGAATACCTCGGGTGTCTGAGCTGCTGCAGAGAGCTAATTCCTCCAGGTGACTGCAGGCAGATAAGTGGGCTCCTGCACAGCCAGGGGGTTTGAAGTGCCAGAGCTGAAAGCGCTCCCGACTCCGGCACGCCAGGCCTCCAGCAGGGGACACAGCCTCAGATGTCACAGCACGGTGGCAGGAGGGGTGGCAGGAGGGGTGGCAGGAGGGGTTGGGGGTCTCTGGAGCTGTCACTGCCAACCTGCAGGCAGCAGGCACCCAGGGGAGCCAAGGCAAAGGGAGGAGATGCACAGTGCCCCCAGGGAAAAGGGCTGCAGGTGAAGGGTATTGGGGGGAAAATATTTGGAAGAGGTTGGGGAATAAAAACCAGTGCCCTGAAGGGATAAATGTTGGGAACTGCCAGTGCTGGCCTCTGGGAGAGGTGTGGATGTCACTGCACAGGGTGTCCCAGCCCTGGCAGAGCAGATTTGCATCTGAACTCCTTCCTCTGCTGTGGAAGATGAGCAGGAGGAGTATTCAAAGGCAAGGAGGTGCCCAAGAGAAGCCCAAAACCAATGAGAGAAGTGTTTACAGTAGGATGGCTTTTATCATGTGTACATAATACTAAATAAAATATTATTTTCTCTGAAAAATCACAATGTCCCCCTGTCGTGTTTCCTGGATTATACATCACCAGCATCCAGGCTGAGTAACAATATTCACACAAAAAATTGCAGAAGATTTTTGTCTCTCATCAATAACAGATGTCCCTGTCAGTGACAGCAGAGCAGGACCAGGTCCCTCTGACAGAGCAAAGCCATCAAGAGCCAACATTTGTTTGTACAAGAGGAGCAGTGAGGGCCAGAAGCCCCCTTGGCTCCCCTGGGAAACTCTTGGGAGACAGAAGCAGCCTTCTGGTGTTCCCAAACTTCCCTGTGATGGGAAATGTTAACCCAGACCTGGGGAAAACAGGGAGCACTGAGTGTGTGTGAGGAGAGATTTAAATCCCACATCAGGACTGAGAGTGTGGACCCACAACAGCCACACAGGAAAAACTCCATTTATAACAAGAAAGTACAAAACAGCAACATCAGAAGTCACAGGTCATGGCCAAGGTACAGAACAGGGACCCACAGCACACACACACACAGAGGAAATTCCTCCAGGGAATAAACAACCACCTTCAACCACTGACACAAGGGAGGCAACATCCAACACTCAATAACAGCACAGCCTGTGGCAATGCATCAATCCCAGCTTGGAGGGGCCAAAAACACCACCAGGGATTGGGCTTGGATCTCCCTAGGTGTTCCCAGGTCAAACCATGGTTTCAAACCCATGCCCTGGGGAGCTGGAGCTGAAGGAGGAGGGCTCTGCAGTCCTTGATGCCTCTGGGATCATGTTTGGTTTGGTTTGAAGGAATAATGCTTTGCCACTCAGCACACAGCTGCTCATGAGGGCCACTCCATTTCCCCCAGTCTCTTCATCAGCACGCTTTAAAATTTAAAAATCGCAATTCATGGGAGGTGGGCCCAGGCTGGGCACACAAACACACCCCAGTTTTGGCACTGGAGCCTGAGCCCTGCCCTGGCAGCCCCAGCTGTGCTGTGTTCAGTGTGCTGACACCTCATGGCCAAGCCAGCAACTCTGATAAGACACTGCATCCCAGGAATCACCCACACATCCTCCATCTGCTGGAACCACGCTCGTTTATCAACAGGTTTGTCATGAGCACACCAAAGATAGGAAAGGGAACCAGTGCAGAGCTCTGGATCACAGCTGGGCACAGCTTGGATTCTGCACTGTGCTGGTGTGAGTGTCCCTGTGCTGGCTCTAAGCACTGCTCCCACTGCACAGTCCGTGTGCTGAGCCAACACCGGGCTCCGTGTCGGGGTTACCCCGCTCTCCCCTCCTCCCTGGGGGTCTCCCAGGGGCAGATCAGCTCCTTTGCAGAGTCCTTCCGAGCTCGGGGGTGCCTGTCCTGTCCCTGCCCAGAGCTCCCAGCGCAGGCTCGGCTCTCCAGAGGCGTTCTGACTTGGAAGAAGCTGCGTTGGGAAACACAAACTCATCACACACACGGCACTTTTTGATGTGCTCCAAGGCGGAGAACGAGCTCGGCTTTGAGATTTCCAGCCCCAAATCCCAAAGCAGAACTCCAGGCACAAGCCCATGGAGAAGGAGGGCGAAGGGGATGTGTGCTGCCACCCCTTTGAAGCTGCAACGCCGTGTGACACAGCTCCAGAGCCAGGTAGAGCAGGAGCCCTCAGGTTTGGAATTTATAATGTGGACTCATCCACTTGGCCAGCAGCAGAGGTGGGTTAAACCAGATCAGGGATATGCTGCTCCTGGGGAGGGACGTGGCCAGGGTTTGGTTCCTGCAGGGACAGCCTTTCCAGGCAAAAATTCCCCATCCCTGCCCTGGAACGACAAACACTTAGCCATTCTCTCAAGATTTCCCCTCGTCACTTCAGGTTCTCCTCTGACTTGAAATCACTAAACCAAACCTGAGTCAGTGCTCAAGAACACTGAGGTTTTCCAGATTCAGGGATTGAAAGTAAAACCCGGGGTTTTGCACCCTGAACAGGAGGTGTGGGAATAGCAGAGGCAATGCCAGCATGGGCTCCTGGCCTGTTCCCATCAGAAAACTGCAGGAATGGAGACAGGGAACAGACTCTTCCAGAGCCTGGGGTTTGGGACACGTGTGGCGGAGACGACTGTGAGGTTCTCAAGGATCTCTCCCTCTGGCTAATCCCAAACTGAAGTGGTCCTGGAGCTGTGACCATGTCCATGCAGTGCTCATGTGCTGTCCATGCAGTGTCCATGCAGTGCTCACCTGCTGACCATGCAGTGTCCATGCAGTGCTCACCTGCTGCCCATGCTATGTCCATGCAGTGCTCACCTGCTGACCATGCTGTGTCCATGCAATGCTCACCTGCTGACCACGCTGCTGTCCATGCAATGCTCACCTGCTGCCCATGCAGTGTCCATGCAATGCTCACCTGCTGACCCTCCTGCTGTCCATGCAGTGCTCACCTGCTGACCACGCTGCTGTCCATGCAATGCTCACCTGCTGCCCATGCAGTGTCCATGCAATGCTCACCTGCTGACCCTCCTGCTGTCCATGCAGTGCTCACCTGCTGACCATGCAGTGCTCACCTGCTGACCATGCAGTGTCCATGCAGTGCTCACCTGCTGACCATGCTGTGTCCATGCAGTGCTCACCTGCTGACCCTCCTGCTGACCATGCAATGCTCACCTGCTGACCATGCAGTGTCCATGCAGTGCTCACCTGTTGACCATGCTGCTGTCCATGCAATGCTCATCTGCTGCCCATGCTATGTCCATGCAGTGCTCACCTGCTGATCATGCAGTGTCCATGCAGTGTCCATGCAATGCTCACCTGCTGACCATGCAGTGTCCATGCAGTGCTCACCTGCTGACCCTCCTGCTGTCCATGCAATGCTCACCTGCTGACCCTCCTGCTGTCCGGCCGCCGCCGCTCCCTCCCGCCCAGCGGCTGCACCTTCCCGTGGGGCACGGCCGGACACCGGCCCGACAGCGCGGCCAGCCCGGCCGAGCTCCAGCAGCCCCTCCGGAGCAGGCGGGCCCAGGAGCAGGGGCCCGTGGGTCTCCTGGTGCCCAGCAGGTCCGGCTGGGTGCCCGTGGTGCTGCCCAGGGCCTGGCTGGTGGGTGAAGGGCAGGAGGTGCCCTGGGGCAGGGCTGGGGGCCCCGGGCACACAGCAGCCATGGCCTGGGGGATGGCTGGTGGTGATGCCGGGCTGCTGGGGCCAGGGGAGCAGGAGGTGAGAGGGCCTGGCTGTGGGGAGGAAAAGGAGAGAGGCTCGGTCAGGTCTGGGGGTGACACCCAGGGCTCCCCAGGCTTCTTTAGGAGGGGAATCCCTCTCCACCCCAGCCAAGCCTTGGCAATGTCCCTGTCCCCTGCAGCTCTGTCCCCATCCCTGCCCTCCCCTGAGAGCACTGAGGTGTCACAAGGTGCCTGTGGGGTCAGTGCTGCCACAGCCCCAGCGGGTGCTGACAGACCCAGCCCCACACCCTCTGGGATGCTGGAGGACACAGCAGCTTGTCTCATTCCTCACAACCATCAGCTCCAGGCACAGAGGAGGCTGTCATCCCGGGAATGTGATCTTGGTTATGAACAGCACAGCCCTGTCACACCCACACCCCAGCAGAGCCCGAGTCCAGCCCTGATGGCTCGCAGTACCAATCCCAGCTCGTGGTGGTGCTCCCAGTGCCCCTGGCTGGGGCTGGGAAGGCTCAGCACAGCTCAGCCAGCCCTCAGGACAAGCCCAAGCACAGACTGGACAGGACAAGGACAGCACATGCTGCATGCCAGGTCCCCTCCCATTTCTCAAGGATTTACACCCAGCAGAAATGAAATGCAGCTCAAGTGTCCAAGGAGAGGAGCTGAGAGCAAGGCACACACAGGACATGCACACACACATGCAGAGATGGCACACAGAAAGATAAACACACTGAGACACAACAGAGAAGGATGAACTCGGTTCTTTTTCTGTTTTCTACATTTATTTTTATTAGACAGACAAATGCATTGAAGCCATGGCCAAAAAAATGAAACACATGGAAACAAACAATCTCTCAGCTGGCACAAAGTAAAGTTCAGCTTGTACCAGGCAACTTTCCTCTTTGGGGACTGAGCAGCAGAGGATGAGGAGCAGAAGGATGGCTGTTTGTTCCACATGCAGTAACTGGTGTTATACAAGCACTGACTGGTGCTCCCCACACAGTAACTGGTGTTCCACATGCACAGTGACTCCCAAGCATGCAGCATGAACCCATGGCAGGGGAGCAGTGATGCCAAGCAGAGATGATAAAAAAAATCAGAGAAAGGAATGGATACAGAGAACATAACAAGCAAAGCAGCAGACAAAATAGAAGTAGAATCAGAGGGACTGACGGGAACACACAGATTTGTTATTTATTATTTATACCCTGACTTGATCTTCCACATGTTACTACATACTGGCAATCCCAACATGCTCAGTGCTCCATGTTACACAAACTCTGCAGAGACTGTAGAGCTCATCACAGCCAAGTAGCTTTGGGCCAACCCTGCCAGGTTCTGGAGTGTCTTCCAATGTTCTGATGTCTCAATAGGCTGGGGGTGCTCAGCACCTGATGTAACAAAGCCTTGGGGTTTAAGTAGAATTTTTAAAAGGCAGCCTGAGCCTGCTCCCCTGTACAGCAGTGCAGAGTGTGCCTGTGCTTCCAGCAGGAGTGAGAACAGACTCAGCACAGACATCAGGGGGAAAATCTGGCGTAATGCAGTTTGAATTCCTTTAAGGAGGTTTATCATGGATGGGGTAAGGAAGGGCAGGACAACCTCCTTGGCTCAGCCACAAGTGGAGGAGTGACACCAGATCAGAGTGCCCTGCCTCTGATGTCACACAAGGGGAGGGCCACAGTCACTGCTGGAGCTGTTGGGGACACAGTGACACCATGACTGTCCCCTGTTCACAGGGAGCTGCCCTGCAAGGACCCCAGGGCTCTGAGGGTCTGCATGCACCCCACTATCCGAGGGCTCCCATTCCTGTCAGCTTTCTGCAGAACTGGAAGTGTTAAAGGCCAGGTTGGATGTGGCTCTGAGCACCCTGGGATAGTGGAAGGTGCCCCTATGAGATGAGTTTTAAGGTCCTTTCCAATCCAAACCATTCTAGGATCTCCCATTTTCCCTAAAACCCTATCAGTATTAAAGAGGGATGAACAATGTGAACTGCAGAGAGGCATCTTCCCAGACCTCAGTGCTTCCACCCAGTTCCTCTGCTTCCCCAAAATTTTAACAAACAAGGAAGATTTTCTGCCCCTTCAATTCCCTTTACTTTGCATGGCTTTGCAGGAATCTTCACACTCCTGGTAATCATTGGCCTGGTCCAGGCATGCTGAGCTTTTCCAGCAAGGGCTGGACTCTCCCTGAGCTCTTTAGCCCTAATGTAGTATTTTAGCTTGACTCATTCTACAGAGCAAATGAAAAAACTACTTAAAGTTGAAATCAGCCCTTAACACCTCTACCCTGTTCTCCTTTGCCTCTGGGCTACAAGCCAGTGACAACTGCAGCTACCTCCTATTGGATTTTTAACAACAGAAAATAGAAGAGCAGGAAAAAGACAAGACAAGAGGTGGGAAGGTTTGGATAAAATCTCTCTTGGCCTCGTGTAGGCTCTGGCAAGGGGCAGCTCTGCACCTGCACACCCAGCTCAGCACAGGAGAGCAGAGCAGAGCTCCCTGCTGAACACCTGCAGCATCCAGGGGTGTGGGAGTGTCACTCAAACTCAGCAGGTCACCTGAACCTTCAGAAATGCTCCTGCTGCTGTTCCCACAGCCATCTCCTCTGCCCGTGGCCCCTGGTGCTGGCTGGAGGTGCAGGGCTCTTGGAGTGGGGGCTGTGCCCCTCTCAGGGGGTGCCAGATGCAGCCTTGGGAGGGTGCAGAGCCCCCCGAGGGGATAGGGCCAGCAGGGACACTCTGGGCTGGGTCACCTCACCCTGCTCCCCACAGGGTCACCCCTCTCTGTGCCAAGAAAGGCTCAGAACCCAAAGCACTGGGGCACAGCCTTACCCTGCCTGTGCCACCCCACTCCTGGAGCAGCAGGGAGAGGCAGCTGGGCTCTGCAGCCTCCAGGGGGATGTGGGGACAGCAGGAGGGATGGGGGGGACAGCAGAAAGGAGGGATGGGGGCAGCAGGAGGGAGGGATGGGGGGCAGCAGGAGGGATGGATGGGGGGCAGCAGGAGGGATGGATGGGGGGCAGCAGAAGGGAGGGATGTGGGGCAGCAGAAGGGAGGGATGGATGGGGGGCAGCAGGAGGGAGGGATGTGGGGCAGTAGGAGGGATGGATGGATGGATGGATGGATGGATGGATGGGGGGCAGCAGGAGGGATGGATGGATGGATGGGGGACAGCAGGAGGGAGGGAGGGATGGATGGATGGATGGATGGATGGATGGATGGATGGATGGATGGATGGATGGGGGGCAGCAGGAGGGATGGATGGATGGATGGATGGGGGACAGCAGGAGGGATGGATGGATGGATGGGGGACAGCAGGAGGGATGGATGGATGGATGGATGGATGTGGGACAGCAGGAGGGATGGATGCATCTCCCCCCAAGATGTGCAGGGTGCTGCCCCCCGAGCCTGGCACAGCAGCAGCCCGGCTGTGCCAGCCCTCCCTGCCTGCAAAGAACATCTGCTCTGCAGAGCCATGGCAACGAGAGGGAAGCTGCAGAGGGCAGAGCCAGCCTGGGAAACCTAAAGCAGCACTGACACCTTGAGGAAGGGGAGGCGAAGCTCAGCACCAGCCTCGCCTTGTCTTTTCCCTGCGCCCTGCGGGGCTCAGAGCCTACTTGGGAGGAGCTTCCTTCTGGAGCTGGTTCCTGCGGTCCAGCTTGCTCATGACCTGCGTGATGTCCACGGTGTTGGCAGCTTCCTTGGCTTTGGCCTCCTCCTCCTGCTGCCTCAGGATGATGGGGCTGGGGCTGGAGCGGAGGTGGCGGCGTCCGAACAAACCCGTGCTGGGCAGAGAGAGGGGGAGGAGAGGGGGTTAGTGAGGAGAAGGGCACCAAAACCTCACCCCTGGGGAGAAAAGTTACCCAGGTGGACAAGCTGGGACACAGAGGTGGCCAAAGGAGTGCAAAATGCGTTAAACAGCACGGGGTGACTCAGTGTCACACACTGCTCCTGAGGGACCCCAGAGCCCACCCACATCACTCACAGCCTGTGTGAAGCCAAACAACTCCCACCCGTGGAATTTTCTGCAGTGCCCTCAGGAAGATCAAGGCAGGGAGCTGCATGGGTGTTTCTGGAGGCTTTGATGCCCCCCAAAATCACCCAGCACCTGCTTCAGCAAAGGCAATCCCCCAGCAGTGAGAGCAGGTGCTAACCCACCTCTGGAGGAGGAACCAGCTCCAGGTTAATGGATGCTGAGGTTTGGGGAGTCCAGAACAAACACTGACAAACACAAAGGCAGCATCACTGGCATCAGCCAGCATCTCATGATGTGTGGCTCAGAAAAACTGCCCAAAGCCCAGGCCAGCCAGCAGCAGGGCTTTCTCCACTGACTCCAAACAGGCTTTAGAGAAATCAACAGTGTGAAAGTCCACGATTCCTCTTTATTGCCTGCTGGGTTGATGAGTGGAAGAGGAACAGAGACAGAAACACCACCCAGTCTGGCACTGCATGCTCAGCTTTAGGAGCTGGATTTGCAGTATAACCTTCATCTTGCTGGGGAAAAAACATTTCCAAGGCCATCCACCTTGTGCCAGCTGTCACTCACAGGGTGCTGCTTGTTGCCTGTCACCTTCCCTTACACCAGGGGTGAGTGGTTTTGTCCAGGCAGCTGAGCAGATCCTGTGGATTACCCCAAACCTTGGGTCTGTCTCTGCTCTGGCAGCCAATGTTTCATGGGCAGGAGTTTTCCCATGCTCAGGACACCAGTGCTCTCTCCTTCCAGGAAAGGAGCCATGAATTAACTCAAGAATCCCAGCCCTTCTCAGCAGACCCACCAGAGAAGGCAGCTGAGCAATCAGCAGCTCCATTCTGACTGTTCACAAGCCACTTGCAAAGGGCTCATGAATAAACAGCACCATCAGTCTCAAAGCAAAGCATCTTCTCAGTGCAAAATTTTATTTAATTAAGAGAACATCTAAATCACAGTAATTTTGCTGCAACTTGGGCTTTTTCTACCCTTGCTACAACAAGAAAAACAAACCCCACAATTACAGCCAGTTTCACTTGCCTTTTTTTGACACCCTCTTGTGGCACAACAGCCTTGGCCAGCATTTCCTTGTATATTGGAGACTTTAAATAGCGGCCATAGGAGTCCTACTAGGAGAAAAAAGAGAAACTGGTAGTTATGGGCTGCAAACACCCTTATTAAAATCACCACCAAATACAGCTGCTGAGGAGCCAGGGAGGCTGGGAACTGGATAATCTCCCCCAGCAGCCCAAGGGACTTTGCATCTCTCAGGCAAATGTAGCTATTTAAACCAATATCCTTTCATCTTGCTGTAAAATTCCCAGGATTTTCCACCTCACAATAAATCTTCACCGGTAAGACCCAGATCAAAAGATCTGAGTGAAGCTTAGCCAAGGCCAGCAGGGTCTCAGAGTCACTGCAAGGTGAGGAGTTTGTATTCCAGGAGCCAAACTTTTCATCAGTGGGTGAAAATCAGTCCAGTTCTGCTGCTGGTTCCCCAAGCTGGAAATGAAAAGCAGGCAAAAGCCACCTGACTCCCTCCACCTTGGAGGGAAGAAGCAGCAGCAAAATACAAATGCCTGAAGCAGCACTTGCTTAACTCAGCAAATTGGAGGGATTTTCAAACAAGGGCCCCTTGAAAGGGACAGCTGATAGCACACAAAGGCCCCGAGGGCTGGAATCCCCCTCGGGCTCTGGCAACAAACAACAAACCTTTTTCATCAGCATGTAAATGTGGGTCTGAGCAGCATCTAGAACGTAACGATGAGGGTGCTCCAGGCCTTTGACTGTGATGCCCATTGTTTTGCCATCGATGTTAATCCAGCGCCTGGCCCCTGGAGCCAGGAAGAGCCTGCCAGGAGGAGGAATCAACAGTGCCATTAGCAGCTGGAGAATTCACAGATTCCTGTCCATGCATGAAAGGAAAAGTGCCTGCAGTTCCCTGCTGCAATTTGCTGTCCTGGTCTTGGGCAATGTCCTCTTCATCACAGACTGCACTCACTTCCTCTTGCACACAACACAAGTCAAATTTTAGCTCACTGGAAGCAAAAAGCCTCTCCTCACTTTGCTTGTGGTAGCCTCAAAAACTTTGCTATTCCACACTGATATTTAAATAACATCCCAAGACTGAAGTGTGACAGAGAACAGAGAGGAAAAGTAAATATATATATATATTAAAAAAAAACCCCAAAAATTCTGTTTTCCTACATAGGGACAAAAACACAACCACATCTGATAACAGCCCACAAGTAAAAACCTTAGGAATAAATCATTTGGAGAAGGAGAATCTGTGGAAGGTGATGGGACTGGTGCACAAAGAGTTTAAGAGTGGAAAACTTTCACACTCACTTGTAGATTTCTTCTGCTTTTTCTTTCACCTTGGATTGGTCTCCATACTTCAGATCCTCACAGGCTTCCCAGAATCCCAGATTCTCTCCTGCATGACAATTGGCAGACAGTGAGGTTGAAGAAAACACAATCCCATTTACTAACTCCTGGATTTGTTTGGCACAATTTGTTGGCCCCAAACCAATCTCTCCAATTCTTCAGTGACCAAAGGAGGAAAACAGCTTTCCCCTGTTCTCTGCACACTGACACCTCTAAGAACTTGTGAGCTCAGCCAGCTCCAGCTTCTCTGGGAGCACTCATGGAATGTTTTGGGGTGGAAAGGAACTGAAAGTCCATCTCATTCCCATGGACATGAACACCTCCCACTATCCCAGGCTGCTCCAAACCCCATCCAACCTGCCCTTGGACACTTCCAGGGATCCAGAGGCAGCCACAGCTGCTCTGGGCAGTCTGTGCCAGGGAAGAATTCCTTCCTAAAATGCAATTTAAACCCTCCCAGCCAGCTCCCCGTGGGGCACATCCCGGGTTGTACCGTGTGTCCTGTGCCACTAGATGGTACCGCCTGCCCTGGCTGCACAGCCTGTGCACTGCCACCCGGCTGGGGACACAGCCAGAGACACTGCCCACCCACACCCACCGCTGAACTCCTTCTTCAGGAAGAGCTGGAAGTTCTGGCGGCCCTTGGGGTCCCGGATGAGCTCGCTGAAGTTGAAGGCCCATCGCTCCACGCGCATCCTGGTGGGCACCTCCACCCTGCGCGGGGACAAAACCGACAGCACCGCTGCTTTCACTAATTAGCAGGTTCATTAAAACCAAAATGCCCTTTGCTGCAGTGCCAAGGGACTTCTCAGCATTCTCTTGTTTTTTTCCAGAGTGGTGTAATGAGCTCCTGAAGTCAACCCACTAAGTAAGTTGTAATTAAACAACTCGGCCACAGTGGGATGAGGATTTAACTGGGATTTGTGCAGTTCTCAGTGACAGCCCAGCCTTGCCCTGAGGTTTGACTCTGTCCCATCCTGGAGGAGGCACTGGTTGCTGCCCAGAGCTCTGCTTCTCATAAAGGCATCCCCTGGGGATGTCTGATGGGATACAATCAGTCCATAACAGGATTGCTGCTCTCAGAACCGTCTCTGAGATGTTGGATGCTCCAAGCTCGAGATGCCACAGTGCAATCAGCAAACCCTGTCCAAAGGGGAGATCTCAGAGAAGGGATGGACCACCAGCCCAAAGCCTCTCCTTAGGAGCAGCCTGAGGGGTGAGCAGGGAGCAGCTGAACCCTGCACTGGTGCCATTCCATCCCTGTGCTGGTCCAGGTGGGCTTCACTCATCCAAGGGGAGGATCAGATCACTCAGCAGGGGCTGGGTGCACACTCCCACCATCAGCTCAGGAATTTCTGGGATGTTAAGGAAGGCTCCACTTGAAGAAGGCAGTGCTGAAAGTTCAGCATGGAGTATTCCCAATTTCAACATAAGTCTGCTTCTCTCAGCATCACAGATCAGATACCACAAGGAGAATCAGTGGTTCCCTTTCCTGATTTGTATCAGCATAAAGGTCACTGTAAACCACAGGCTGGCACAACAACAGAAATACATACAACTTTGCATTGAGATCCCAAAAGTCAGGGTCATCTGATATCCAAGGGTTGCTGGGGAGACATCCAGACAGGATGGGATCATTGGAGAGGAACTGCTCAGAGTACTTCACAATCCTGCAACACATCAAAAATCAAAATATGAATTGGGAAGCCAGAATTACAGCCAGGCCCATCATAGCCAAATAACAGACCACAGATACCCTCAGAGGTGCAGGACTCTCAGCACAGGGATCTGGAACATGGCCCCTGCCTTCTCAGAAAAATCCATTCATTAGCTCAGTTCATCTTTTCCATTTCCCAACAGAAGTGTCCTGGTTGTTTTTTGAAGCAGTGAATTGGTCAATTCAAACACAAGCAGATACAAGACTCCCTTCCATCACCTCCCTTTGCCTTTTCATTTTAAGGAAATGGAACTAAGCCTCCCCACAGTTTCTGTGTCCTGTTCTCAGCTGGCCAGGGCCTGATCCTGCACAGTTCTGGGAGGGAAAGGAACACAAGGGGTGTGGGTTCTCTGCAGCCTTCCCTTGAGCCATGGGAGATCTCAGGGAGCTCTGGGAAAGTGAGGGAATGCTGAGGGCTCATCCCAGCTTCTCCCTTCCTCCATCACCCACCACAGGGCTCATTCCCCTGTCAGTGGCTCTGAGGGCTTGGCACAAAGCAGAAATGTCTCTCTCCCATCAGGAACCAGACAAACACTTCTCCCACCTTCTAACTTGGCCAGACTTCTAATTACAACCGATTTCACTAATGTCCTGGAATTTTAGCTCCAGCCTCCCTTTTTCATTCTTGAAAAAAAAAAAAAAAAAAAAGAAAAAACCCTCTGCTTTCTGCATTTAAAATTCCTTCCAGGCCAAAGTGCTTTCATGTGCTCAGAGCTGGGAGTGCAGTGTCCAGAGCCCTGTTGCTAACAGGCACCTTGGCACAGATCCTGCAGTTATACAAAGCTCCTGCACAGAGCAAACCACAGGGCTGGCACACAGCTGCCCCATCCTGCCTTCCCACTGGGAATGCCAAGGCATCCAGCACCTGCATCAGCCACTCCAGCCCATCTTCTGATGAAGCAAATCTCAACCTGTCAGCTCACACTGCTGTGTGCTCTTGAAGTGCTTTGCAGCTTGTCCTGGATCACTGCAATGCTCTGAAGCATGCACACTGCCCAGCTGCTGCTCACATCCTCATTAATAATAATTTGATTTGGACCCAACCCTGCAGCTGACACAGAGTTCCAAAGTTCTGGAGATTTTTCATCTAGGTGATATTATCCCACCAGAACTAATGAGGGAAAAGCCCCATTGCCAAACAATTAAGCACCACAAAATTCCTGGACAGCAGCCAGGTGTCCCCAGCTCCAGCTCACAGTTTGCAGAATTTTAAGTCACCTGGGAGTCAGTGACAGACAAAACTAGCAGAGCTGCTGGTGCCCTGCAAGTTGTGGCTCTCATTCACCCATTTTCCAAAGAACTGGCCTGAGCACCTTGTTGATCTCAGATGTGACAGCAATCTCTGGTGGCAGTGGCAGTGTAAACCAGGCAGGTGCCTGCTCAGCAGGGGAGGCTCCAGGTTGGGAATGCCTCTGGCAACCTGCCTAATGCCTGGGCTGGATGCTTCATCAAGAACCTGATCAGGAAACACTCCCACTGGGAAGGGGAATTGCTAATTAATTGCTTGGATGTTTGTGGAGAGGCTGTTTCCCTTTGCAGTACAGAATAACCAGAGCTGAGCATCACCACGGGGCAGGGACACTCCTGGGGTGAATCCAGTGACAGCAGGGTCAGTCTGTCCTGGGGGTGACAGCAGGGTCAGTCTGTCCTGGGGTGAATCCAGTGACAGCAGGGTCAGTCTGTCCTGGGGTGAATCCAGTGACAGGAGGGTCAGTCTGTCCTGGGGGTGACAGCAGGGTCAGTCTGTCCTGGGGTGAATCCAGTGACAGCAGGGTCAGTCTGTCCTGGGGGTGACAGCAGGGTCAGTCTGTCCTGGGGGTGACAGGAGGGTCAGTCTGTCCTGGGGTGAATCCAGTGACAGCAGGGTCAGTCTGTCCTGGGGGTGACAGCAGGGTCAGTCTGTCCTGGGGTGAATCCAGTGACAGCAGGGTCAGTCTGTCCTGGGGGTGACAGCAGGGTCAGTCTGTCCTGGGGTGAATCCAGTGACAGCAGGGTCAGTCTGTCCTGGGGTGAATCCAGTGACAAGAAGGTCAGTCTGTCCTGCTGGTTGCTCCTCCTGGGGGACAGACACACTGCTGGATCCTCCCCCAGCATCACAGCCTGGCATCACAGCCTGGTCCAGAGCAGTGCCAGTATCTCCTGACTTCAGTGGGATTCTCAGCCCAGAGGCTGCAGCAGAGCTCCCAGAGAGCCTCTTCATCCTGCCTGGGACTCTGATTCCTCCTCAGCCTCCTGCTCCTGGTGCAGACAGCACAGCCCAGACAGCACTGGGCCACCACATAGATTCCCTGGCTGAGTCACCAGCTGCCACAGCAGACAGCTTCAGCAGCTCATCAGGAGATAAGCACTGAAGACTAATTAATGTGTGGACAGAAGGAAATCAGGACTTACCCTCCAAGAGAGACAGAAGATTTCACTCTGGTCTTCAAGATGGCCTGCTGATAGTACATGATCTGAGGGGAGCAGACATGGCCATGGTTAGGAGCACTGAGGTTTGAAGATAAGGCCTATCTAAACCTCAAAGAGGTTCTCTCCCAGGTAGTGGGGCTAATTACAGCAAGGACTGCTTCTTCCCTAATTACTGGATGTCCAAGGAACCAGAGAATCCCTGAATTGTCTCAGTAAAATGTCTGTTTTCACTGAGCTTACTGCAAACATCAGAAGCACACTTTGCAATGTGCAAATAATTAAAAAGCACTCCCCATGTTATATAGAAATTGAATAATAGCTACCATCCTCAGCACCTACAAATGCTCTGGATGATTTAGCATGTAATTATCATTGATTCTTGGCTGTCTCTGTGCTGGCGCCACCGTGATTTCCCCACCGCTAATTTTGATCTATTGGATTTCAGCCCTGGTGTCTGTCCTTGCCTGAGCCTTCCCGTCACTGGGAGAGCTGCTGGCTGCCTGCAGTGGGAGGGGATGTCCTGAAATCACATTGATAAAAGCTCCATGAGGCTGGGATTCTGCTTTTCAAAGAGCCCATCCCCTGCACAGAGGGCTTTGAGCCACACCAGTGTGAGCAACTCACACAGGATGAACACCAAGAAGTGAGGGAAGCACCACTTACCTCTCTCCTATAGAATTCCATAGTAGTTTTCTGTAAAATCAAAAAAATCATCATTAAATTGGGATGGGTGATTAAGTTTGGGCTTTTTTTTTTTTTTTTTGAGACATGGAAACACCGTTGCAGCATTGCCGTTGTGCAGCGCTCTCCAATTAATTCAGATTACAATTAAAATCAAACACAGCAGCTGAGCTAATCAGGGTATCATCAAAGCTAAAAGCATCCCCACATGGTAAATTGTCCCATTAGCTGTATTTACTGTTTAGCATTGCTTCTCCCATCACAGGCTGCCTGTATGCCTTCAATTAAGGGGTTATTCTAATGGAGCTAAAATAGATTCATTTACGAGACACAGATTAGATCATTCAATATTAGCTAAAGGAGACAGGAACCAACACATTGCAAAATATAAACACCACAATTAAAAGCCTCAGAAGCAGTATCTGCTGTGCAAAGGGTGTTTACGTTGTGATTTGAATAACTTAAGACTATGTTACATGTCATCCACAAATGAGCAGGCAAGAAATTAACTGCAGGGTGTTTATTCACAGAGCTTCCTTTGAAGCACAGTTACTTTGTGTGGAATAAACTGGAGAGGGGAGAAGCAAAGACAGGCTAAGTCAGGGATGCTCCCAGCAAGCCTTTAAAGGCTCAGGCAGGGTTTCAGCTCCTGTTTCAGTCCTGCATCCCAAAATTATTCTATCAAACAAACCCTGTGGCAGGTGGGGTGCCTTGCTGAAGTGCAGTTTGTGAGGGATGAGGGATGAAGATGCTGGTACTGAATGCCACAGGCAGCCCTGCTCCCCAAATTCCCCCAATTTTGGGAAATGCAGGATGCTCTCCCAGGGCTGATCTGTGAGGACACCACTGTGGGGACACTGATCTGCTTTTGCACTTGAATCATCGTCACCAGTCCTGCTCAGGAGGGAGAAACTCTTCTCCACGTGGCAGAAAAAACACACAAATTCTGCTGACACTTGGTTCTGGGGGGCCCACTCACCATTTCAGCAGCAGGAACCAGATGTGCAGCAGATGAGCCCAATCCCTACAGCACCACCAGAGAGCCAGCCCTGACCCTGACCCACACCCAGCCTGGCCAGTGGGGCACCAAAAAAAAATCCTCAGAGTGGTATTGTGAGGGGAGGAAACTTTTCCTGCTGGGAATCCCATGGCCATCCCAGCAGGGACAAATAGGGCAGCAAAACCCAGCAGTGATGCTGTGCTGGCTACTGAGAGGGGGACAGGACTCACACATCAGAGGAGAAAAAGTTCCTGGGACACCCTTATAAATAAATGATGGAGGAACTGAGTTTTTCACTCTTCTCTGCATCCCTGATTCCAGGTCACCATTTAGACACCATTTCTTCCCTCATTTCTACAGTGTCAGTGTTTCAGACAGATTGCAGAAATGGAAGGGGAAAATCACCTGCTTGCACAGAGAAATTTATTGCATTTACTGTCCCAAAGTGTCCTGTTTAGGGAGCTGTGTTTCTGCTCCAGGCCAGCTGCCTCCTGCACAATAGGAATTCACTGTCTCCTTGGGGAATCTGAGATACAAACCAGATAAACCTCATCAGATTTACAAGTGCCAGCTGAAGGACTCCATTGGATGGGACTTGTGGCTAAATAATTTTAAAACCCTATTTTCTTCCACTTTTTTCTCAACTGAGGCCTGGTGCAGTGGGAAGGAGAAGTGGGTGCTGGCACAGTGGCTTGAAGGCAGCTCACGTGGCAGGAAAGTGGAGTTATCTTCTAGAGGGGTCTGAGAGGCTGGCAGCACACCACACACACACGAGACAAACAGCTGTGGGAAAGAGAAAGAGAACAGAGTCAGTTCAATGTTACACAGAGACAGAAAGGGATCCATTAAAATGCCATCACAACAGAAAAATTATATGTGGGTGAAGAAAAATCCGTAAACAAGGGAAGATTTTATTTTCTCAAGTGCATCACACACCAGGGATCTCCTCCTGCCACAGTCTGTGTGGAGGGCAAACAAGGGGGTTTTGCTGGGATGCTGCAGGTGTGATCCCCCAGAAAAGGGGCTGAGCATCTCTGAGCAGTGACACAAACTGAACTGCAGCCAAACCCAAGGGGAGCCCAGTGCTGAACACCCTGGGAGGCTGCAGGTGCTGGCTGTGCTCAGCCCCTTCCAGTTCTCAAATCAGCACTAAGTGGGAAGAATCTCAGCTATTTCACCCCAGAGCTGCTCATCATTTCATCTCCCTTTCTCCCACAGTGCCCCCACAAGCAGTTCCCAGCTCAGGGCTGCCACAAGTGGCCCTGGGCACTCTCCATGTCCCACTGAGCACTGCCAGCTGTCCCCAGCATCCACCCACCCTGATCCCCACCACCGACTGCAGCAGTGCCAAAGCGCCCTGCCCCACCCACCCACTCTGCCTCATTTGGAAGGAAATCATATTTGGAACAAAGGAGCCGTTTCTCATAATGAGATTAATTTTGCAATGCCCTTAACGAGTGACTTATCGCAATTACTGCGGATCAGCTCCCCAGCCCTGCGGGCTCCCAATCAACATGGCAATTAGTGAAAGGCCTCAGTCTGGCTCAAGTGAGTGCCACGAGCTGTTCCACATCCTCTGACACCCCTGAGACACCCCGTGGCACTGGGGCACTCTGCCTGCCCTGCTCACACCCTGGTGCCACCAGCTCGGTGGCACTGGGGCTGCAGAGCCCAGCTGGGAGCCAGGACCTGCCCCAGAGCTGATCCACATGGCTGAGGCCACCAGCTCCTACAAGAGCTGGCATCTCTGCTAATTCCTGTTTGCTCCTCTGCTCAGTGTGAGGCTTCCTGACCACACTGGGAGATGGTGGTCATGGTGTTTCTGCCTGCCTGGCCACTGTTCCCTGTTTACAGAGCTCATAAACACCTGGAAACAGCTTTGGGTGGATGCCTGGAGGGAGCTGGGAGTGGAGAACAAGCACAAGGTTGTGCAGAGTTTGTTTGGGACCAGGACACTGCAGATGCCACCCTCACTCTGCCCCAGGTGCTCCATGCACAGAGCTTGGCAGGCTGAGGCTGATCCCAGGAATTTCCTGAGCAGGAGCTGGCCACTGAGCACGGGGCAGAGCCAGCCCAGCCTCCCTCCAGAGCTCTGGGCAAGGAAGATCTGCCTCTCCAACCCTGCACAGTGCACCCCAGCACACACCCAGCTGCCTCTGCACACCCCAACAGCCCAGCTCAGTGCAGAGCCAGCCTTTCCCTGCACTCAGCCAGCTCAGAGCCTGCAGAGGCAAATCCTGACTCTGGCATTAGATCATCTCAACACTCATCTCCACTGTGCTGGTGCATCCAGCCCTGCAGCTGGAAATCAAATCTGCCACAGTCCATGCACCAGTTTTGCTCAGATGGCCATTTTTCCCTGTCTTGTTTATCTGCCCCTGAGCTTTCCAAACTTGTGGTGATGCAGCAGAAAAGTGACAGGGATTTATGAAATTAAAGGCCAGCAATGACTCCCTGATCTGTGGCTGATTTGCTGTGTACAACAAACCAGGGCATTTCACTCAGCAGCCCCTGAATCCAGCACAGTGATTCTGGGGGGAGCTAAAGCACCTTTCAGGAAGGTTTCAGGAAGGTTCAGGTACCTGCAGGCACTCAGTGGTCATTCTCAAGCAGTGAGGCTTGATGTGAGCCTGAAATCCAGGCAACAAAAGGCCAAAGCATCTCTTAATTAGCTGTTCAATGGGTGGCTACTTCTGCCTGACTCCTGCTGCCCATCCACAGCCCCTAACTCATTTTAACCACAGGGATGCCCATGGATCAGTAATAAACATCCTTCAGAGGAGTCTGAGCACCTGATTATCCCCAGAGGACTCTGAGGAAGGGAGCAGCCCACCAAAGGGTCTGAGCAAGACAAGGAGAGATGTTCATGTGAATGTCACCTCCAAAGAAATCAGAAATTCATTATTTTCTTTCCAAGATAAAAATCTCCATAATTTGACCAACAAAGTGAAGGTGGACTGAGCAGGAACAGGGACACAAATCAGAGCTTGGCCCATTCTTTCTGCTCACCAAAGGCATTGGTGAGAGCAGCCTGCAGAGCACAGAACTAAAGCTGCCAGTCCAAAGGGGGCTCCATGAGGGCTCTTGGCTGTCTCTTGTATTCTCAATCACTCAAAAGCAAAAGGAGGAGCAAGGAGAACCTTCCCTCTTCAGCTCAGAGAGCAGCTTAAAGGAGAAGGGCAGGGAAGTCACCCCAAAGCTGGTGTCCTTTGGTTTCTGCCCTCCTTGGAGCCTCCCCTGAGGGGGGAGCTGACCTGGGTGGGACTGGGCAGAGATCCCTCAGCTCCAGGCAGCTGGCACATGGACACAGCTCCTGAGACTGTCTGCAAACCTAAAATCCCTTCCTGTCAGCTGAAAAACTGTGGGCAAGAAGTTGGCTTCCTCCTCTTTCTATCCCTCTCTCTTTCCACTACTTTACTCTTAAAAGAACAAAAAAAAAAAGGCTTTCAGCAGCTACTTACAGCAAGGAAAAAAATAAAATACACCCCAACCCTACACTTTGCTCCTTTTCAGTCTCTATAGCAACAGAACACAGCTGGCCAAAGCAATTATCCTGCCTCTGGCTGCCGAGATGTTTAAAGGCTGTTACAAAAATGGGAAGTTGTGGGAATACTGTGAGTGTGGTGGCAGCAACATTGGCACTGAATTGCTGAGAGATGCTGTGACTTTGCTTCCAAATGAACACCGTTAAGGGTACAAAGACAGGATCATCTCAGAGGGTTGATGGAGAAGGAACAGCAGCTCCAGCTCCTCATCCACTGTCTGGATCTGTGTGATTTCACACCCCAAACCAGCTCACCCAGTCACAGCCCTCATGGTCTCAGTTCATTGATTCTGTTTCTTTATGGTCTACAGTAAACATTTTTGGGCAACATTCTGTCTCCTATCCACCACACCAGCTTCTTCATCTTCTTACCACACATCAATTACCCTTTGGGAGGTATTCTGTAATTTTATTTAAAACCTGGATCTTTGCACTGACCCTTTACACCCCACAAAGTTCATTCAGCACTAATACAAAGGCTGCAACGAGCACCTGGAGACAGAGGATTCCTTAATGCAGTTTCACCAGCAAAGAAAACATGTCCTGCAGCCAAGCACTCACACTAACTGGTATGGCAGGAAAGCTGAGAAAGTCTTTTCAAGGCTATTTTGAGAGCTTCACCTCCAGGGTGAGACAGCTCCAACCTCTGGCCTGTTAAGCTCTTAGAGCTGAGCTGACACACTCAGCCTGCAGTGCCCAAAAAATGACAACCCCAGGGACATTTTCTGGGTCCTCCCAGACAAATTCAGTAGGTGTGTTAAAAAAAAAAAACCCAAGGCTGTCTCACCTGGTTTACCTTATTTTCATTGGGATCTGTGACACGGTCTATTCCGTACTCGAGCACGTCCAGCATGCCTGGCTGTGGTGAACAACAAAGCTTTGTAACTCATTTGGTTTAAAGGCTGTGGATCACACAAATGCAGGAGGAGACCCCCCCAGGCTCCACTGCCAGCAGCTCCCAGCCAGCAGTGCCTTGGGAGCCCCCAGATTTGGGAATGCCCCTCTTCCAGCATGGGTGCTGCACCTTTGAGAGCAGCCAGGGGAAGGTGGTGGGGACTGAAGGGAAGGGCTGACCCTTCCCTGGCACACAGCCCTGTCCCTTTCCATGGGAGCCTGTCCCAGGTGGCTGCAGGGAGGGCACCACCAAGTCACTACAGCACCCTGTCCCCCTCTACTCACAGGAGTTCTGTTCACAAGCCAGTAGGCTCTCTCCTGGCAGTCCAGGGCATACCTGTCCTCCTTCTTCCGCTCCTTCCCTGCCCTGCAAAGCCAAAAACAGGGGAATTCATGAATTTTACCCTCCTAAAACCAGTGGGATGAGAAGCAGGGCACACCTCCAGCCCATGGGTCCCAGCCTGACTGCACCATGGATGCTCTGATGCTCCCTCCTGACCACATCCTGCCCTGGCTAATTCTGGGCTGCAGACATTGTTCACACAGCCACACATGACTCTGGATTTTGAGAAATCCTCATCTTCCTGAGCTGAGCTGGGAGCACACACATCCCCTTTTGATCAGGCACACAGCCCTCTGGTAGCTTTCTGCTGACTTGTCCTCAGTCCTGCTGTCCCATGTCCCCAGGCAGAACCCAAGGACTGCCCCCCAGAGATACATCCTGGACATGTCTCACCCCTGTCTCTCAGTAAAGCAGGGTCATTTCTCACAGAAACTACTTGGAAATGGTTCTGAGGAGTTTTCCCAGGAACTAAAAACCCAAATCACCTCCACAACTAAATAGAAGAGGCACGGTTTGGGTTTGGACCAACTAATTCTTTCCCAGAAAAGTCCTGAGCACAATTTGGGCCTTAGCGAGCATGGGGAAGGGAGCATTCCCAACAGGCTGTTTGCATGTGGCCTCCCTGCTGTGGTTAGCAGGGTGGGTGCTCTGCACCAGTCTGCCCCAGC
Organism: Catharus ustulatus; assembly: GCF_009819885.2. Classification (NCBI taxonomy): domain Eukaryota; kingdom Metazoa; phylum Chordata; class Aves; order Passeriformes; family Turdidae; genus Catharus; species Catharus ustulatus. The sequence continues at coordinate 9,502,592 of NC_046240.1, forward strand.
AGCACCATCAAACAGCCTCAGACGAGTTTAATCGACTGCTCCAGACACAGGCTGGGTATCTGACTTTGAAACTGCATTTGGCATCTCCTAGCCCAAGTCTGACCTCAATTTACAAGAACAACAGTCTCGTGTTTAATGAGGCAGTTATCTGATGAGCTGCACTGCCAGCACTTGGCTGCCAGCCCAGGGAAGACTGAGGCTGCTGAGCAGCAGAGGCACTGCCTGCTGTGCCAGGAGGTAAAGGAAGGTAAGAGGAGCCCACAGAAGTAAGCAAAGATCTCTAAAGGAGTAATCCCATCTCATCTTCACCAAGTTTCCTGGGAATTTGAAAGTTTCAGCTCCTACAATCAAGTCGTTTTAGCTGGGTGCTTAAGAATGCACTTCAGTTTTCTCCAGAAGTCCCTGCTGGGAACATTTACTGCTCCTTGATTCACTCATTCAGCTGAGAGATGTGCAAGGAACTCCTGACCCAGACCAACAACAGGCCCAAAGTCCAGTGCCTGATCCACAAATACTCATGGAGAGCACTGAGCTAAATGAAGTTAATTCTAGTGAGGGCTTGCAGCATCAGAACCACATCAAGTGCAAAACCTAAACCTCCCCTCCAAGCCATTTTAGAGCTGCAGTTTGAGTTTTTAATGTGTGATTTAACTGTGCACTAAGACAGCCAAGCTCTGCTCCTCACCCCAGTGATGCAAACAAGGGAATGCAACTCACTTATACTGCTCCTTGGCCTGCATAATAACAAAATCCCACTTGTAGTTTATTTTTTGATTGAGCATGTTGTAATGTTCCTGGAATAAAAATAAAAAAGCAGTTAGTGTGAAAATTCTGAGCAGGGCACTCCCATGCTGGGGTTTTCTTGACTCTCCATAGTTCAACGAGGCCAGCCAAGAAATCTGGATTGTTCTGCACGTAATTACAAGAATTGCAACAGTTCAAAAATACCATTTGAAGGAGAGCAATTACCCCTGCTAAAATTATAATTGACTTCACAGTAGTTTTTCTGTACTGGTCATTTTTTTACTTGCAAAACGTTGGCTTTTGATACTGCTGGAGTAACACCTCATACAATTGAAGAGGTGATTTTTTTGCTGTGCTCCACTCATTAGCAACAAAGGGCTGAAGTTGCAGCAAATGAGGGTCTTGTAATGGAACAAGTGCAGTGTCTCCTCACCTTTTCATACTCTTCCAAAATCCCTTTCCTTTTAATGTTCTTCTTTGCTAGATAAATTGCTGTGGAGGTAGAAGCAAATTAGCAGTCAGTTATACTTAGAGCAGCAAGTCCAAGAATAATTATAAATTTACCCACATTACAAACACAGGAGCCTTTGTCTGCTACAATATCTTCCCAGGCATGAGCTCCAAGCTCACAAAAGCTCAGTGAAGAAAAAAGAGCTGAGTGCTTTAGGGCTGTCACTGATGGCCAGGCTGGAGCAGGCAGGCAGAACAGGCAGTGTGTGCCTCCTGCCACTCTTCTCCTGGAAACTCAGCCAGGTTTCCATGGGTCAAGGGACACTGCACCAAACCTCCCAGGTGTTGATGATGCTCAGGGTTTGACCTCCAGGTTTTCTGAGCACAGTGCTTTTTGCTCAAGTTCTAATAAAAACATTCCAATCTAAAATGGAATTTTATTTCCTTTTTTATTTCCTCAGAAGATCTACAGCATAATGCAGATAAAAGTCACAGAGGACAACCCTGGTATGGACAAATCAGTCTGAGCTGCACAGCCAACAGGAGCAAACCCAGCTGATCACCCAAGATTCACGATTTCTACAACAAAAAGCACCACAAAGGCAACAAGAGATTCACATGGAAAGGCCATCAGGAGATACTGGAAGGCACTGTGCTTTCTATAAAGAAAGGAGCATCTCTGAATGCAGGGCTTGATCCAAATCTACAGGAAGACAGCCTTGGGCTCAGCTCCAGGAACACACTTAACTACTCAGGGAAATCTAATCTTGTGTTTAAAGTCTTCCCTCCCCAACAAGGTAATTCAGATGTGTTCCTGAGTGATGGATCTCAGTGAAACAGAAGAGCTTAAAGCACTTTCTCTCACCAAGGCCACCACAAGATGGTCACACCCTCAGTTCACCATTACTGATAATTATTCACAAAACAGCATGGAAAAAGAATGCCAGGGCTGGTCACTGCAAGCAGAGATGCAGCACAAGAACATGAAGAGCAGGTGTGGAACAGGAGTGAGTGACAAACCCACAGCCCTGGATGTGTGCAGTGCCACCACTCACCATAGTCTGTGTCATCAGCAGCCCAGCTCTGCACTGGCCAGAAATAGGGGGTCTGCAAGGAAAGGAGCCCCCTGTTAGTGCACAAAGGCCCTGAGCTCATGGACTCCTCCTGCCATATCCCAATTTCCCATAGCAGTGGAAACAATCTAGCCAGGAACCTTGATACCATCCCTGTGTTTTTTGTATATTCATTATTCAGTGCCCCCACACCATTCTATTTCCAACCAGCAATTCCATTTGCTACTTTAAGACCTGGAAGGGAACACTCTTTGGAGGAAAGCACTGCTGTTCTTAGGTTGAACAAGTACACTAATTTCATTGAAGAAACTATCACAGCTTCCCTGTAAGCTGCAATCTCAGTTTCTCTGTGCAGATTTCTCTGCACAGCTCCCCAGCTCTGGGAACTGCCCCAGCTGCCTGTTTTTAATAAAAACTAGTGCTGAATTCTCTCTCAGCAGCTTAGAGGAGCTGCAACTCACTTGAAACCTGTAGAGGCTGCCATCTGCCTTGAGGGTGAGGTTCTTTGGCTCCTGAAGAGGGTAGATGTACCCATATTTGACAAACAGGTCTCCCAGGTGGAGTGCCTCTGGAAATGGAGAATGCAGATGTTTTCATTGCCCAGAAACACTTCACTGGAATTAAAAGTGAGCTCTTATGCAGAGGAGAATTCAATAAAAGGTTTTGTCTCCTGAGAGCTTAAGTGAAAGCTGAGAAAGCCTCAATTTTCACATTCTTTTTACCCACCTTCTGCAGTGACCTGCAAGCGCTGAAGAATCCACTGCATTATATCATTACCTGCAAAACAAAGACAAGGTCAGGAACTGGAATCAGGACTGTGCCCAAATCCATGTGTGGAAAGGAAATCTCTCCAGTCTTCACTGTGCTCTGGATCCCTCCTTTTCTGCAAGTGTGCTTTCAAATGCAAGGAGGCACAGACAAAATGCACTGCTGGGCTCCCACTGGCCAGGCTGGCACCCCCAAAGGCAGGGAGAGGGACCCTGGAGCAGGCAGGGATGGCACAGACAGAGTGTGCACCAGCTCACATGGCCTGAGCAACATCCAAACCCTCAGCAAGGCTTACAAAGGGCTGAAGGATGCAGCAGCTTTCACACCCAGGGAAGGAGAGGTTTTGCTCACTGCAAAGAAGCTCCAGACTGACAGAACACAGTCCTGTCTCAGCTCTACAGTGACTGATCCTCTGAGAGTCCTTTATTGGGCAGGAGGGATGGCCAAATCTCAGATCCAAGCTGCAGTGGTTACAGGATTTATCAAAGGGAAACAAGATTTCTGCATTCACACACATTTTATCTCTCCCAGTTCTTGTGCTGGACTGTGAGTGGTTGTACCCATAGGTAGCATAAACATCCAGCAGTTTTAGTTTTATGTTCTAAGGGGCAAATTTCATGAAACTCCTTCCATTTAAAGAGGGCAAAAATGCACTTGTTCCCTGATCAGTTGCTGGCCTTCTCCTCCAGACCTCCCCCAGGACTGCAGACCGAGGTGTTGACCTTTCTTGACATTGCAGTGATGACTTAACTTTCTAATAGGGGCTCAGAGCTCTTATCCTACTGCCTGCTTCCTGAAATAGATGAAATTAAAGGATTATCTCATCACTCATTTCTAGACAGCTCCCTCTGTAAGCACTTTCCCCCAAAGGTGAACATTTAACATTGAGGTTTTTACTGACTTTCACTGAATTTAACTAGTTAGCTTCCTGCACATCCTCTCCAATGGATCTGTGTCCCCTGCTCCAGTATTCTCACCACACCCTCACCAAACATGAATCAGCCTCTTTTGCAACACCCAGAAGCCAGTCAGTATCCATGCAGCACTAAAAATATCAATTTAGAGAGGGATGACCAGCACACAGGGGGAGTGGAAGTCACTTGCCTGTCAGAGGTGAATTTCTGAATTTATGACTTGTGCAAGAGGGAACTTGCAGCAATTCTAGTTAAGGAACACAGCAAAGCAGACAGCACACAATGAGGGTGAGTGCTAACACATCAGGCACCAGAGCACTTTTAGGAAGTGGGATTTTACATTGGGCAGACATCAAGAGAAGTTCTCGTTCCCCTGCTCTACATCTGCGTGGGACGTCATCCCCAGCACAGGGAATCTCCTCTTTGTGCTGCCTTAACCATTCCCTGACAGCTCTGGGGAGCTCCTTTGTACAGCAAAGCCTCCACCCAGCTCAGCTGCATGACAGCAGTGTGAGCCAGGATGTGGTTTGCACTGCAGTGCACAAAGGGTGCTGCTGACAGCAGCTTCAGAAGTGTCCAAATTCTCCTGACCCTTCCACTGACTGGCTCTTCTCATGGGCAAGTGACTTCAGTGCCTCTGCAGCCTCATTTTTACAAAAGAAATTGGGGCAAACAACACACTGGGCTCTGCAATCAGTGGAGAAAGTCTCTTGGCTTGCCTGGAGCAAACTCACTGGTTTCAGGGGGAGTTTTTGTTCTGAATTTCAAAGTGCTGAAGAAAGATCGAAGCAGGGGGAGGAAAACTTGGGTATGGAGTACGTGTGAATATTTCTAGCAGAGGATTCCTCACAAGAGCTTTTGTGGAGGCTGGGAGGACAGGGAAGCAGAGGTACTGAGAGTGCTGTGACAGGAGGAGCAGGCACAGGGAGCTGTGATAAGAGCTGCCTGTAACACCGAACATGACACAGCACAGCTCCTGTCTGCTGCTCCTCCAGCCTCCTCCAGGGAGGCAAAGCTGTCATTTACAGGCACAGAAGTGGGTTGAGTATTTTGTTCTTTTCCTGCCTACTCAAGAAAAATTAGCAGCAGTAAACATTAAAAGGCAGACTAATTGTTTACTGCTCATTTCTGAAGTACCATCTTTCAGTCTGCCTCCAGGCTGCTTGTTTTAGCTGGATTTTAATATTTATCTGTGATCCAGCCTCACTGGGAGCATGAGATGGAGGCTGCAGCATGTCCTCATCTCTGTGCTAAGAGAAGGCAAGGTCACTTGAGTTAACCCCCATGAGACAGCTGGAAGTGCCTGGGGATCACTTTGTGTCTGATTCAAAGAGAAGGAATGAAATGAGACCGAGTGAGAACAAGATAAAGGGAGCAGGTACATTTCAAACCATGTACAGCTGATATTTATTGGGAACAGAGCTCCAGCACACTGGCATTGGCAGCCCTGGGGTCCACATGCAGATTTTCTGTGCTGAACTCAGCCCAGTCCCTTCCCTTGGGGAAGCTCTTACCTGTCACAGCGTGGGGGATGCTGGTGACCATCACAGCCTGTGCCTGTGTCTTGATCCCTGTGTCTGGGCTCTGCATCTCCATCATCAGAGTTTCAATCTGCAAAACATGGGATGGATGTGAGGGGTGGGCAGGAGGGAGCCCTGGGAGCCAGCACTGCAGAGGGGTGGGCACTGCAGTGCCACAGCAATGCATGCAGGGGCCACAGCCCTCTCTGAACCTCAGTGCCACCTCCAGCCATGGCAGCTCACACTGGAGACACACACAGCCAGGGCCAGCACAGGATGGAACCACTCCAGGAGAGCTAAAGGGAAAATACAAAATAAAATCTCTGCTACCCATAGCTCACACTGCCACTGCACACACACACAACCAGGGCTAGGACAGGAGGGAGAGCATGCAACCACTCCAGGAGAACTAAGGAAAAAACCAAAATAAAATCTCTGCTACCCATAGCTCACACTGCCACTGCACACACACACAGCCAGGGCCAGCACAGGAGGGACAGGATGGAATCACTCCAGGAGAGCTAAGGAAAAAAATAAAATAAAATCTCTGCTACCCATAGCTCACACTGCCACAGAACACACACACAGCCAGGGCTAGCACAGGAGGGACAGGATGGAACCACTCCAGGAGAGCTAAGGAAAAAAATAAAATAAAATCTCAGCTACCCATAGCTCACACTGCCACAGAACACACACACACAGCCAGGGCTAGGACAGGAGGGACAGGATGGAACCACTCCAGGAGAGCTAAGGAAAAAATACAAAATAAAATCTCTGCTACCCATAGCTCACACTGCCACAGAACACACACACAGCCAGGGCTAGCACTGGAGGGACAGGATGGAACCACTCCAGGAGAGCTAAGGAGAAAATACTAAATAAAATCTCTGCTACCCATAAAGGTTCCTCTCTGGCTCACTGGGCACTTAGAAAAATGGGAGGGAATAAAATCTGTGCAGAGGAGGTGTGTGAGGGGCTCTCTGACCATCCCTGTGCAGGGCTGCACTCACACCCAGCTCTCAGCCCCTCCAGGGATGGGGCAGGGACATCCTCCTGGCCCATTTGGCATCTCCCATCAGGAGATCTGGCAGCACCTCCTGCCTGGGACTCCTCAGGGACCCTGGTGACTCATTTTTAACAGAGGACGAGTCTCACACTCAGGGACAGACAACTTCTATTTCTCATTCCCAATTATCTTTACTTTTTAAAAATTATAATAATTTTTAAACTTATTTGCCTCCTCTTTGACTTCCTACCAACACCATTCCAAAAGCAGAAAGCTTTTACTTTCACCTGGGGTCTGTGCTTGGATGGGTGGAGTTGGGGCACACTCCTCATCTCCTCATTTTTGATTATCTGAGTGCCATGAGAGCTTTGGGGAAGATGTTTTTTTTTGCCTTCAGCTTCCAGGGATATTAAATCAAAACTGGTCCAACAGGACCAATTTGGTCTCTCCACACATTTGTTTTGGGTGAGGCTGCAGCTTTTGAACTGAGAGTGGAGGATTTAACGAGTGTGACTTGATGACACACACACATAATGGAGGGCATTGTCTTCACAGGCACCACAGCGACTTTGGTCCCAAGTCTTGCCAAGTTCTGTGAGGATTTAAGCTGTAGTGACAGAATACACTCTGGGCTTGTCAGTAAAACTGGATTTTCAACTGCTTTTAAAGGCAGTGACAAATTAATGCTAAAACTGAGAAGCCTGGTAAAATTTAACATAAATATTTGTATAAAATATTTTAAAAGAACAAAACCAGAACAGAAGTGATGGAATATAAAGATATATTTTGGTCTTTTAAGAGAACTCACAATTTCAGCCTCAGAAAGTTCAACTGTGTGGGATGAGATGAGGCAGGCAGCACTCATTTAACAAACTGGGATTCCAAGCAAACCCAGGTACCTTGGGAAGTCCCCCTCTGTGACTGCACAGTCAAGAACAGATTCTGGGGGCAAACACAGCCCTGTCACCCCCTGTCCCAGAGCTGGGACCCCCCAGCAGAGCCCACCAGGATCCCCCAGGGTTTGTCCCAGGCAGGCAGCACAGCACATCCTGCTCCAGCACACGGCTGCTGTTCTCCAGGTGGGCTCCAGAGACACATCTTGGAGCAGGGAATTGGCTGAGAAAGCCCCAGAGCCCTGCAGCACAGCATGTTGCCTTCCTTTAACCAGCAACTCTCCAACTCCCATCATGTTCATGCTCTGCCACACTCCCTCTTGTCACTGCAGAAATGACAAATAGATTAAAAAGCAAAGAGCTGCTCTTGGGGGGTGCCTAGCTCTGGCTGCAAACCATCCACCTTGCTGATCAAAACTCAGCCTGTGTCTCTCTGCTCCCAAGGGAACAGCGGATTAGAGCCATCAGGAGCTGCTATCAGAGCCAGGAGGGCTGCTCCACACACAGCAGGAACATTTCCTTGCTTTGCTAAGGGCTCCAGTACGTTTTGTCACGCTTTCAGCCAGGAAAGAGCTGTCTGGTTTGAATTTTGCAGAGCCAGAAGCCACTTCCTGACTGGCTGATGGGTGGAGATGCACACAGAGGTATCAGGAGTGCCAAAAGAGCCAGGCTCAGGGTGAGCTCACATCACACGATGGAGATCTCCCTTCAGATCAGCTGGAATCTCTGCCTGGAGGGGAACTCACCCTGAAAGCCATAGAGGAGACAACAGGAAAATTGTCTGTCCCCTCTCTGATTGCACAAAGTCACAGGGTTCAGTTCACAGAGTGCAAAGCAGAACTCAAACTGCCATAAAGTAAAAAAAAAAAAAAATCACTGGATTTCAGGAGGCTGTGGGAAGCCCCAGGGAGAGGCAAATGGCCAGCAATTGATGGGGTGTCCGTGGTTCTGGAGAAGGAGGATGGATGATTTCCTGCAGCAGGGAGCAGTGGGGCAGATAATCACTGAGGGATTGCTTGGTTGGGTTAACCTGGGTGCAGGGCCCATCCCTGTTTGAGCTTTACCCTTTGGGGACCCACCAGCTCTCCAGGATCAGGGCATCCACAGTGCAGAAAAAACAAACTCCAGGGGCTGAGACTCCGAAATGCAACAGCAAAACACTGCCAAGGTGAGGAGTTCAGCCCTCCTCAGCATCAACCCAGACAGAGGCATCTTTGCTTCAGACATGAGAAAGATCAATTTTCCCAGCAGGAATTCCCAGTTCCCAGCTGAGTGCACAGCCCTGGTGCTATAATTAAACATCTGCTGCTTTCTCTGTTGTATTTGCCTGGTTCTAACCCCTCTCACTGTTTGCAAGGATCAGCCCTACCTGCTCTGATTTCCAAGGTAACAATACAGTCCTTATCCCCACTCTGGCCTCATTCAATTGTTTTCTAGATCTACAGCTACCAACCTTGCTTTGCACATTGATGGATGAACTGAAAAAAAGAAGAAATGAAAAAAATCCATTGTTAACCACCTAAAACTTCCTGCTTTTTGTTAATTAAAGCTGAGGGGAAGTGGCTTGTTCCCACTGAGTGATGACTTGGCTAAAGGAAGTAAATCTGTGAGTGGGGAAGGCAGGCTTGTAGCTGGCTCTTCCCAGTCTGGAGGGGAATTTTTCCAAAAAAAGATGCAGCACTGGCATCTCCCAGCCTGGAACAGGGAAAGGGGGGATAGGATGAGGCTGAGCTTCAGCCATATCCAGGGCCTCACTTAAAAAGCAGGAGTCTGCTGGATTCCAGCAAAAAACACAATTCAGGAGCTCACACCTTTTTGGAAGTGCCCATGAAGATGAGGGCCAGCAGCTGCTGGAAAGTCTAAACCTGGAGAAGCAAAGCCAGGCTGGAAAAGCCCCCAGCCATGCTGCAGACCCTGAACATTCCCTCTCTGGTTGCTGCACAGCTTGGGAGAAGCCACCAGGGACCAGAGTGAGGAGGAGGAGGCAGAGGAAGAAGGAATCCATCAGCCCTACCCACAGGTGTGAGTCATGGTGCAGCTCTGCAAGGAAAAACAGGCAGCCCAGCAGCTCCTGGAGAGCACAGCCCAGCTCTGCCAGCTGATGCCCAGCAGGGCCAGATCTGGCTGCTGGAGCAGGCACAGACACAAACAGCTTGGGGTCATTCAAGCTCTCCACACAAAATGCATTTCAGAGGCTTGCTTGCTATCCCAACAGACTTTTGGGTCATTCTTCTTCCAGACAACATGGTTTAATAGTAAAACAACCTAAGTGTTAGCATGATGAGCAGGTGTTACAGGGGCCTCTGATCCCATAAAGACCAAGCTGCACATCCAGCCTGTTCAGAGCAGCCTCAAAGCAAGAACAGGGCACTGCCACCACCCCTACAACATCCCCCTGTCCTCTCCCCGTGCCAGGACTGCTGCTGTGCTCACAGCTCCATGCTGGAGAGGCAGCACAGGGAGCTAGGTGCTGGGAAAGCACAGGGGCCCAGGGGCTGAGAGCACTGCAGGAATCCCTCCCTGCAGCTGCAGCAGCCCAGGCACAGCCAGTGTCAGCTGGCAGCAAGGCGTGAGCACAGGCTTAAGCAATTCACAAAGCTTCTTTCTAGGATTTTAGCTCCTCATGGGTCTAAGCCTGTAAGGTGCTCGCTGGGAGCATCCTCAGCTCCCACCATGGACAGCCAGGAAAGGTGGCTGGTGTTTCCAGGCAGCTCTGAGGGTGTCTGCACACAGACCACAGTGCCAAGGCTCCCAGCACGGCTTCTCCAAGGTCAGGAAAAAACAGAGCAGGAATGAAAGCAGAGATGAGAGCCAAGGGTTTTCCCTGATTTTCACTGACCACCAGGAGCTTCCCTTCCTACTGCAAAGCTCTCAAGTGCTCAGCCCCCCTGGCTGCTCTCAGTGTGAGCTGTGCCCGCTCTCTAACAGTAATTCCTGTGTTTTCACTGATCTTCCCACCTGAGGAACTCGGAGCACTTTGCAGACACTGCTGCACTCCCACGGAGCAGCTGAGGCACAGCTGCAGGCAGCTGTTTGCTCAAAGCACACAGCTTCTCCTCTGCACCCCCGCACACAGCTCCACCGAGCATTACTCAGTACAGAATCTGGCCTGGAATATTTCCCTTGGCAGGGCTCCCCAGCCAATTTACCCTGCAAGACACAGCACCAAAGAAAATACCCTCTTTACTTCCTCTAGTGTAGTAAGCACAGTGTATGTACTGCCAGGCTCATACCTCAGCATTGAATATCCCCAGATTCCCCTCCCTTTATCCCTGGAATCCTCTTTAGGTTGTGGGTGTTGAGGAAAGCTAACTACAATTCCAACAGCAACTTGCTGGTTGTACTTGTCACTGGAAATTCAGTTAATTCCATTCAACAGGAGAGGTGGGTGGGAGAAAAGCTAGCTTAACACTCTGCTTTTGAAAACCTGCAGATACCAGCTACACTACAACTGGCTATGCTTTGAATGAATGCGAGAGAAAATGCCCACCAAATGCCTTAGGAAATCACGCATTACACCCAAAAGCGTGGGCATACACCAGCCCACTCCTTCTGCTGCTTCTGGCCACAAATACACTCATTTCTGAAAAACTGGAGGGAGGCAGAGAGCAGGCAGCTGGCTGTGATACACCCTCTGAATGTGGACATGAGCTGAAAGCACCGGGAACACGCACTGGACAGACTGGACAAGAGCTACAGAGTGCCCTGCCTCTGCAGATGATGGGTTTTACCCTGGGAACCGACACGGCTTGGAAAAAAAATAATGGAAGAGGGAGGAAACGTGTCAGGGAACCATTCAGCTGAGATAAGACAAACAACATTACAGTCCTGTGCTCTCCATCACTTCAGCACAGCCTGCCCCCCGAGCCAGCCGGGATCCACAGTGCTCTGCAACAGGTCCTGGCCCCAAACTCCCGGCGAGGGGCTGGCACCCCGGACCCCACACTCCCACAGGTGCCCCAGGAAGCCGTGACCGAGCGAGATGCTGTGAACACACACATCCCAAGCATCGCTCCGCCCGGCCGCGGTGTGCCCATAACGGCGCGGCTGAGCGCTCACCTTTTTCAGGAAGGCCATCCGCGGGCGGTAGCGCTGGCCCTGGTCGAGCCGTGCGACGGTCATGGTGGTGGTGGGGAGCGGTGCACGGCGGACAGCAGGAGCGGAGCGGAGCGCGGTGCGCAGCGGAGCAGCCCCCGCTGGCGGAGCAGCCCCGGCCGGGCGCACCTGGCTGCGGACACCGACACCCGCCGGGGGCGGCGCCACCGCTGCGCGCCGCAGCCAATCAGCGCCCGCCAAACGCGCTCATTTGCATAAGGGAGCAGGGAGACCGCCGGGGGGCGCTCGTGGGAGAGAGCGGATGGGGAATGGAGCGGGATGGCAATGGAATGGCAATGGAATGGCAATGGAATGGCATGGCATGGAATGGAATGGGATAGAATATGGAATGAGATGGAATGGAATGGGATAGAATATGGAATGGAAATGGAATGGAATGGAATGGAATATGGAATAGAATACGGAATGGGATGGAATGGAATATGGAATATGGAATGGAATATGGAATGGAATATGGAATGGAATGGGATGGAATGGAATACGGAATAAGGAATGGAATATGGAATGGAATATGGAAATGGAACATGGAATGGAATATGGAATGGAATAGAATATGGAATGGAAATTGAATGGAATGGAATATGGAATGGAGAACGGAATGGAATATGGAATATGGAATGGAATATGGAATGGAATGGAATATGGAATGGGATGGAAGGGAAATGGAATGGAATATGGAATGGAATAAGATGGAATGGAATATGGAATGGAATATGGAAATGGAATGGGATAGAATGGAAATGGAATGGAATGGAATAGAATGGAAATGGCATGGAAATGGAGTGGAAATGGAGTGGAATGGAGAATGGAACGGGATGCAATGGAGAATGGAATATGGAATGGAACTGAGAATGAAACGGAAAGGAATGGAACAGAATGGAATGGGGAATGAAACAGAACGGAATGGGACGGAATGGAATGGAACAGAATGGAACAGAACTGAACAGAATGGAGAATGGAACGGGATGGGATGAAAAGGAATTGAACAGAATGGAGAATGAAACAGAACGGAACAGAATGGGAGGGGCAGGGTCTTGGGTCTGGGTTTGGAGCAGGCACAGAAAGCGATGGGGGCTGATTGTCCATGGAGGCTGTTGCAGTGCCCAGACAGCGTTTCAGGGATGATGCATTCCCAGGGATTCTTGCCCTTTGTGTGAGTACCTTCCTGCACAGCACGGAGAACACACACACAGAAGGTGTGCTCACAGCTGTGTGTGCCTGAGTACACCTGGACACATCTGAGCAGGCACTCACACCACTCTGCCCATGGGCTGATCCCACCCACCACTGCTGGCATTCTCCCTGTGTGCCCAGGATACACAGAACAGACTGGACAGCACCTTTGTACCCCAGCCATGTGTACATCACACACTCCACATCCACACTGCCATGTCACACGGGGAGCACCCACACTCCCGACATGTGCAGCTGCTTCTCAGGGCACTGCCTTCCCCACCACGGTGTTTGTGACTGCTCTGGATTTAGGATCTGTGGTTCTCACACTTGAGCTCAGAGCAGAGCTTTTTCCATGAACAATAATGCCCTGAAGGCACAGGCTGCTTTCTCAATCGCTTTGCTGTCCTTGTGGAAGTGTTTCATCTTTAGCTGTGCTCTTTCCTAGCACCCAGACAAGCCAGTGCTTTGGAAAGCCTTTCCCCTGTATCTGCTCAGCCATTCCCATGGGAATTCCCCTGTAAATCACAGCAGCTGCTGGATCAGACACTCTGCTCCATGGAGATGATGAGCAACCTCTGTCATTCCACACTGGTATCCAAGTTATCCTGCCTCATGCTTCAAGGCATCAGCTGACAGCCAAAAGGAGCAGGAGAGTTCCTCATGTTTGTCTCATAATCCAGGGTCTGAGGCGCTGTTTGGTTCTGCCAAACCAAGCTCAGATCCTGGTGCCCCTCTGAAAGGCTAAAGGTGACAAACTCCAGTAGCACAGATAGTCCTGGAGGCAAAAATCAGGAGAAAGGGAGTCCAGAGGGGAGCTAGGAAGCAAGAGAAAGGACAGCAAAGGTATTTTGATGATGCTAGCGAACTAAAGTGCTTCCATCTCTTAGAGAGACAGATACTGGCAGGAGTACATGCAAGGAATTCTTTGGGAAAGTAATATCAGAAAACTTGTTATAATCTACAATGATTCCTCTGAACCATTTGCAGTTTAAAACCAACCAACCTGGTCTGTTATACAAGTGGTGGTGAAAGGACTCAGAAATAATCCAGGTGTGGTGCTAACACTGGCCTGAATAAAGGATCAACTACCAACTTCCTGTTCCCCACTTCCTTAAAGGAATAAAAAATAAAATAAAATTTTATCCCAAAATACTGACTTCAACAGTTCCACTGAGGAATATAAGTGTCTTATTCACAAGAAACATTTAAAATCTGGGTCTTCAAGTGAGTTCAGAAATAAAATGGTCATGCAGGATATCCAGGAGAAACAGCTCTGAGAAGCTCACGCTGAGGTGTGAGCTCTTCAGCCTCGCTGAGCTCCAAAGATTCTGATAATTTAAATCCTTCCGATCCCCAAACACCCCCTCACAGGTCAGGTGTGAGGTTTTTTTCTATTTCTAGTCTTCTCTGACAAGCTATGATAAAGGTTTTTAGATATTCCTCTATAAAAAGCTACTTTGTGTAATTTCTGCAAGATGTCCAGGGTAAATTCAGCTTTGTTAAGATCTGTGAGTGACCCACAGCTCCAAACACACGGTCAGAGACGGGCTGAGAGTTCACCTGTGCCCAGGTGAACCACCCCAGCAGTTAATGCTCTTTGCCAGATCTGCCACATGAAGCACGAGGCATTTAAATCAGATTATAGAGGCTTGTCTAGAGCAGACACTCCTGGGCCTCTAATCACGAAACCCACACTTGTGGAAAGCAAAGAATTCTCCAGTCCTTGACCCAGCCTGGCTGATGTGTGAATTTGTTGGTCAAGAAAACAAGGGATTCGAACAGCAGGAAGGCAGCAGCTGTGCTCCCTCCAGATTTCTGACTCCCCACGTTCATCCTGGCCTTTCTGCCCCTCAGATAATGCAGGAGGGACTCTGGGGAGTCCCCTTCACCTCCTGTTTTGTATGGTAAATGCAGTGGTATTTATGTAGCTGCAAGTTTCCATGGGTGCTCTACCACACTCAGAGGGTAAATAATGCTATAGTGGAAGAAAACTCATGGTTATCACATCATAGTGATGAGTGTCCATGGGCTTCCAGAGCCCACAGATCCCTGCCAGCCTCTCACACAGAGTGTGTCCAGGCTGGGGAAAGGTCTGCTGAAAAGATTTTATCCCTCTGGTCTCCTTGTGAAGCACCACGAGCTGTGATTGTTCCCAACAGACCCACTCTCAGTTCCCCAGGGTTTCTCTTGTGGAAAGCACTGCCAAGGGAATCCCCCCCTTTTCTTTAAAAGGTCACATTTCCTACGTGGTTGCCCCTTCTTCACACATCAGAAAGTTGAATCATCCAACACAAAAGGCATGTGGTGAGTAAGCCACCTTTCTATGTCAGGAAGCTGGGGACGGCCCTGAGGGGAAGGAAGGGGAACGTAAGTGAAGCAAGTGGCAAAGTGGAGCTTTGCTTTCAGCACGCAGTTCCTTCCAGGAAGAGTTCAAAGCAGTTAACAAAAAAATTAAAAAAATTAGAAAACAAAAAGTGTAAACTGTGGCATAGAGGCGTGACTTAAGCATAGGTCTGCCAGCAAGGCAATGGTTAAAGGAGAGTCTCCAGAGTCCATTGTCCTGCCTGGTGGGGCACAAGCACTCCAAATGAGAAGCTTCCTCAGCAGCCTCATGGGCAGAGCTGCGAGCTCAAACGGGGAGCATTTGTTTCCCGTAATTCCTGGGCTTTCCAGGAAAGCTAAGGAAAGAAGTGGTGAAGAGGAAGGGAAAAAGCCAAGCACAGAAAGACCTTATGCACCCTGCCTGAGAGATGAAGCCTGGCTGCTGGGGTGGGAGGATGCAGCTGGCTTCACACCTGACCTGGCTGGTGTGAACAGGGAACAGGGTGATGCAGGGCAGGAACAGCCAGGCTCAGAGCCAGGCTGCTGTGCCAGGACACAGCAATGGAGCATCGGGGCTTTTGGAGAGGAGTGGGGAGGCCAAGGACTCCCCAACACTGAACTGACTTGATTGTAGGAACTCACAGTCCTCTGCAGCTAGGGAGGTGAGATGAGAGCTGACCAGAGCTCAGGAATGACTGGCTTCCACATCTGTACCAGAGCACCAGGATGTGCTCCTTGTATTAATTTTATACTACATCCTGCTCTCTTACAAGAAATGCTCTTTTTCTTTTTTTTTTTTCCTCTTTCCTTGGTAAGGCCCTGTGAAATAATTCCCATGCAGTTTATCTCCATGTGGGACCAACCTAAGGTGAGAACCCTGATATCCATTTCAGATTTTGAAGGTCTTTCCAGTTGGGGCCAAGTGACATTTCCTTGTTCTAAACTCACCTCACAGTCTCCACATTTATTTCTTTCATTTTCTAAGTTATGTTTTATGTTAGCAAAAAAACCAGAAAACGATTGAGAGGAAAACTCAGCAGGTATCAGACTAGGAGATGTAAGGAGAGACAAATGTTTAATGCAATCTTTGCACTATGATGGTGTACTGATGGTAGTTAATTTATTAAACAAACGACTAAAGAACAGCTGTGCTCAGGGTTGGGCTGAATGAAGTGTGGGATTTTCAGTCCTTGGGATTTTCAGTCCTTGGGATTTTCAGTCCTTGCAGGTTCCTCAGCCTATGAGTTGTCCTGCCCCTCACATGAAGGGGTGCCATTGAAAATAATGTCTTTGCTCCTTTTAACTCAGAATCAGATAGAGTCCCACTTTTTCGCTCATTGTACAGCCTCAGGAGAGGTTGTGCCTCTCAGACCCAGGGTGTTTGCTCAGCTTGGTGCTGCAGCCCTGCAAGTACCAAGAAGCTCCTCTCAGCCAGGCAGAGAGGAAGGACGTGCCAATTTTTCAAAGTGTTTTAACAAAATGACTCTTTCTGCACTGAGAACAAAACCTGCTTAGCTGGCAAGCACCATCCTGCCCCGCTGACCGAGGGCTGACCTCCCCGGGCCGCCTGCCCAGCAGCTTCCCTGCAGCCAGCTGAGCCCTGGATTTCCATGGAATCCCAGAATCCCAGGTTTGTTCAGGTTGGAAGGCACCTCCTGAGATCATCCAAAGCAGGGTCATCCAGAGCAGGTGACACAGGAACAGGCCCAGGTGTGTTTGGAATGGCTCCAGAGAGGGAGGCTCCACAATCTCCCTGAGTAGCTGTTCCAGGGCTCTGCTCCCTCTTTGGAAAGAAGTTCTTCTTCATGTTGAGGTGGAACTTCTCATGTTTTAGTTTTTGGTCATTGCTCCTCATCCTTTCACTGGGTACCACTGAAGAGTCTTTGATAATCCTCCTGGCACTCACCTTGAAGATATTTATATGCATTAATGAGATCTCCTCTCAATCTTACCTGCTAAACATACCCAGAAGCAGCCAGGGACAGAACAGGGATGAGGACAAGGACAGGGACAGGAGTGGCTGTGTCAATTCCTGGGTCTGGTTCTGGGTCCCTCAATTTGGGAAGAAGTTTGAAGGGCTGGAGCATGTCTGGAGAAGGGAATGGAGCTGGAGCACCAGGAGCTGCTGAGGGAATTCAGGGACTCAGCCTGGAGAAAAGAAGGTTCAGAAGGAACTTTCTCACTCTATAAACCCCAACAGGAGGGTGCAGCCAGGTGGGGGTCAGGCTCTGCTCCCAGGGAACAAGGGACAGACAAGAGGGATTGACCTCAAACTGCTCCAGAGGAGGTTGAATATTATGGGAAATTCCTCCATAGAAAGTGTAATTAGACATTGGAATGGATGTGGTGGAGACACCCTGGAGGTGTTTAAGGAAAGACTGGATGTGGCAATTGGAGCCATGGTCCAGTTGACAAGGAGGTGATCAGTCACGGATTGGGCTGGCTGATCTCAGAGATCTTTTCCAACCTAATTGATTCTGTGTTTCTATGATTTAGTCTCTCCTGCTATGCCTACAGCGAGAGGATTGGCAGACATGGCCTCAGGACAAGACATGGGAGATTTAGATTACAGATTTAAAAAAAAAAAAAAAATTAAAAAATAACTGTTAAGTTGGTAGAATAGCATTGGAAAGGGCTGCCCAGGAAGGTGTTGAAGAAACATCCAGACCTGGTGCTGGGTGACCTGGTTTTATGGTTACAGTGTCAGTGCTGGGTGGAAGGTTGGACTTGATCTTAAAGGTCTCTTCCAAACGTTAATGACTCCATGAAGTCATTCTCCACCTTATTTTCAATTACAGAGCATGGTAAAACTGTGATCATGTGCATCTATAAACCTTTATCTCCATTACACAGCAGCACCCTGAGCCTGATTTCACTGCATTTCCTCGTGAGCAGCCTGGCACCAGCCAGGAGGTACAGCCTGGACCTCCTCCAGAAACAGTGCTGAAAAATCACAATTTCAAGCTCAAGTTCAAAGCGAATCGGGGGATTTCTTGAGGAAAAGGCAGAGTTTTACAATTAATTGTCAGTCTGGTTAAAAGAAGTTCCGCCTGCCCAAGCTCAAGGAGCGTTCGGACAAGACTCGGGTGCAGCTGGAGGGAAGGTCGGGGTGAGCTGAGCAGTCCCGGGGCTCCCTCAGAGTGACTCAGGGCCCGCCGCTCCCGCCAGGAGGGAAGGCCGGGGTGAGCTGAGCAGGCCCAGGGGGTCGGTCCGGACACTCCTGGGGCTCCCTCAGGGTAACTCAGGGCCCGCCGCTCCCGCCAGGAGGGAAGGCCGGGGTCGGTCCGGACACTCCCGGGGCTCCCTCAGGGTGACTCAGGTCCCGCCGCTCCCGCCATTTCCTGTGAGGGGCCGGGGCGGGGCCCTCGCTGTGGGCGGGGCACGCGCTCGTCACGCGCCGGGCGGGAGCGGGCGAGGCGGGCGTGGCGCGGCGCAGGCGCGGTGCGGGGCGCGCGCGGCGCGGGCGGCGGGCCGGCGCTCCCCTCGCTGGCTGGCAGCGCTCGCTAAGATGGCGGATTTCCTGCCGTCCCGCTCCGCGCTGTCCGGCTGCTTCCCCGGCTGCCTCCTCACCAGCGGCGAGGCCGAGCAGCAGCGCAAGTCCAAGGAGATCGACAAGTGCCTCAACCGCGAGAAGACCTACGTGAAGCGCCTCGTCAAGATCCTGCTGCTGGGCGCGGGCGAGAGCGGCAAGTCCACCTTCCTCAAGCAGATGCGGATCATCCACGGGCAGGACTGGGACCGCGCGGCCCGCGAGGAGTTCCGCGCCACCATCTACAGCAACGTGATCAAGGGTGGGTGCGGGCGGCGGGGACGGGCCGCTCTGCGGGCGCCGGGCCCGGCCGGGCCGGGGCGGGGAGAGGCGGCTCGGGCGGGTCCCGCGGGCCGGGGGAGCCTCGGGGCCGCCGCCGCCGGCTCCTCCCGCGCTGTCCCGGCGCCTCATCCTTCCCCCGGGCCGGCTCTCGGCCCCTCGGGCCCGCTGGGGTTGTCACCGCGCCGCCCGGGTGCGGCCCGCGGGGCGGCTCCGGGAGCAGCGCTTTGAGCCCGGGAGGTGCCGGGGTTTGCTGCGCTGGAGCTCGGCCAGAGAAGGGCAGCGGGGCTGGGGAAGGGGCTGGAGCGCAAGGGGCGGCTGGAGGGGCTCGGCCTGAAGAGCAGGACGCTCAGGGGTGAGCTTATCGCTCACTACAAGTACTGAAAGGACGCTGGAGCCAGGTGGGGGTCGGGTCTGCTCGCAGGGAACCAGAGATAGGATGAGGGGACAGTGTTAAGCTGCATCAGAGGAGGTATATGCTTGTCATTTGGAAAAGTTTCTTCACTTCAGACACGGGGATGGGCTGCCCAGGGAGGTGGGGAGTCACTGTCCCTGGAGGTGTTCTGAGACTGGACATGGCACAAGTCTGGTTGACAAGGTGGTGTTGGGTCATAGGTTGGACTGAATGATCTCAGACGTCTTTTCTAATCTTAATTGATTCCGTGATTTCCTGGTAATGCAAGTGCAGTAATGAGCGGTAATGGATGGGGGGAAGATGCACCTGGAAGTGCGTGAGGATGAGCCCAGCCCTGTGCTCTCAACATTTTACTGCAGTGGAAGAATTGCTGCCGTTGTGTTGGAAACTCGGCTGACACATCAATTAACAGCAACCCACAGGCACAGCCTCTCTTCATAGATGTTTGCCAAAACCTCCACACATGGTTTAAGGGAGTAGTGGATGCTTGATTTCACTGCTGTCATCCTGACTTCACTGGTCATCCTCACTCATTTTCTCTCTAATCTAAATGGCTCGATGGATTTTCAGTTTGGACTGTGTAATGGTTGGACAAAACCTTTATGAAGTTTCCCAAAACAGCAAAGTGTTGCCAGACTCAGCCCCTGAAAACCCAGCCATTCTCAAAGAGAATTGTTTTGCAAACCTGCTTACGAATCAAGCCTGGAAAAACTATTGATAGCAGGGCAGTAAAAACCACAAGCATATATGTCAACCAGGTTAAAGTTTATTGTTAAAGCTACTTCATACTCTGTGAAAGCATGCACGTAGGAACTGCACATCTGTCTGGGAGGCTGTTTCCTGCAGTCACAGATAGATTTGACAGATACCTGCCTTTGACACAGAAGCATCCTGGCACTCAATGAGTATGTTGCTGTACAGTCATTTGTTGCCACATTTTAATTTCCTTGTATCTCTTTCTGTGCCTTTGCCGTTGCTTATTCTTTCTGGAATTTTCTTTTTATTTTTTCATCAGTAAGTTTAGTACTAGAAATCATTTCCCTGCATTTACCTTATAAATATGAACACTGTGGGTTTATATCCTTCAGAAGGACTTTAAAAAGAAGTGTTAAATTCTCTCTCTCTTCTAGAGGATATTTATCAAAACAGCCACAGAAGAGCAGGAAAGCCTTGAGGTGATACAACTCCTTCTGCACATAAGCTATAGAAACATTTTTTAGCAAGTGCAATGATTTTAGTACATGTCTTAGTCTCTGAAAATATTAAAGGCAATGATAGAAATACTCTCAGTGATAGAGATTCTTCATATAATTTGATATAACTGGATACCAAGTTGATAAGAGCACAAATGCTAGGGAACCTAGCAAGACATCAAGGGGTTTAACATTTTTGAAATAAACTTTTAAGCACACTTTGTCTTGTACTCATGCCAAGTTGAAAGAGTTTGGTAGCACAGGTTGGGTAAACTTAGTAATTAAAAGTAACACTTTTTCAAGAGTTAAACTCGAACTGTGGATATAATCCTGTTGATCATGGTCATGTTCTGAGATAGCAAACGTGGGGTTTGATATTAGCTGTAAATGGGGTTTGAGTCAGTTTTTGGATGCTCACGGGTGGGTGTTCCTATTGAGCTTTGTGCAGAGCCGGTGCATTGTTTACCTCTGGGCTGCTGAAACAGTAGATGCTGAGAAACTCTGCTCACAGTGCTCTTCCTTGTCGTGCAGGTGTGCGAGTCCTCGTGGATGCCAGAGAGAAACTCCATATCCCTTGGGGAGACCCTGCCAACCAGAGCAACGGCGACAAGGTGATGGCCTTCGACACCCGCGCGGTCACCGTGGTGCAGGGCATGGTGGAGACCGGAGTTTTTTTAGACTACCTGCCAGCCATCCGAGCCCTGTGGGCAGACAGTGGCATCCAGCACGCCTACGACAGGCGCAGGGAGTTCCAGCTGGTAAGATTTGCCCTTCAGTGCGTTTTTTGTGTGATTTTGTTCCTGCGTTGCTTCTCTGTGAGAAGGCACCGAGCTGCTTCCGCACGCGTTTTTGAGTGGTTGGTTGGCTGTTACTCTGTGGTGTTGCACGCAGCTGCATTTAGCTACTTCCCCCCCTTTTTTTTAATAATAATAAAAGAGATTCTGACGTAATCATCCTCATTTCATATGTGGGAAAGCTGAGGTATTGAGGGCTTTTAAGTTTTGTAACAAAACTGGTACCTGCACGGTATTTTTACCATATTTATTACCACCCTTTTGTTTACTGGTCCATCAACTTGAAAAACCAAGCAAAAAAAAATATATTTGCAATAAAGACAGACTTAATAATAATGTGATTTTTTAAGAAAAGATATGCATGGGTTAATGAGAAGAATTTAAAAACCACTCCCTTCTCTATTCCAGTTTGAGCAATCTAGCAAACATTCCCTCTGTATACTTCCTGTTTAATTTTGAATGTCTGTGTTAATACTCATGTAATGAGATTTTTGTTACATTGAAGTTCTCAGCTGAAGATGGAATACACAATTTAATAGTGGGCTAGAGGCAGAGTACACAATTCAGTAGTGAGGTTGGAGAGGAAAAAGAAACCTCTTGATTCTTGAGCTGCAACTTGAACTGTTTGTGACAACTGAACTCCTTTTTTTCCATTCCCATGCAAATGCTGCAAGAAGAAATGAAAAAATTGAGTGAAATATGATTGTTGGTTCACAGACTTGTGCATGCCAGTGGCATAGGGTTTTGTGGGGGTGGGGGTTGAGAACCTTAGAATAGATTAAATCTGTTCTTGCAGGTCTCTCAAACATAAGTGGCTTTGTGTTTTTGTATCTTAAAAATAACTTTTGTGTTAGTGTGAATCCAGACAATAGCCCATGATGTCTCCTGTTGAGCTATTATGAATGGTTGTATAATCATAGCCTGACTTGAAGAGGTTGTGTAAATATTCTATAAATATGTATTACCCTGATCATGGAATGTCTTCTGGAGATTGCAGAATGGGCAGGTGCTGCAGTGCCCTATCACCTGCCCAGCCCTGGGCTCAGCTCTGTAAATAAGTTCCTAAGGAGACCTGTTGCTCCTTGAGTTTCACCTTCAGCTGATCATAAAAGAGTAATTGCTCTTCCATAGTCAAGATTCTGGTGCAGATGTGATTTGAGTGGTGTAATTGCTGTGCTGGAGGGATCTGCTTCAAAATCTGTTCAATAAAACAGTTTTGTCTTCGATTAAACATGTTCAGTGACTTGAGGCTGTGTAGCAAAGGGAAGGGAGCAATTAGTGTTCTGTCATCTTGAGGCTCTGGAAAGTGGGTTCTTTCCATAACTGAAACATGTGCAGAGTTTCACTTTGAGTGGGTTGTGAAGAATTTGTTCTTCTGAGCCTTACAGAAAAAAAAGCTGTTGCTTTCTTCTGTAAGTCCCTAAATCTGTATAATTATCTGCAAAAATATGTATTTATCATGTGCTTTAGACAGAACTCAGGAATATTTTTTAGGTGATCTTAATAGTTGAATACTGCCCTAATAATTATTGAAAGCAAGGTAACTGCTTTATTTATACTTATATTACTTTATTTCCTAAATCCTTTCAAAATCTCAACTGGACATATTTATGCTGTTATAAACATGAAGGGGGGGGAAAAAAAAAGGCAACTGAATGATGTCATTGTCTTGAGTGCAGGCAGTGTGATCTGTGCTGGCCAAGCATGAAGTCTCAGTTTTACCCCAGTAAGCTTCAGCTTAAATTCTGCCAGAGCTCCACGTGGGCAGCAGAACAGAGGGAAGCTCCTGGAGCAGTGTGGATTTTTGCTGTACCTGCTCCAGGCTTTGCAGGAGAGTGTTCAGAGGGTTCAGGTCTGTGCTGTGACAAGAAAGGAGGACACAAAGGGTTAAGGAGGGAGTGACAGGCGTGTCCCAGTCAGGAGGTAGAGCAGGGGGAAGTTGGGACAGACACAGACAGTTCAGGCGTGTCAACTACTGACTCTTGAAGTGAAGGCTCCAGACTAAAAAAATTTAACATTGTAGAATGGGGAAAAAGAGGAAAATACTGTTCTGCTTCCAGTTTAGCTACTTGTGAGAAAAAATATGGTGAAAGGAGAGATAGCAGCAATCATTAGATGAGTAGGAGAGAGGGAAAAGTGGCACAAAACCAGTGTAAAGTGCTGGGACTGACGTGGTAGAGGAGCATTGTTGGACTGTAGCTGCTCTAACTCTTTTCAGACTGTTGAGTTTAATTTTTCACTGGATTGAAGAACATGGCTCTTACTGAGAGCACAGGCAGAAACACTGGGGAGGTGTTTGCCATGGGAATGGGACACTGGGACAGAGGTGAGCAAATGGAAAATGGAGCAGTGATGGGTAAGGAGTGAAAATTGTCAAAGTGTACATATAAATTCTGGAGGAAAGGCAGCAAGAGTGTGTAGTGTAGAAGCCATTTGTAGCTTGGGCAGGTAGGAAGTACAGAGAAAAATGGTTTAAAATTAAAGTTTCTGGAAGAATATGGTTAAAACTTCAGCATATATGTACATCTGTGGGGGCTTGTTAAGCTGCTCTTGTTTTTTTCGTTTTTCTCCAGGATCTTTTACTGATGATGTTGGGAGCTGGAGGAAACAATGTGATCTTTTTATAGCAGCAAAAAAAAAAAGAAAAAAAGAAAAAAAAGAACTTGGTTGTATTTTAATGGAATTAGGAATCAGCATTTCCATGTCTAGTTCACTGGAGTGTCCTTCCTCATTTTGTTAACTCAAGTGGTCATGGGATAGCCAATATGATTTATTTTCTTTGGTTTAAAAATAGGGGCCTTCTGGCCACTAGCAGAAGCATTTATGAAAATTCATTAGGTCATGCTTGTGTAGTGCTTTAAAACTGGAAAGAGCTAATTACAGCTTAGTGCAATATGTGCCACTTCAGTGCTTCCCAGGTGGTTAATGTTATAATCCCTCACATTTTATTAAACACCAGACTCATTCAGGTGATTGTTGTGCTAGCACAGGTGACTGCAGACTCTGCTGGCTCTGTACCTGAGACAGTTCTTAATTACACAGGAATTTCTGGTCATCCTCAGGCTTCCTCTCCTTCAGCCACCAGGCTCGTTTCTCCTCTGGCCTCTCAGGTGGCTGAGAGGATGAGTTTTTTACAGATTTTGTCAGAATCAGCCCAACACCTTCTGACACCTCATTAACATTTCACATTTCCTGCTTGGTTTCCGGTAAAAATCTCCTGAAATGACTTGGATAAACACAGCCATTCTGTTCATTGTGCAGCATGCAAACTGACTTACCTGGCCATTTCCTAGCCTTTGTGTTTGTGCTGCTGAGCTGCTCAGTGTGTGGCTGTGAGGGTTTGCTGCTCTCCTGGCAGCTGAGCAGTGCTTGGTGCTGTGGAAGTGAGTAAGAGCAGCCTTGTACTCCCCTCTCATGTCAGTCATTTCTTCAGCTTGCTGGGAGTGCTGTTAACAAGAAGCATTTTGAAGTGTTCTCCAGGAGTGTCCTTGTTCTCTGAGAATGAAAGAGTGTGATGAGAGCCGAGCTGCTCAGATGTGATAAGCTTTAAATGTGTTCAGGGTTTGTTCTTGTTGAAGGGAACTTTTGGGTGGGTTTTGATCTTTGCTACCAGCAGTTGTTGATCTTCAGACAGATACTTTTTGCCCTACTTGCAAGTTATGCTGGATGTTTTTGGGTATTTTTAAGCCAGAAGGCTGCAGAGGAAGAGATAACACCTTATTTTGCCCTTATTTGCATAGAACTGCAGACACAGATGATACAGTAAGGATTGCAGGATATGCACTCACCTCTGGATCACAACTTTTTCTGTGACATGTCTGCAAGTGCTAGATCAGATTATAGAAGGCAGGAAAAGGCGTGTTCTGGTTGAAGTTACACTGATAGCTTTGCAGTGGCTTCCATGTAGCATTTTTCTGTTGCAGATGAGTATTTTTGGCAAGTTTTGTTCAGTTTACTGGGGGATTGTATTGTATTTTGTCTTCTTGGGCTTTTCAGGACTCTCTCTGAATATTGTTGTACACTTAAGAACATTAATTAAGCTCTACTTGAAAGGATGAGTCCTCATGGATGCTGCAGAGTATTAGGAAGGTTTGTTGTTCTTTCAGGTGCACAGGCAAACATATTTTGTAATATGTGCCTGATTCTAGAGGCTGATCCTGCAGAGATCAGTTGTGTGTGAAGCCAGGCTAAATTGCCAGATGTTGAGTTTTCCCTTTTTGGGGGGTTGGATGCCCATATTTTGGGACAGCTGTGGGGTCAGTGCACAAAGTCCCTCTGAAGTGACAACTGTAGAGCTGGAAAAAGAGGGTCTCACCTGGCACTCATGAAAGTGTCTGCTTTGTGTTTGTGACAGTGACTGTCAAGCTTTCAGCTCCTGCAGTGGGTTGAGTTTCCTCCCAGTTCTCATCTCTTTAACCTCCCCACGTGCCTACATTGGGAAATAGAATCTTCTCCTTGGATCTCTTGCATCTGGGATTGAGTGTTCAGTGTTCCCACTCTGCTTGAAGGGTGCAGGAGTTGGGACATGACTGAGTGCATAGACTGTTGTTTCTGAGTCTGGCAGGAGGACCTTCCTTACAGACATGAGATCTAGTCACCCAGCATTTCTCTAGACATTGATTGTTTGGGCATTTAATCACATAATTCAGTTAGTTTATTGAAATATAGTGTTGTAATTGCACTGACTATTGCTTAAATTTCTGTGTGGAAACTCAAAAAGCTGCTACTTTATATATGTTGAAATTTGAACAGTTTTTTCCCCTTTCCCCAATCAATACTTGCCAAATATCAGATCCCAGGGTGGCCTGTGTACAGTGAGCATGACTCCTTAAAGCCTTTGGAAAAGGCAACTTGCTGTCTCTTGGTCTTGAAAAGGATTTACCAAAGATTGTTGCTGTAACTATGGAAAGAAAAGTGCTTTACAAATTTATACATTAAAATGGGCCATTCAAATCTTCAAGAGAAACTTGGATTTTTTGAAGATTGGCTGTTTTTCCAGCCCCAATGACAAGATAATGCTGGTTTTGAGTTGGTATTAATAAAAATTTTATAGGGATTAGTCCCACAGTAGAGGGTTGAGTGTCCTTACTCCAGGTATGTGACCAAAAACCCTTCAGTGTGTGCCAGTGTTTGGTAGTGGGGATTGACCATAATATTTCAGTCAAGCTGAGTGATCTTCAGGTGAATTATGCTGACCTAACACAAAGTGCCATTTTTTATCATTTTCCAGGTTGGGATTAGATTTCTGTTTTAGTCTCTGAGAGCTGAAATGCTGTTTCTGGGGCTGCCTTCTCCCCTTTCCACCACTCTTCCTTTCCTGCCTGCTGACTTTTCTTGTTAGCAGCAAAAATATTGAAATATTTGGAGTGTGGACTAGTCTTGTACTGCCAGTTGGTGCTGGTCTGGTTTTACTGGAGAGCATCTTTGCTGTATTTTTTTCAGAATGTTGCTTTATTTATTTTTTTATGTATTTGGTTTTTGTTTGTTTGTTTCTTTGTTTGTTACTATTAAGCACAAATGTGGCTCTGAAATTGAGAGGTCCTTCAGCAGGAGCTGTCTTGCTGTAGATGTGTTGTGCCAGACCAAAGCAGGATGAGTTGTCTTCCAACCAGGAATGCCTTTGGAGTCCTGTGTGCTACACTTGGCTTGTAAAAACTTTTATTTTCTGCATGGTTTCAGTGCAATCTCTGAGGATGGAATTCTTAATTTAAACTCAATCCAGATATTGAGTAACCTGGTCTAGTGGAAGGGGTCCCTGCCCATGGCAGCAGGGTGGAACAAGGGGATCTTTAAGGTCCCTTCCAGCCCAAACCATTCTGGGATCCTGTGATCTGTTTATGGGGAACCACTGCTTTTAAAATGCAGACTTGCACAATGCAGTGTGGGAGCACAGAGGGATGTGTTCTTATACATATTCCATCTCCAACAAACTGTGTTGATAGTCATGTGCCTTAGTTTCCTAAACATTTTGTTGCAGAAGACTGGAGGGTGACCTACTTCTTGCAGAAAAAGGGAATTCTATAAGTGGTTAAATAAATATAAAATACAAGTGCCTGTCTGAATATGAATATTCACATTTTGAGTGTGTGAACCTCTTCTCAGCAGGTTGTTTTAAATCTCTGCAGATGTGTTGGAGGAGCTCTTGCTGCTTCTGCTGTGCAGTGTAACGTGAGCCCTTGGTACAGACATTGATTCCAAGCTCATTTCCGTGCTCCCTGCTCACCTGCAAGGTGTTTCATGTTGGTACCTGCAGAGCTGCCTCATTACAACCTTTGGAATTTAACCAGCAGTGGCTGCACCCGTTCAGTGTCCATTTGGAAATGACTTCCTGAGCACAAACACAGGACTTGGAGCTGTCAGCAAATCTCTGTGCTGGCAAAACGTGTGGCAGAAATGCAGTGTCGTCCTCTGTGGCTGTGTTTGGCACCTGAGGCAAGGAATAGACAGGGATCTTTTTCACCTGGAGGTGAGGGATCCTTCAGGACTGAGGATTTGTTGATTTGTGCTGCTGTTCCCTAAGCTGAGTTTACTGGACAAGGCTTCAGCCTCAGGGGCTGGTGAAATCTACTCTCACCAAACATTTATTATATCCAGGTTGTACTGGGTGACTGCTTTGGCTCTTTAGTGTCCCACAATTCAGTTAATGATGAATGCTTTGATATCTTCTGGGTTCAGGCTGCACCTCTTACACTGAACTAGCAAAAGGGTGGGAAACTTCAGCTTGTGCTGGCTGAGGAAATTATTTAAGAAAATGTGAGAAAACCCAAGTGCAGCTGACCTCACTATGTAAGAAAAGCAATAGAATAAGTAGTTGTGGGAAAGCAAGGTAATTTCTGTGCCAGCATTGTGTCTGCTGGCACTTCTCTTTGCTAAGGATCTGAATTATCAAATTCAGTTGAGAAATTTGGAAGTTCTGCCCTGTTACAGAATAGCAAGCTGTATACTCACAGTGCTGA